>NC_138047.1:96643352-97151314 GCF_964194185.1 Rhinolophus hipposideros | reverse complement strand
AGCAGTAAATGCCCCAATCACTTTCTAACTTCTTTTGACCCACTCAAAGGTGCTGCAATGCCTGTGTTCATCCTGTAATTTAAATAATTGTTTGCTATTTTTAGAAAGTAAAACAAAACAAAACAAAACAAAACAAGAAAATGTCCTGCTACTCATAGCGACTATAAAGTCCAGAATTTTTAACATGTGCTGCTACTACTGGGCTGAATGCACAAGCTGATTAACTTTATCCTACAACTTCAAAAATTAAAAATGTGATGCATTTATTACCTACCACAGGACTAAACTCAAGTGGGAGCCTGTGGTGGTTTTGTGGTCTGAGCACTGGGCTTGTGTGCTGACAACCTGTCCGTGCCCCATTCCTTTCTCGACCTTAATTAAAATTCTGAATTCAAAGGTTACTGTCTGTACCACTCTTCCCACTATGGTCTCTAGACCTGGCACAAACAGGGCTAACCTCATCCTCATAAAATGATTCATTACGTATCCCTGCTATTCTCTATTACCACAGCAGCATTTGCACCAACGTCCATGCCAGGTCATATTTCCCACTCTCTCCACTGCTCCACAACACACTTGAACCAGCAGGTGCGAGTTGCCAAACCTTGCTAAAGAGGACAATTTCTTGACACACCAAGGCAGATGCGCACCCTTTAAGTGGAACTATGCCAAGACATGAAACAGGGCATTTTGTCCAATTCTCCGAGTCATGGAGGTTTTGAAAAGTCATGTTCCGTAGTAGCACTAATACCATGTCAACAAAAAGAAATATCACAAGGAAATGTCACTGAGTGAGCCAACACCGAGGCTGCTCGTTGTAGCTGAAGAATCTTTTGTTTCTAGTGGGCTCAAGGTAAAAAAGGAAGCATTTGAATTCAAAATAACTTTTGAAAATCCACGTCTCCACCATTTGCTTACTTAGTGTATCTTGGGGCCTGTGTGTATGTGTTCTGTTCGAAGACAGGAAATGAGGCTGAGGACCAGCCGAAAGGGAAATTACATGAGTAACTTGAAAGACATGATACCAAGCTTTTTTGCAATCTAAAGTAACTCCCCAGGAACCGGGTGGAGAAAGCTAGACAATTAATTGTATGTGTTCTATGAACAAAGCTGCGTTCTGGGCTTTATGTACGCGGCTTCATGGCATCCTCGGAGCCATGCCACACGTTGGGATGTGATGATTTTAGAGACGTGAAAATAAACAATTCAATAACTTCAATATGAGCTGTTAGTCAAGGTGGCAAGATGACTAATCAACAAACACAACAATTAAGCAAGGAAGGATCACAAAGCCTTCTGCGCAAAGCCTTTGGTTTGGATAACATATGATGAATTGCTTCAAGAGCTTGAGCAGGGCTTACCCTTTATGAGAATAATCATAGTATCAACTTTGGGATTGGTAGGTAGACAACATAACATGCAAAATGCTCACAAAGGTCCACAGAGTAAGGCCATAGTAAATGCAAACCAGCATTAGAAATAGTAATGGGAGGACAGGAGAATAAAGAAGGAGGGCAAAGAGGGAAAGGACAATTGCAATAAATAAATAAATAACAAATATATAAGCAAATAAGCACAGAACAAAATATTTATTAATAAATAAAATATTTATTTATACTAAATAAGTAAATCATAACAGAACAAAATATGGGTGAATATTTAATTTGATCTCAGGAAGGAGAAATGCTGCCTAAGCTTAAAAGGAATGGAAGAAATCACAAGAGATTAAAAAAAAAATCAATAGAAGTGTCTGCATAAAAACATAAAATGCCTGCACATAAGAACAAACCATAACAGAATTAAAAGGCAAGACAGTTGCAATTATTAATACCAATTATTTGGAGGAGAGTAATCAGAGCAAGAAAGTGTACTATGTCTCCTCTCATGCTGCTTAGCATTTGTTTGGAAATAGTGACCACATTCACAGAAAATAATTTATAATTACAGAACATCATAAATAGGCAAATATTAGAGGGAATTAACTATGCATATAAGTCTGCTGGATATTGGTAAAGAAAGAGCTATACCAGATGGGACCACTGTTGGGTGGCTTCATGGAGTTAAATGCATCATTTTATGACTCCAGTAAAGTGCAAGGGGATCTTGGGGATTCTTTGTGGGTTCCCTATAGGTTTCTTATAGGTTCCTGACCCATGTACATTGCACTGCATTCCTTGTTTGTCCTAGCTGACTGGGCCTTATGAGGTCACGCCAAGGTCTTATATTGCAGTTCTTCTTCCTCCTCTCTTTTAGTCAGAAGTTGGTTGGCCACTTTTCAAATGTTAGGAAGACAGCCCTACATTTTATGAAGATTTGGGCTTGAAAATGCCTACAGTCACAGATCTATGATTACACCTGTTCTTTTATCTCACTTAGAGGTTGTAGTGCATTAGAACACAAGGGCACTGTCCCACGTGTCTCTAGGGCAAGACAATATTTAGAACAAGTGGACTGCTTTCGTTAATACAGTTTAAAATTTCTTCAACTTTTTTTTTTCTTTTTTTCTTTTTTTTTTTCCTATACTACACTTTGTGCTTTTTAAACTTAAGTTTCCAAATTTATAGTTTGGTCTACCAGACAGTTCCACATAAATGGTAAATAATTACAGTCTTCTGGTTCCTTGCTAGAATTATCTTCACAGTTAGGTTTTCAGTACTTTTTCTTTTCCAAGTGATTTTGCTCCCCTCGCTCTGACTTATGAAGCAAGTGCTCATACTTGGACTCTTTTAAGGTTTACTATTTTAAGAAAATATATATCAACGCCTCAGTTTAATGAAGAGAATTTTGTTACCAATAATCTTTAGACTTGAAAGCATTCTGCAGACTGTAAGTGATGAAGCTTCCCTGGCAGCATATCTTACACTGTGTATACTACAAGTACTTTGTCAGGGCAAGGATACACATGACCATGAACCTGCTGTGTGGCCGATGTGCTTCCCTGAGATCAGCCTGTAAGTGGAGAGACATCATCTCAATCTTGAATTGAAGCATAAATCATAGTTAGAGGAAGTTGCCCGTAACATAATGATCATAATGATTGCACTGATAATCCTCAAAATGGAGAAGTAAAACTAACAGTGATGTTTAACAATTGGGACTAGTGCTACAGTCGAGTGTAAGAGATTAGTGGTACTCAACGTTGGATACTATTAGCATGTCCTGGGGAACGTTTAGAACAATACCCATGGCCTGCTTACAAGCAAATTCTAACGGGTGGCGAGTGTTGAGAATCACTAACCTGATAAAAGAAAGGAAAAGGGATGATTGAGGAAGGTAAATGCTATGTGTCCTTAATACTCTGACTTAATCACCACTCACAAAGGGTCTTTGGCATAAACTGTGTGGCAAAAGCTGTCAGGTTCTCTTTGACTGAAAGGGCATTGTAATGGCAAGGGGGAATCTGTGTCCTTGGAAACTCTGGAAACTCTGGATCCAAATGGACATATTGACAAAATCCTTTTATTCAGTGTCACCAGGCTCAATATGCCAATATTTCTTTTCCTGCCATATACTTGGCATATGTTTTACTCTTAAAAAAGAAGGAGCTCACTCTTCCCTTTCCTCCAGTTCACCTCCCAACAATATATGGGATCTTTGGGGAAATCAGAAAGGGTATAGTTTGAGCTTTGGGGAAGATGAAAAGTTGCTTCTTGGCTTCCTTCTTCCTCAGAGTAACAATAAATGCTCTCATCTAAAAGTTGTTTCCCTTCTCCCAATTTCTCCCTGGAGAATCTTATCACTGGAGCCTCATTGACTCAGAATAATCTGATACTCCCTGTTCTGTAATGAGTTGGCTGCTAATAGGATAACCACTGTATAAACACCTAATGAAATGAGAGCTGTCTGTCTCTTCTATCCTCAGCCAGGCATGTTGCCTTTCAGCCAAGAGAATATCCTAGAGGAAACTGCCCAGACAAAATGTCTTGTTCAAGAGCTCATGTTAATAAAGTTTTAAACTACGGATATATTTTTTTGCCACAGTCTCAAGAACAGTGGCATTAACAAGAATGTTTGCTTTTGTCTGGTATTCTACTAACGAACCACTCATTAGCTCTCTCCTTTAGGGATGATCGCTTTTAACACTATCGCATAAATTGGTCAACTGAAATAAAATCAAAGTTTTAATGCAGAAAAATATCTATATAGTACATCCAAACAATGGAATATTATTCAGTGCTGAAAAGAAATGAGCTTTCAAGCCATGAAAAGACACAGAGGAACCTTAAATGCACATTACTAAGTGAAAGAAGGCAATCTGAAAAGGCTACAATCTGTATGATTCCAACAACATGACATTCTGGAAAAGGCAAAACTATGGAGACAGTAAAATGACCAATGATTGCCAGGGCTGGGGGTAAGGGGAAGGTAGAATGAATAGGCAGAGTACAGAATATTTGTAGGACAGTGAAAATACCCTGTATGATACTATAATGATGGATGCATGTCATCATATGTTTGTTCAAACCCATAGAATGTCCAACACCAAAAGTGAACCCTAAGGTAAACTATGCACTTTGTGTGATTATGAGATGTCAGTGTCGGCTCATCCATTGGAACAAATGCACCACTCTGGTGTAGGTTTGATAGTGGAGGAAGCTGTGCACGTGTAGGGCTGGATATATGGGGATGCTTTGTAACTTCCCCTCAATTTTGCTGTGAACTTAAATTGCCTCTAAAAAATAGAGCTTATTGAAGAAAAAAAAACACAAAAGATAATGAAGGTCCCAGAAGCCAATCCACCTGACTTCCTTCTTGCCCTTCTCATCAGCACAAAGGTCCCTGGTAGATGGTAAATAGTCAAGGTTTTAGAGTTAATGCTGGGTTTCATTTCTGCCAGTCACATTTTCTTAGCTATAGAACCTTGAGTAAAATGGCTACCCTCCAAAATCTGGGACAAAATATGATAATTTATGTAAACCACATAGTTAAACATCCAGTAATCCTAACACTTATTGAGTACAATGTGTGAGAAACTGAAATACGCACTTTTACATATAATAATTCATTTAACCATCACTTAACCCTTGGAGGTAGGTACTACTTTCCCTCTCATCTTAGAGATAAACTAAGGCAGAAAAAAGTTAATCTCGTTACATACGGTAACAGGGCTAATAAGCACAACAGTTGGAACATGAATCCAAGTAATCAGGATCTAGAAGTGTTCTTCTTACCAATATGCTAAAATGCCTTTATGTATCATATCTGTGCAGAAATCACAACTCTTAATTTCCTTTTCTCCTTCCATTTACTCTCCACTGGATAACAGGTGTTCTATGAACAATAAGGCAATCGTTCAAGTCTAAAAGTATCTCAGCGAGGACAAAGTAAGATAATATTGGGAATTCCAGATTTGAAATAACTTTATTTTGGTTGGGTTGTAACTGAGTCGATTTTGGTTTTTGAGTAAGAAGATGTGCAACTCAGCTAATATATCTGAGTATTGGATCAGTACTTCGATTTTTACTTAGTTCTTCCCATCTCTACCTCTCTACTCTTCCTCTCTTTCAGAAGTAAGAAAAGAAGAAGAATGTCTAATTCAGGCTTTTTGTGTGAGACAATATTAGGCTTTGAAGAGGAATCCATTTATGGAACAGAAGAGTCTTAAGTAAAATTGAACAAGGACAGAAAGGGAAATCACACTTAACATTAATCTGAAAGCAATTAGTATTCAGAGGAACTTTAGCTTCAATTACAGAAAAAAGAAAATAGTACTGCTCCTCTCTTCCTTTCATAGATGTATCTTTATTTATGCAACAGATTTATTCCTGAGTCAAGTATTAGGTTGGTGCAAAAGTAATTGCAGTTTAAAAGGTTAAAAATAAATGCAAAAACCGCAATTACTTTTGCACCACCCTAATATATCACCGGTTGGTAAACAATATTCACTGAGTTTTCTGTTTAAGTAAAGTGAATCCATTTTTAAAAGCAGTTAATTCTGTTGTAAGCCCCAGAGGGTGGAGATTGTTGCTGTTTTGTTTTTTTCAATTTTCTGCCTGTGGCTTATACCTTCCTTCAACCGCGGAGTTCTCAAAGCTAAAGCTTCTTTCCTTCACAAACATTTATGAAGCACCTACTGTGAACAGTATTTAGGGCTTGTGGGAGATACGAAAATGAGTAAGATACAGTTCTTACAAAATCAGAAAGAGAGGTAGGCAAATCAACATAAGGGAGTTTCCTCAGTGGAGCAATGGCCGATCTGTTCACTGAATATTCCTAAGGGCACACTTTACAACTAGGTGGGGTCGTGCAACTAACTCTGGCCATCAAGCTTTGAGTGAAAGTAAGGACTGTTATCTCCAGTCCAATGTAGTCACATGCTGGTGCAAGACTTTCCAGAAAACTCTTTCTTGCTTAGATGACTGAAGCTTGTGTGGTTTCAAAATGGAGGAGAGTCATTAGCCTGGATTGACAGGTGACTGCCTGGAATTCAGCTCCCCACTGACCAGCACTGGATATGGGCCCTGAATGAGAATGAAACCTTTGTTGCTTTAAGAAACTGTAGTTCATGGTTAATTTGGGAGTAGAGCATGGCCTATTCTATTCTTACCAATACATTAAGAACACAGAAAAAAATAACATTTATGTGGATCTTACTATGGACCCAGAACTATTTTAAGTATTTACCACATATTGCCTCCTTTCATCCCCACAACAATCCAATGAAGTCAGTACTATTTGTATTCCTTTTTTTACAGATGTGTAAATTGAGGCATAAACAGATAATCAACTTACCCAAGGATTAAACCTGGGTCACCTGGCAGCTCTGAGGTTCATCACCTTAACAAAAAAGATTTGTTAAAAGTGTACAATTGTACAATGAAAGTAGATTGTCTCAAGATCTCAATTTGGAATATTTGTATTACCTAGTCTCTAGTGAAATATTTATTGAGAACCTACTGTGTTCAGTGACAAATCTCAATTCTGTCCCAGGCGGTCGATATCGGAATCATTAGGAGCCCATGGGGTATGTGACAGAGTGGCTGCAGGGACAACTTGAAAACTGCTTTCTGGAACAATTTGGGCTTAAGCACCAAGGAGATGCCCCAGATTGCTAGCTCAATAAATCTTCAACTAGAATATTTTTATTAGAAGATAGCTAGTTGGTCCTTTGGTTCTACTGACATGCTATTTCATAGCCCAACTGTCCTGACTGTCCAACCTTCATTGTCTGCTCATTGTTTAACATAATGGTCTCTACCTTATAGAGTTACAAATGAAGATAGGCTAGTATTGTCATGATGTAAATCAGCCTACAATCATACTAGTTAATAATATTTAATTGTAATTTTCTCAAAGCATTTTTTATGAAATTTATCAGGGTAACATTGGTTAATAAAATTACGTAGATTTCAAGTATACAGTTCTATAGTACATCATCTGAATATTGCATCGTGTGTTCACTACCCAAAGTCAAGTCTCTTTCCATCACCGTATAGTGACCCTCTTTTCCCTTTTCTGCCTCCCCAACTCCTCTCTTTCCCTCTGGTAACCACCATACTATTGTCTGTGTCTATGAGTTTTTGTTTGATTGTTTGTTTTGTTAATTTGTGGCTTTCAGTTTTATATCCCACATGAGTGAAATCATATAAATAAATAAAATATAGTTCTTGATTTTTTCCATCTGACTTATTTCACTTAGCATGATACTCTCAAGATCCATCCTTGTTGCAAATGGCAGTAAATCAGCCTATCATCATACTAGTTAATTAACATTTAATTGTAATTTTACCCTAAAATTTTCCAAGTGTTTGAATTAACTCTAATGGGCAGATATTTAAATAAACCATAACTGTTTTTCAAAAGCAATTTTATTCATGCTTCATATATATCACACAAGAAGTCTAAAGACTTAGTAAATGGTGACAACTGTTACAACTGCACTTTTATTTCTATTTTTGCTTTCAGGAGTGGCCCTGATTTCCTGGAAAAAAAGATTGTCTCATTTAACTTGAAATGTTGCTATAGTCTAAGCCATATCAAATTATGTGTGCAGTGTTTTGAAATCCTCCTAGTTCCATCCACCCCTCTGGGAATAAACAAACAAACAAACAAATAAATAAATAAAACAATAAAACAAAAAAGAAAAACGAAGCTGTTCACCTGGGTTTGAGCCAGGGAACAACAAACTTTTGTTATTGATGCTATTTATAACCCTGAATTACTCTGTCAGAAAAAAAGGGGTCTAATCATGGGTGCTGTTTTGTTTGCTTAACACAAACCACATCTTCCCCTGTCAATAAAATCCTTACAGAAAATAGTCCCAAAGAGGGATTGGAGGTACCAGGGATGGAGTTAGATGCTGGACCATTGCATGCTAAAGAAGGAATGGAGAAAAACTGAGTTCCAGGTAGATTTATGAATAGGACACAGCCGCTGAGGAGATGGAGAAATGAGGAATGGGGGAAGGGTTACTAGGGACAGAGAGCCTAGGGGAGGGGTTCTGAGGAATCTGGGAGGAAAAAGGTGATGAATAAGGCTTTGTCAAATGAAACATGATGGGGGTGGAGGGGTGAAGGTAAAGCCATCCCACCTACAGTATCTTGGATAAAATATTGCTCATGAATATCTTAGTGGGAAGAAGGGCCTGCTTTATGATTAACACTCCTGTGTTAATGACAGACAGGCTTCTCAGAAAGCTGAGGTGAGGACCACATCAACAAACCTTCCCATCAAAGGCACTTACTTCCCTTCCATCCAGAAACTTTATCCAAGTATAAAAAATAAAGACTTTTCTTTTGATTGGTCTCTTCATTATTCACACCTCACTTGGGGCTCTCTCTGGGTCTACTCTATTCAGTCAATTAGAGTTTCCTTTCTCTTAGCAATTGGGGGTGACCAAAAATAAAAGACTGAGGGCATTTTCTTAAAAAAATAAAATAAAATAATAATGCACTCTTGTGCTACTTCTACTTTCAAGAGCAAGGCTCCCAGACATCAGAGTCTTTTATGATACCGTGTCTGTCAGAAGAAATAAAATAAATTAGACTCCTTGTGGTAAATATAAAAATAAAAAGAGAGCTTATCTGATTTATAGGAAAATATGCATTTCCCAAAAATGAGAGGGAAAAAAAAGAAGACAAGCAAGGAGAGAAAAGTAAAACACGTCTGGATTCAGGACAGCCATAAATAATTATAAACCATTGGCTCAGTAGGGAGAGTAAATTATTTCTGTATGTGTGAAAATTTAGAAAGTTGTAAAATCACCCATTAGCATACCACTGACTATTCTGGATTAAAGCAGCACCTGCTACCATGAAGTAAAGAGAGAAAAAAAGGAAGAATGAAATACTATTTTTTTTATCCATAAACCAACCATATGCCAAGCACTATGCTAGACTATGTGAAGAGTTTGTAAGATTATTATCATTATATCAGTGTTGGTGAGCACTGAGTCTCAGCTAGATTAATCAGCTTGCCCAAAGTATATAGTTATCATACATTTCAAAAGAGTTATTGAACTCTTACTCTATGCTAGGCTGTGTGCAAGGTCAAGGCCAGAAAATATTTACTGGAAAGTGCCAGATAGGAGATATTTTAAGCTTTGCAAGTCATACTGTCTCTGTCACAACTACTCAACTTTGCAGTTGTAGTGTGAAAGCAGCCACAGGCAATATGTGAAAAAAAGTGAGACGCTTTGTGTGCCAATGAAACTTTATTCACAAAAACAGGCCTCATGTTGGATTTTCCCGGAGGTTTACCAACCTCTGTAGTAGATGATGGGAACACATTGGTGAAAAAGTCACCTTACTAGTATGTCACTGTGCCTCTTTAATATTAAAGGTGATTTTTTTTATCTCTTTTAATTAGACAACGCCTCCCTCCCACCAAAAAAAAAAAAAAAAAAAGAAAGAAAGACAGATCGGAGATTTTTAGTTAAAAAGTTTTAACTCAGCAAATTAAATATTTGAATGACCTACCCATCTGCACCCTGGTTCTTTTTCATTCTTATGCCAGTAGGAACCTGTAACTCCTCCAATTTATGCATTTTCACTTTGTCTCTGTTTCTTCCCACAATTTTTGAATCCAAAGTGCAAAGATCCTTCTAGCTGATTTTCTATTAAACAGAGCCACATTATGGATCCTGGGAGACATATTAAGTCGGGTTTATTAGACTTCTCTTCAGGGGACAGCGATTTCAGAACACATCACCATTTATGAAGTTGATGTAGCTGATAAACTGCATCATCCCTACAGCCCTATGTCTGGATTATGGTTTCACTGTCAACATTTGTCAAACTTTGATTTTGGCATCCTTGTAATGCAATTGCTCCTTTTTCACTCAGGGACTACTTAGGGCATGTTTTGGTACTTCCTGGGGTCTGCTTTGCATACCCATCCCCAGTGCTCATGTTAAAACAAATAATACATCATGAATTCAATATATATTTTTGAAAATTATCTTTCAGTTCTATACAATCGTTTATCTACACTTCCCTTTCTTAGAAAGGGAATAAACAACCAAGAGCATTTTTTAAAATATAGCTTCTGTTATAATTGTGATTTATTATTTGTATAATACTTTAATTTCAGAAATTTCTTAAAGAAATAACTAATTTCACAACTTCCCCTGAGAAAAAATGCAAATAATAACAATAACAAAGCAAAACAATAGTAACTACCATGTATTCACTACTTAATAGGTGCCACAGATTATTTTAATATGCAAACAAAAGAGGAAAACTCTTTTCCAGAGGAAAACTCATCAGCAAAATATAATCGCAGTGAAGATCTTGGGTGGCAGAACTGTGCGTAGGGCACAACACAGATTTCCCCATAGCCTTCCTCAGTTGCTTCTTTTATAAAATGATATCTAAAGTTTGGATTTTACTAGTACAGTTCTATTTCTGAGGTGTGAGTTCAGTAATTATTTTGAGCAGACTTTCTCTGACCAAGCTGACTGCTGTGTTAACTTCCCTTGTTTATCTATCAAAGGTAAATTGTTCCAAATGCAAGAGAGTTGACTTTAACAAATCAGGATTTTGAGTTAACCTGTAAAAACTAGGGCGAGCCTTAATGGAAATCCTACAGAGTACTAAATATATAACTGGAATACAAAAGAGATATATCTCCATTCTCAAAGATTTGATTGAGTAGATCTGAGTAGGATTCAGGAAATCACATATTTATTTTAACAGATATTCATAGTGATTCTGTTTTAGAATCACTATGGGGGTCCTGAGATAACATTTGTTAATTTTTTTTTTTTTTTTGATCTAAATAATAGTGTCTAAAACTGCCTCCCTCTTCATTCTTTCACTCTCTCTGCTAACCAGGTCCTCCCATTCAGTCCACTGCAAGGGTCTAGCCTGGTCATGCTCAGGTATTGCTTCTTCACTAATGCAGGTAAATAACAGAAAAGTTTCATGCTGAGCCAACCTGTTGACTTAATATCAACTTACTACAACTTTTTGTGTTTTGTACCTAGATCCTTTAGGCAGAACAATCTAAGTTTTGACCAATGCTGCTCAAACTTTCTGAATTATTGACTTTTAATGTTCATCTTATTTTCCAGCCTTGTTGCTTAGATTCTTAGCCAAGTACTGAAAAACAAACAAACAAACAAACAAACAAACAAACAAACAAACCTCATGCAGTGCATGCCCTTATAATACTTTTTATTTCTACATGGTTGGGAGCTATTCTTCAAATTTTAGTACTTGGATAGACTTCCTCCAGACTCCCATATGTTCCATTGTATTTCCATCATGAATACTTGTTCCCAAGCTCCTTCTCACATCTATAAATATCCAGTATTCCCAGCTTTGCTTTATGTCTCCTTGCTCATCTACTGGCTAGTGGACAGCTCCTCTTGGAAATCCCACAGAGATCCCAAACTCAGCATATTGTCACTTCAAATCTGAGCCCCTCTCTGAGTTTTTTAATCTTATTTAATTGTGCTATCACTCATCCAGGCATTAAAGTTAAACAAACAAAACCAAACAAAAACTGTACAACTGTGGATTCTTTATTTTTCTATATTCTATATTATTATTTATTTTTCTACATGCTCTGTTTTGTGTGACATTCAATCAACCACCAATCTATATTGACTCTATATTATATTAATGTCATCCTTTCTGCTCTATGTTTACCACATGACCACTTTAGTTTACCACTTTAGTTTAAACTCTCAAAGTTTCTCATTGGCACCAGTGTCATAGGGTTCTGTCTGGTACAGTTGGATCCACTCTCCCTCTTCTCAATTCCTTTTGCACAGTGAAGCCTGAATGATGTTATAAACCCAAATCTGAATAGGCTGTACTCTCTTTTTCTCCAAGACACCTTAATGTTTACATATGCCAAAAGAATAAATGTTAATATCCATTCCATTAAAAGTGTATTAATAACCTAGACCCTGACAACTTGCAGAAACTGATCGCCACTTCCATATATATTTATATTCAATACACGAAAATCCAACCAAAATAAGTACTTATAGTGGCCATAATATGCCCATCTACTTCTGGCCCCTACCACTCCAACTGATACCTTCATCACATTTTTCTGGCCCTCTGCAAAACCCTTTTTCTTTCTTCCTTCTTTGTCCTCTTTTTTCATCTCCTAAACATATTCTCTACCCAATCCCCAAAGTGAATTTTTAAAAACATAATTAGATCATGCCAGTCCCCTGCTTGGTTCTCCAATGACTTCATGTGGTACCTGGATTAAAGTCTTCACTCCATCCTTTGGACTGTAGGCCCTACATGGTTGTGACTCCTGCCTACTCTCTGCCCTCCTCTTTTCCATTCTCCCACTCATTCATATCACTCCAACCGAACTGACCTCCTTTCTGATCCTCAAATGAGCCAAGCTCATTTCTGCTTCAAGGACATTGCACTTGGAACCTTCCTGTAGCTTTTTTCTCCATGCATATGCATGGCTGGTTTCCACTTACTGAGGTTTCAACTGACATTTAATCAGACGCTCTTCTTGATCACACCAGCAAATGCTAGCTGTCCTCCTAGTACTTTTGTGTTACATTCCTCTTTTATTTTCTTTACAGCATTTCTCACTAGGCAAGCTAACCCTTAATTAGCTTGATATTATTATGACCCACAGCCCCCCAATCAAATGTAAGCTTACCAACGCACAAAGCATCAGGTCAAAAAGCATTTGTTCATACCAAAAATAAAAGCCATAACACTAATCAACTCATTTAAGGTCTTAAAAAAAAAAAAAAAAGCATTTGTTGAACAGCAATGGTTTTGTATATGTTATTCCTTCTGCTTGGAATATGGTTCTCCAACCTGACGACTGACTACTTGCTAGGCTCTTGGTTGTACTTCAACCCTTGATTCAAACAGCTCTTCTGGTGGGAAGTCCAGTCTTCACCCCAAACAGGTTGATCACACCCAGCTTTGCCTCTGTTACATAAAATGGTTTCACAAGTATGTGTTTGCCTGCTCTTCTCCCTAAGAACTTCCTGGAGTAAAGGCAGTGTCTTACTCATCTCAAGGTTCTCTGCAAAGCACAATTGATGTGCTCTCGTTATTGATACCATAGTGTAGATAATACAGTGTGACAACTGCGATAGTTAGAGTAATACAGTCCTAAGACTAATACGTCAGTTGAACTTAAAAAAAATCTCTATGTGTGTTTGCATGTGTCTGTGTACTTTTAATACAGAAAGATATACAGAAATGTAAAACATGAATAATCCTCAAGTACAATCAATCAGAGCTTATGTATGATTGATCCTTATTATACTATTTAGAATATGATTCAAATATATTTGATTATTTACTGCTGATTCTTCAATTGTTTTTTTTTTATAACTATAGATACTCATCTTATTGATTTGCAATGCATACATTTTTCTAAGTTAATAGGTTTAGGGTGAAGAACAAAGAGCAAGAATTAATTAATTACAATACTTAGTCCATAGAAACATTTAAAATGCTTCCTAAATTAATAAATAAATGAATATTATGTTGGAAACTAATCATGGTTTGATTTCTTTGATTTTAAATTTTATGAATCCAATAAATGGATAGGAAATAATGCCCATGTTTATATGCATTCCTACAAATGTTAAGTGTATGCTTGCCACTTCATATCTATTCTGTTACAATTATCTTTTCTTTTTGTCAGTTGCATTCAATATGTTTATTTTCAGGAAAAAAAATCAACTTCAGCAATCCTTAAGAGACTCATGATCATGCCTCTTCTCTGTTGGTACTGCCAAAGAACTTCAAAACATCCTTTATCACTCCTCATTACATGGCTGAATACACTTATTTGGGCATTTATTTAATAACTTTTACAGTTTCCCTAGTTTTCTAAATTCTGTGTTATGAATTGCTCTTCTGTGCCAGCAAAATAATCTTGGAGAGGAATATATTTGCAAGTTATATAAAGCCATAAGAGATAACTCATATTCATTCCAATAGTTTGAATACCTGTAAGAAAGTGTGATGAAGGAAAGAAAGAAAGAAAGAGGGAAGGAGGGAAAGAAGGAGAGAGGGAGGGATGGAAGGAGAGAGGAGGGAGGGAAGGAAAGAGGGAAGAAATTGCAAAGAAAAAGGAAAATGCAAAATCTAATCAATTAATGTATCTGGTTGGTAGGTGAGAACAGACAGGAATTAAATTATATGAACTAAGAGGCCAGTTCTTTTTCTTTTTTTACTTTTTTTAATTTTGAAGTCCATGACAACTGCAGCTCCAGGCACCCTGCCAATTGAGCTAAAATCACTGGGTCCAACCTAAGTTAATTAGAAAGGTAATTGCCCGAGAGGTCACTCATTGTCCAACCCTAAAAAATTAAAATTAAGTAGCAATGATTGAAAAATAACAAGATAACGGGAATGGGCATGGTCTTCCTGACTAGGAATATATCTTTCAATCCCAGAAAAGATACAAAATAAAGAGTAAAGAGATTTAACAAAATCAAAATTATATTTAAAATTATAGAAATAAATTCTTATGTCTAAGAATTTGTACATTTAGTCAATCTACGTCCCTAAAATGCTGAACAGAATTTGGTATATTGGAGTGAGTCTTGTATTATAATTTACAAGAATTGAAATAGATTTGTGATTTTAGGTTGAAATTTCGGTAGACTTATGAGGTCTCACAATTTAGTTCATGAACTTATCCTAGAAAAAATGCTACATACCTCATTGCTGAATATCACTACAGTCACCTTCAAAGTACTCCCCTTGGGGAGCTATGCACTCATGCCAGAGCCTAGTCCACCCTTCAAAGCAATTTTGGAACTCTTTTTCTAGAATGGCCATCAGAGTTGTCGTTGATATCCTGAATTCATCAAAATATGCTCCTTTCAATATTTCCCTTATCTTCGGATAAAGAAAGAAGTCACTGGGAGCCAGATCAAGTGAGTAGGGAGGGTGTTCCAATACAGTTATTTGTTTACTGGCTAAAAACTCCCTCACAGACAGTGCCCTGTGAGCTGATGCATTGTCGTGATGCAAGAGCCATGAGTAGTTGGCGAAAAGTTCAGGTCATCTAACTTTTTCATGCAGCCTTTTCAGCACTTCCAAATAGTAAACTTGGTTAACTGTTTGTCCAGTTGGTACAAATTCATAATGAATAATCCCTCAGATATCAAAAAAGGTTAGCAACATCACTGCAACAAGTTCGTGAACTTAATTGTCTGATCTCTATGCGCAGTTATGAGAACTGTAAGAGCATTTTTTTGTTCACTGATTATAAATGTTTAAGGTTTTCATTTTACAATGATTATTTAATGCACAGGAAAGTTTGGTTAAGTCAGTTACCTAAAAATGAAGTAAAATGTTCCACTTTAATAATTTTATATATCCTATTACTGCTCATAACTCGGTGTAATGAAATAGTAATCTCTATTGCTGCAGCACAGAAATGGGGTCTTTCTTTGCCTCAAGCCGAATAACTTGCCCCAAACACTTAATAGTGCCAAGTAAATACATACTCTTTGTTATTGCTTAGTAAGCAATAACTACATTGATGATATCTATTCCTCATTTCCCTTACTCTATGCTAGTTTGCCAAGTGATATCCTATGAAATAGTTGCTCTTATTCTCCCTTTTTATAGGAGAATAAACTAGAGAAAAGGAGTTTAAGTAACCTCCTCAAGTGTACACATCTAATCCTATTGGGAACCAGTTGTGAGATTTCAGAGTAAAATGCTTAAACACTGCAATCCAACATTATAAGCTAATACCATCTCTACCTTATTTCACACAAACATATTTCTCTTCAAATATCAGGTATCAGTGAAATATTAACAAATCAAATTAAGTCATAGGTCTATTCGCTATTGGTCATTGTTTTTAAACTGTGAATAATGAAGCTCATTTATCTTTTTCTTTTCATACAGGTTTTCATATACTGGCTATATTGAAAGTAAACCCAACTTGAACATGGACTACTTTGGAAAAAAGATAAAATGTATGCTATTTTGTCTCAAGAAATTAAGATGAGTTGTGCTATGCCTCTTAGCACATTGAATTTAGACAAATTAAAGCAATTTCTTTGAATGTCACTGGGGGACAAAGATTGAAAGACAAACTCAGACAAGTAAAGTAGCTGAGTGGAAACAGCTTTCATTTGATCAATTATTTCAGAAGCCTGCAAGTGGTCAAATTATTTCACTTTAGATATTCAATTGTTATCAGAACATTTCCAGTGGAAATGGACATTGTAATCCAGTTAGCTTAGTTAGGTGCTGTGCCTTTAGCATTCCCTAAAATTTAAAGGACACTGGAATGTTTCTGGGTGCAGAATATTAAGCCTCTGTGGTGGGCTTTTTGGTGGGCTGAGAACTGGAAGACAAATATAGCACTGATTGAAATGAGGAAAAACTGTCTGCATAGGGCTCAGAAGCTAGGAGACCAAGAGGCCTGGCATATCATAAACCAGTCCCGCTGGGAACAACACCATCTGGTTAGCTGTGGACAATATCGTCAGAAATAGATTTCTGAGGTCCTCCTTTGCTCTCTTGGTCTGGGCTGTGTTTAAAGTGGCATATTGGGAGAGGCTAGTAACATGGCTCAAAGTAAACTTTCCTTGGACGCTTCAGGCTCTTCCCCGGAGTAAATGAGTAAAATGCAATAAATGAGGCAAGTGCATTTTATAATTGATCCTTTTTGAAAATCTCTACACAATTCAGTCCTGTACCCTCTGCTATGGGCCAGGGCCAACAGCTTCCATTAAGTCCAGTCTTAAAACATTCTATATCTAATACTTCCCTTTTAAAGTGCTTATTTTATTGACTTTAAAATCCAAGTTAGTTTTTTAAAATACACGTTAGTTTTTACATGAAAATAAAGACAGTTAACCACTTCCCCATGGAAAAAAGCAACACATTTGTTTTTGTGTATAAACAAAGGAAGTTACCTACCCTTTTACCACCCTACCAATACACTATGGATCTCCTTTAGATTACAAAGTCATTTGACTACAGACTTCTTTTCAGTTGCAGGTGATGATGAATCCTCCTCTTAGAGAAATTTGCAAGTTTGGGGGGAATGGGGTTTCCTTTCTCAGCACTACAGATACAAGGATGGTAAGAGTATGTGAGACAAAGCCTGCTAAGGGACATTTGCACAAGGAGGGAAATTAATTTGAAGAATGTATTAAACACACTGAAGGTCTTATCTGAGAGAGGACAGAGATATAAAAGCACCAAATATTAGTTTGCTAGGGTGATCATGACAAAGTACCGCACATTGAATGACTTAAACAGAAATGTGTTTTCTCACAGTTCCGGAGGCTATCCAGTGAAGATCAAGGTGTCAGTAGGGTTAATTCTTCCATGTCTCTCTCCTTGGCTTGTAAAAGGTCATCTTCCCCCTGTGTCTTCACAGTTTCCCTCTGTACATGTCTGTGCCCACATTTCCTCTTCTTATAAGGACATCAGTGATATTGGATGAGGGCCCACCCCAACAACCTAATTTTAACTTAATGACCTTTGTGAAGATCCTATCTACAAATATGGTCACATTGTATGGTATTTTGGGTTAGGACTTCAACATATACATTTTGGAGGGACAACAATTCAACCTATGGCATAGAGGAAGAAGAATCACATTAGGGGTTTACTCCCCATGAAATCAAATATATATATAATGTGATATATTTTATCTATTTCGAATAGGAATATGAAGTCATTTATGTAAATGAACAGTCAAGGAAATAACAGGGTCCTGTTGTGGACTATTCAGATTATTAATAAAGACAAATATACAGCCACTATTATAAACTCTCTATATCTTTGCATGGCTTAAGGTTGTTTTGCTTTTTTTTTTTTTTTTTTCACATCAAGAGGTGTTATAAAAAAGAAAAAAAGACGTACTGTAACTCTTCACTGTGCAACCCCAAGGAGATATATATATATATATATATATATATATATATATATATATATATATATATATATATGAAATAATGTTCTTCAATGTCATTTGGCTTGTGTTGGGCCAATTCATGCCCAGAGGTATAGTTAGGGAGAAGAGGATAAGAGGATATCAAGAATGGAAGACCCTAATGCCTCCAAATATTGCATTTCAGGTAAAGATAAGGACCTGTATTTGCTTTCTTAGAAAAACAAACTTAGGGAAACTACATGTTTTGCATTTTCTCAGTGCTTTAACCTTTCCGTAGTCATTAGATTGCCTTTAGAACAGCCAATCATGCATTACACTGGTGACGTTATTGCCTATTTAATAACAACTCCTCAAAATGTAGGATACAGGCCTGTCAACAAGACTTATAAGTGAATATTCCATTTTAATTCTATTTTGTGAAAGAAAAAAATCTTATATTTTTTAAACCATCAAGGTTTTTTTGTTTTGCTTTGTTTTAGGCTTAAATTGGTTGTCGGTCTGAGCTTGGTTGAAATATTATGTGCACTGAACAAATGGAACTAGGTTATATTCCATAGCATGTCCTAAAAGTGAAAACAAAGCAAAGAGTCTTCATACAGAAACCTAGCATCTTGCTAATTTTGCACTGATTTGGGCTGAAATCTCAAGTCACTGAAACAGAATTTCAAAGCTGGAGGCTGACTCTCCGGGTTGTCTGTGGTGAACACTTAACTTAAGAGATAGAATGTTTTTGATGGAAACAATTAGGCCATATCAGCATATTTTAGATTGGCATCTAATACTCTATGTATACTAATGAAAAGCTTAGTATTATGTTTAATAGATCAATTATTCATCATAGAGCTGGGGCAACATCATAGCTGATTAACTCAGCAAAGTCTTCAATAACACTGTCACTTTTTATCAAAGCTAATGGCTTCAAACAGAGTGGCTTGATAAAGGGAAGAGTAATCACAATACAAATCATAATAAACAGTAAGTGCAAATCATAAGAATCACTACACAGTGCGTATTATGAAAAACAGTGGCTTTTATGAAAAACATCTTCTCTTGGTGATATCAGGAAGGTCTTTCACCTAGTAGAGGTAATACTGTTCTTCGTTTAATAAATGGCAAGCAAAGAACACATGTATAGACTATTCAAAGATAGTTAGGGGAAGAAAGTCCATTTTGGTGTTCCCAGGTCATTTTCATCAATGTAATATTAAGGTCCTGCCTCAGGTTGTAAAAGCCCTAATTAATATTTCTTCCTCAATCCAGTATATCCCGTACCTGTTATGCTAGACTATTATAGTCATGGCCCCCAGAAGTTAGCCTCCCTATACCCATACTTTTGGATAGGCCTCTGCCACACTGAACAGAACTGATGTATGCTAAACAGTATGATATTATAGAAATATATGTGTGGCATGAGAGGTTAGGTCATACAAGACATTGCATCTTCTGCTTTTTTTTTTTTTTTCTTGGATCATGTTCTGTGGGTGAGGCCAATCTCCATGAATGAGGACACTCAAGCAGCCCTATAGAGAGTTCCACATAGAGAAGAAGTGAGGCCTCTTGCCAATAGCCAGCACCTACTCACTGGCTTTAGGATTAACTACTTTGATAGAGGAGGATCCAGACCCTGTCAAGCCTTAAGACCCCAGAACAGAAGAACAGAGCCAAGCTTCTGGATTCCTGCTGCACAGATGCTATGAGAAAATAAATGCTTTGTGTTTTTGGTTTCTGTTTTGCTCTATTTTGAGGCCACTGAATTTTAGGTAATTTATTATGTGGCAATAGATAACTAATACACTGATATAGTACTGAAATCATCTCTTGAAATCCCTCAACATTGGCCAAGTACTACCATTAAATATGACCTGGGTATATGCAGAATAGCATGCGGTGAGGAATGTTCCATGCACATGTTTATTTTTGTGTCTGGAAGAATGTTCTGTGGGGGGAACAATTCATCTATTTCTTAATGGATCAAAGTAGGGCTCCATCGGCACTTTCATTTCTCCTGCTGTTCAGAGAAAATTAATTCAGCCTTGAGCTGAATAGAATAAAAACAAACTAGAAAGATTATTAGAGTGTGACTCTGTATTCATGCAGACAATATTCTCCTTGACATGACGGATGAAAGTGTTAAGGCATAAATATACAACCTTCCTGGGTATAAAACAGTGTCAGAAAACCATATTCTGGTCTAGCAAGCTCAATGGATTAACAGCAACCCTTCTATAGCTCACAGAAAATGTATGTATTCCTAACTTTATCAGTGATGACTTCCCCCTCCCAGCTGGATAGATTAGGGTGAAATGTGTGCACGTGCGCATGAATGTACACACACACACACACACACACACACACACACACACAATTGGAATGTGTGAAATCTAAATGCATTATTAAAACACATAAAAAACACTAACAAATCAGGAATCAACTTTAGGATATCTATGTGTATTTTCTAGGAAATAAGTCAATCATTGAGAAGCAAATTCCATGGTGCCAGTTCGTCTTAAAGGAACACAAACATTCTACACATATGGCATACTCTGAAGCCACCACACATTTCTCACAAGAGTTCATCTGCTCTAAGGTAAATCATACCTTATTATTCCTGGAATAGAGGAGTAGCCTGTCTCTTTCTGAGTGTGAGATGCACTTCCCTTGTTGAAAGATAGTTAAAAACTAGGAAGTTAAGAGCAATATAGGTGGAAAGAAAAAAAATGAAAGAAGGAAAGAGGGAAAGAGGGAGGAAGAAAAACCTGTGGAAATTTAAGTTATAGAAAAGGAGAAGAAAATAAAAGGTAAAGAAAAAAAGATTACTGTTCAGAGTAAAAGGAATCAAAACTAACACTAACGATAGACATCTTAGAAGCAAAAGGAATACTTCCTGACTTATTATGTGAGGCCAGCATTACTAATACCAAAATCAGACAATGTCATTATAAGAAAAAAAAAATCCCTCGTGAACATAGATGCAAAAATCCTCAGCAAAATATTAGTAAATCAAATCCAACAATGTATCAAAAGAGTTCACACCAAGGACAGTGGAATGTATCTGAGGTACGCAAGGCTGGTTCAACATTTGAAAATCAATGTAATTCATCTTATCAACAGCCACCCCAATAAACTTTAATTAAAAAAAGATGAATTACATGATTATATCAATAGATACAGAAAAATATTTAACAAAATTTAACACTCATTCATGATACACACTCTCAGAAAACTGGGAATAGAAGTAAACTTTCTCAACCTGACAAAAGCTATATACAATATAATCACACATAATATACTTAAAGTGAGAAACTCAAAGCTTTCCCTCTAAGATCAGGTACAAGGTAAAGATGTCCCCTCTCACCACTCATTTTCAACATCATACTGGAAATTTTAAGTAAGACAATAATACAAGACAGGGAAATAAGAGATATACAGATTGGTAATAAAGAAATAAAATTGTCTTTATTCACTATTGACATGATTATGTAGAAAATCCTAAGAATCAACAAAAGAACTCATGGAATTTATAAGTGATTACAAGTTGCACAATACAAGATACAATAGTCTATCACTTTTCTATATGCCAATAATGAACAAGTAGAATTTAAAATCAGAAACATAATACCATTTACACTTAGCAATCCGCAAAATGAAATATTTAGGTATCAATCTAACAAAACATGTACAAAATCTATACAAATAAAACTATAAAACAGTGATGAATAAAATCAAAGAACTAAATAAATAGACATTCTATGTTCATGGAAGATGATATTGTGAAGATGTCAGTTCTTTCCTCCTTATTTTATAGATTCAGTTCCATCTGAATCAAAATCCCAGCAAGTTTTCTGTGGGTATCGGCAAACTGATTCTAAAGTTTATTTGAAGAGGCAAAAGGTCCAGAATAACAAACATGATACTGAAGAAAAAAGTTGGAAGACGGAGGCTACCTAACATCAAGACTTACTATAAACTACAGTAATCAAGACAGTATGGTATTGAGAAAAGAACAGACAAATAGAGGAAAGGAACACAAAGCTTAAAAATAGACACACATAAATAGAGCCAACTGATCATTGACAAGGGAAAAAAAGGCAATACAGTGGAGCAAAGTCTTTTCAAAATGGTGTTGGAACAGATCAACTAGAGGTCTACATGCAAAAGAAAACAAATCTGAATCTAGACACAGACTTTCCACATGTCATAAAAATTAACTCAGAATGGATTATGGACCTACGTGTATGTATAAAATGCAAAACTATAAAACTCCTACAAGGTAACATACAAGGAAACCTAAATGACCTTTAGTATGAATACTTCTGAGATACAACACCAAAGGCACAATTGATGGGGGGGAAAATGATAAGCAGGATTTCATCAAAATTAAAAATCTCTGCTCGTTGAAACACAATATCAAGAGAATGAAAAGACAAGCCACAGACTGAGAAAATATTTGCAAAAGATGCATCAGATAAAAGACTATCATCCAAAATACACAAAGAAATCAAACTCAATAGCAAGAAAACAAACAACCTAATTAAAAAATTGACCAAAGACCTTAACAGATACTCCTCAAAGAAGGAATATAGATGACAAATAAGTGTATAAAAACTATGTTACATATCATATGAAATCAGGGAAATGCAAATTAAACCAACAATGAGATAAAATTACACATCTATTGGAATGGACAAGATCTGAAACATTGACAACACTAAGTGCTGACAAGGATGTGGAGCAACAGGAACTTTCATACTTTTCTGGTGGGGATGCAAAGTTGTACAGCCATTTTTTGGAAGGCAGTTTTGTGGTTTCTTACAAAACAGAAAAAATGTTTCTTACAAAATATTTCTTGCAACATGATCCAGCAATCCCACTTATTGCCGTTTACTCAAAGAAGTGGAAAAGTTAATTCCACATGAAAACCTGTACATGGACACATATGGTAGCTTCGTTCAAAATTGCCAAAACTGGGAAGCAGCTAAGATGTCCTTCAGTAGATGAATGCATAAATAAACTGGAATACATCTAGATAGTGGAATATTATTCAATGCTAAAAAGAAATGAGTATCAAGCCATGAAAAGACATGAAGGAACCTTATGTACATATTTATTCAGGGAAAGAAGCCAACCTAAAAAAGTGCACATACTGTAGGATTGTAACAATATGACATTCTAAAAAAGGCAAAACTATGGAGACAGTAATAAGGTCAGTGGTTGCCAGGGATTTGGCAGAGGGGTGGGTATGAATAGGTGGATAATTACAGTTTGGAGCAGTGAAAACACTCTGTATGATGTCATAATAAGAGGTGCACGTCATTATACATTTATGCAAACCCAAATAATGAACCGTAATGTAAACTATGGAACTTGGTTGATTATGACGTGTCAGTGTAGGTTCATCCATTGTAACAAATGTCCTGCTCTGCTGGAGGATGCTGATAATGGGGGGGGGACTGTGCATGTGTGGGGGAGGGGGCATATGGACAATCTCTGTACCTCCCCCCTCAGTTTTTTTGTGAACCTAGAACTCCTGTAAAACAGTAAAGCCTTCATAAATCAATAAAAAGTAGATACTATAGGACTAACATAATCTATATAATAACCAATGAAATAGACTATGCCATAATCAAAATAAAAGGAAAAAAACAAAAAACATGAGGAATAAAAATTGGAACAAGAAGCAGATAAAGTTCTCCAAAATGGAAGATGTCCCTGCCCACTGACCCCTCATTCTGCCTGTACATTTTACAGGACAACTCCATTCTTTTAGAGGACATTATTCTGAGTATCCTTTCCCCCTCTTTTGCTTTCACACCCCATATCCAATATGCCAGGAGATCTTGTTGGCTCTTCCTATAGTCCAACTCCTCTTTACCCCCTCCACTGTGACCACCTTGGTCTAAGCATTATCTCTGGCTTGAATTGTTGAAAGAGCCTATGAATTGGTCCTCTGGCTCTTATCCTTGTTCTTTACTGTAGACTGTGAACACAGAAGCAAATATGACTTTTTTTAAAAGTTGGTCAGGCCACATCCGAACTCTGCTTTAACCTCCAACGGCTCCTCTATTTCATGGAACATAAAACCATGCAAGTTCCTAAAGATCTGGTCCCCCAGTCAGTGCCCTGACCTCAGCTCCTTTTACACTCCCTCTTGCTCACTCAGGCCATCAGGACCTCTGGCTATTCCTCCAACAGACAGGGCTAGTTTCAGCCTTAAGGCTTTGCACTTGGAATGCTTTATCCCAACATTTTTACAACTCTAACACCACCACCATCTTCAATTTTTGCTCAAATGTTACCTTTATCTGGCCACATTTTTCACTACTATGATCTTCGCTGCCCCTCCCATCCACCTCTCATCTGGAATGCTAATACTACTATTGCCAACTAACATACTGTCCAACTGCCTTATTGCCTCCTCCCTCTTGAGAATGCAAATCCCACCAGTGCAGAAATCTCGGTCTGCCCTGTTTACTGATGTATTTCAAACATCTGCAACACTCTCTGAACACATTGGTGGTGCCTGTGTTAGTTTCCCAGGGCTGCTGGAACAAATGACCAGAAACTGGATGGCTTAAAAGAACAGGCATTTATTGGTTAAATGTCTAAACTCAAGGTGTGAGCTGGGCCATGCTGCCACTGAAACGTGTAGCGGAGAAACATTCCTTGCCTCTTCTGAGCATCCGGTGGTTTGTGGACAATCCTTGCTGCTCCTTGCCATGCAGTACTTTCATCTCAGACTCCATCGTCACGTGACTTTTCCTCTGTGCATGTTTGTGTGGCTTCTCTTCTTAGAAGGGCACCAGTCGTACTGGATTAAGGGCCCACACTTCTTCAGTATCACCTTGTTATAAATTAATACTTTGGTTACATCTAATGAATTGGTTAATCTGATTAAACAAGGACCCTGTTTTTAAATAGGATTATATTCTGAGGTACTAAAACTCAGGACATCAACATATCTTTTTGGGGTGAAACCTCATCCTATAATAGGGCCTTAAAATCTTTTTAAAATGAATTGATGTAACTATGAAAATGACAAAGGTACTTCGAAACATTATTTGGCTGAGGATGATGTGGGGGGACCCCCATGTTTAAGTACATCTGAATGAAGAGACCCAATGTAAAGGTAAATGTAGCTGCTTGCTTTGATAGTTGCTTTTGAGTTTATAAGTATTTTTACCACGTACCCTTTTTGGATTAACATAAAAAGATTGTGTGTTTTTCCTTCTTTTAATATGGCTTTACATTACAAACTACGAAGAATGATTATTAAATATAAACTTCAATTATAATGTTTGCAAAACACCACCCTATATTCCCCCTGCTAGGAAAATCACAATGAAATGGTCCTTGGTTTCAGAAAGTAAGATGACAACCAAAGTAAGTTTAAACCATGTGACAATGCAGAAAAACACAACATGTTATATAAATATGCCAATTATTGCTGTATTTTTCATTGATAGAAATACACTTTCCTTTAGTTTCCCTAAGGGGCTATGGCTTTATTTCTAAATCATGTCAGCATAATTTCTTTTTGGAATTTTAAATAATAAAGCATTATTGTATCACGAGTAAATAATAGAATAATTATTCTTCTCCAAAGCTCATAATCATTTCCCTGATTTTCACTTTAATATCTCCTATTCCTCCTTAATTCAATGTTTATGACAGGCACCAGTTTTCAGTAAAAAGAAAAGTTTCTGTGAAGTGGGATTAGGGACTATCTTATTGCAACCTCCATGGTGTGAATAAAGATGTTTAGAAATTGACCTCTTCCTTTTCCTAGATCTGAGCTGCTCCAAACTCCTCCTGGCAGGAAGATGAGCTCCCACAGTGACTTCTGAGCAGTTTTAACCTTTTAACACTAGCCACGTCATGCTGGCAATTCAAAAGGTTCTCTCTTCCTTCACACCTCTGTGAGTTTGAATTGCCTGACAGCTCATAGGAAGACACATTTTTTTTAACAACTAAACTTTTACATAAATTAAAATGCTAATGACAGAAGGGACTTCAGAAGGGGCAACTTGTCCAGAATTTTCCAAATCGTGACAGGTTTAATGTCACTTAAGGTATATAGGCTGGTTTTAGGTAGTAAGACGCTATCTCAAAGTTGATTTTAATAGGAATGTATTTGTTTTACATGCATATGTGTTAATTTAGATGCTTGAGGTAAGCAAAATATTCAGTTAGCCTGTATGCCCCTAGTTTAGGTGGGGGAATTTCACCAAATTCAGTATAGATACATGAGAACGCAGTAGCTTTCCCAGCCCATGATTTCACAGATGCTAACATTAAAGAGAATGCTAAAAAAAAAAAAAAAAAAAAAAAAAAGTTCAATTAATTTAATGGCCATTGAAAGGAAACAAATAGTATAAAAGCAATTCTTAAATCTATCATGTCTATATGAAGATAGTACCAAAAATAACTGAAGTTTAGGAAACATTGATGAAGCAGGTAAGAAGACTAGAGAAAGAGGTAAAGTGACTCCCAAGCTCAAGAGTTAACTGCTCTGGCTAGAGAGTCAATCATTCTCCTTCGTTCTTGCATTCTTTCTCTTTTCCCTTTCTCCTTGTTTCTTTCCCTTTACCTGTCTTTCTGTATATATTTACTTACATGTTTTCTGAATTATATCCATTTGCCCCCTTGTTTGTTTCCTCTACTAAACTGGGAGTTGCTTGATGATCCTAGTCATGATCCCACTTCATTTACTGTTGCACAACCATCAACTGATAGGATGTCCAGCACGTAGTAGGGCCTCACCACATGTTTGTTGAATGACTAAGTAACAGCAGAGAAGGGGCTCAGTCCTCAAGCCTTTGACTCCCCTCCCTAACTCCCCTATTCCTTTCCCTCCTAGTCTAGAACTAGTTCTATTGTGTCTTGTATCTTACATTTAATGGTTGGATATTCATTTCCAAAGTCAGAAATTAAAAAGAGTAATTAATAGTGATGCACTCTCTGGTTTAAAAAGACAAGAGAAAAAAGTTGCTAATGGCTATCCAACTAAAATATTTTAATGTAAAAATAGCTTTTAAACAAATTGGTGCTTGACTGAGCACCAAACATGGCAAAACCATTGATTTAGAGCAGGTTGAGTAGAAAAGACAATAATCAGTATTTATTATCTACACATGCTTTAACCTTATTCTAGTCGCTAACCTGCATTTCAAACTTCACATGATATGTAATCAGACAGTCCAAATTCTAATTCCCGTTTTGCTTATTCTTACTTCTGTCTGGATTTGTTCACCTGTTAAACCCCATAAAAGAAAAAATAGCAACCCCAAGTAACCTGTACCTGAGAAAAAGCAAATAAGACCTGAGTCCCAAGGCCAAGATCCCTGTATTGATTGTATTAATCGAATACATAGATTACTAACAAGTATTTCACTCATCATCTACTCAATAATTAAGTCCCTCCTTAGGAGTCAGCACATTATCCCACATGGAGATAACTACAATGAGCAGCATAACCACTGCCTTCAGCTTTTTCACAGTCTAATAGAGAATGTAGCATGCGATAAATCAGAGATATGGCAAAATGACAAGTGCTATAAGAAATGCATTCAACACTTTAGGAGTTCAGAATGATCAATCTGGTCTTGAAGAGACTCACAGGATTAAGAGGCAGCACAAAAGAAAGATTACAACTCTGGGTTGGAAGATGAGAGAATTCCAATTAGGAGGTGAGTCACCTTCAGCTTTTTTTTTTTTTATAATAGACTATAAAATGTATTTATAAAGTTACAATTTTATAATGATAAAATTACAGTTCTCTGAGATCCATTCTTGTCATCTGTAAAATGGACTGTACTGGTAATGAAAGGAAGTATTGTTGAGAGTATAGTACTCAATGTTTTATTGAGGAAGTAAAGGTAGGTGACATGCCTCGGGTATTTTAGGCTACAGGGGCAATATGCTGGGTACATCTATAATTAGTTCTGGAGATTCCATGGAAGGAATCAGTAGTAGGAATGAGAATGTGAGTAAAAAAACAAAAACAAAAACAAAAAACAAAACAACAACAAAAAAACATGTTAAATAAAGGGAAGATCAAAAGGGTAGAAATCATAAGCAAATAAAGGACAGGTAAACAAGAAAATATGATAGGCTGTAGAAAAAGTTATTGAGGTTTTTACCCTTCTTTCTAAAGCTATATTCAAATACTATTATCTGAATATAAAAAAGAAAGAAAGAAAAAATAGCATTAAGGAACTAATAGTTACAAAGCTATGCTCGGTTAAGTAGCCCTTGCCAGATATTCCAACTGGTCCCAGCCTGTCTCAGGACATACTCTAAATAAAAGTAGGGAAAATAAGAGAAGATCCTACTCTCCTTTCTCTAGTTCCACTCGTTACCCACACAATTGGTCAAAGTGTTCGACTCAGTCCTTAAGGAATGGATCTACAACTTTGATCTCTCGTCTTTCAGCGCTGGCTTCTGACCTCTACCATCAGTGTTTTCCCAGCGCCTCTGATGTTCTCCAGCTCTCAGCCTAGTGGTGGATTGTTGTTTAAGACTCTGACTGATGGTTTCACTAATAAACTTCCTATTTTTTTTCCTGCTTATGCAGATATCCTAGACTATGGACAGAAAACCTGACCAAGACTTACAGTATAAAACTGGGAACACAAACAATTGCCTACAGTAGATGTGAATTGAGCCAAGGAAAAAGCAACACAGAGTTTCAGAACTGTGGCAAAAAAGAGTCATGCTCCAACCAAAGATGTTAACATTTAACTTAGACAGGCAAAATGTCATTCCAGCCAAATAATATATGTCCACAGGCTGAGGGCTCGTCTTCAACCCCCTAGGTAAACACTTATTGTTACCTAGAACATTCCAGTCAAATCTGCAGCTGCCTCTGACCCTGGAGGATGCTTTTCATGGGAAAATGTGCCATGCATTTGCCAGCCTTTCTACTTTTTCTAAACGGACTAAAAGGCTGAGGCTGGTTTTCAAACGAGACTACAATGCCGACGCTGTTTTTCTTAAGATCCATACACTAAGGCACAAAGGCCTGAGGCTGGGCCACTACGGTTACAGCATGCAAAGGACATCGGGATTAGATTCACCTAGAGCCCCTGTCAGCACTCAGGAACATTCTGAGGTTGGTGCCAGTACTTTTGTTCTATTGCACAAGCAGGCATAAAAATCAGAATAACGTAAGAGGCGTAAGCTCCCTATAAGAAGTGCAAATGACACACATCTAAGAAAACCCTGAAAGATTCCTCACCCTAATTAGTGTGTGCCATTGACCATTGGACACTCCAAGGACATGAAGGCTGGGGAATCTTGCGACTGGACTGTGACTGCTGGCTCATTCTTTGCTCTCCGTCGCTCTCTTCCTGCAGATGGAGTTCCTATACCCTTTCCTCATATTATAGATGTGTCTTTTACCTGGAATCATTGGTAGCTTTCCATCAATCACTGTCACCCCGGTAGCAACTGCCAAGTTAATTATTCACAGATGTACAAATGGTGTATAATTAAAAACTGTTTCTTCCTCAACTTTTAATGACTTTCCCAAAGGAGCTCCTCATTTTATCTTTGGGGTAAGAAAAAAGCACCTTACAAATATGTTAATTGAGGCATAATTGGCTGATATTTATAATCAGTTCTTCCAAGTGTTTCTCAATATTTTGACCACCTATCCTGCACCTCCACCCCAATTGAAAAAGCAAGTTTATTAAATATATATGTTCTTTCTTCCTAGTAAAATTTCTGAGTTCCCCAAGAACTACAGAAAGGGGAAGGTCTTCTTGATTTTCAAGCTTTAGAGAAGGAGGACTATGCCATTGAGTCATTATGCAGAGCTTTTTATGAAATAAAAAAATGTACTCACAATATCTGTTAATTTTACATGTTTATTCATACCAGTGGATCATGACTTCTGCAAATGAAGGAAGACAGGATTTGCAGTGGAAAAAAAATTGCATAGAGACTATTTATGAAATTGCATAATTCTCTATTTTTATAATTTTTTAAGATACCAGTCAAAGCCTCAATAGAAGGCATCAGTTTAAAAATAGTTTGAAAATGATTTGTGCCAAGGAAAGAGTGACTGTCCCCACTGGAGATTCGCCAAGTTAAACCTAAATTGTGAGAGCAAGTTCTATTTAGAAATTTCAAATCAATTTCTGACAATTACTTGTATTTTATATTTTTGGTGTCTCCACTCAGACCTTAATACCTGAGAAAACTTCCAAATACAGTAGGTGAAAACATTTAATCTTTCATATTTTTGTATAAGTGTTTAACATTCGATTGTAGGTCTTCTACCATAATTTAAATGGAATTAAGGAAGTTTGAGTTTAACCAAATACAACGTTAGCAGTAAATGATTCCTAATGTTCTATGCAATACTATAGCCACCAGTACATTTTTGGATATATTTTTCCACTGACAATTTCAAAACACAAAATCATAAACATTCTAAATTAGTTAGTGGTGATCTCTGTTTTAAAGTGTAGGAAAACAGATTTAGAAATTTTGAGTGGTTCATAGATGGTGAACTATATGATACACCGAGTCAAGTCTGACTACTAAACAATTATGAATTGGCCAGTCAGTGAATAGTATCATTCCACTTGTCAGAAAAGGTATTAAGCATAAGACATACATTATGTCCTATTTCCCCGAAAATAAGACCCAACCAGACAATCAGCTCTAATGAGCCTTTTGGAGCAAAAATTAATATAAGACCCAATCTTACATTATATTATATTATATTATATTATATTATATTATATTATATTATATTATAAAGACCAGGTCTTATAGTAAAATAAGACCCGGCTAGGTCTTATTTTTGTCGGGCTAGGTCCTATTTTCGGGGAAACACGGCATAAAAAAAATACATACCTTTGAAGGCAAAAAATGTGCTATTCATAATTCGTGTTTGTGTCCTACAAAGCCCAGTTCAAAATATTGCACATGGCAAGTATTCAATAAATCTTTAAATGGAAGGGCACTTTAAATTCTTCCTGTAATCTAATTCAGTTCTCTCTCTCTCTCTCTCTCTCTCTCTCTCTCTCTCTCTCTCTCTCTCTCTGTCTCTCTCTGTCTCTCTCTCTATCTCTCTCTCTCATTCTTAGTTCTTTTGCATACTATGAGTCTCAGACTTTAGCTTTCAGTTTTGCTTTGGCACCATCTAAGAATTTAAATTCTGCCACCCTCTGCTCTCACAATGATTCCATTGCAGCCTATAGACCACGTATGAGAAATATTGCCTTAGGAGTAACCGAGAGTCAGAACCACTCAGTATTTATTGAGTCACAGTGGAATCTGAAAAGGAGCCCTGCTCTCTGCTCCATCCCATTGAGGTGAGGGAGAGATGATTAGCTAAGCATGCATACAAACCTAGCATCTGTGCAGAAATAACATGTCTCTGGGTCCCTCACTCCAGGCAGCAGTCAACCCTTTCTTTTCCCCTCAGAGCAGTGATGCACTGTGGTAGATGAGGCCCTGGTCATTGGTTCAGTCAGACCCAAAAACCTCCAAAACATGCCTCCAACACTTACCAACAGTGAAATTGGGCACGTGACTTAAATTGCCAAGTCAGTTTCCTAACATAAAACGAGGGCTCTTATGAGAATAGAGTACGCTATTTCTCATAGTAGATGCTTCAGAATTGTAACTATTTTTTTTCTTCATTTTCAGACCCTCAGTTAAACAAAGACTGTATGATTAACCACAAATACTTGTACACTAGGTGTAAATGCTACTGTGACTTCAAAAAATAAGTGATTGTCATATAGATGAACTTCAACATTCGTTCTTAACCTGGGATTGGATGATTCCATGAGTCACATTGATTTATTGACTGCCATTGACCGAATGTGGGGTGCCCCCCACACACAAGTCATGTGTTGAAATATAAGCCCTAATGAGATAGTATTAGGAGGCGGGGCCTTGGGATGTGATTTGGTCATGAGGGTGGAGCCCTCATGAATGGATTAATGCTCTTCAAAAAAGAGACCCCAGAAAGCTCTCCTGCCACTTGCACCACATGAGGACCCAGTGAGAACACAGCCCTCTATGAACCAGGGAGTGGGCCCTCACCAATCTGCTGGTGCCCTGATCTTGGAATTCAAAGCCCCGGAACTGTAAGAAATAAATGTTTGTTGTCTAAGCCACGCAGTCTATGGTATTTTGGTTGCAGCAACTCACGTGAACTAAGACATTTACCTATCTGTAATTTGCTACAGGATTTTGCTAAATATTGTCAACTGAACATAAGTCATCTATCATGACCAAAGAGTTATATTTCATATTTTAATAGATATAAAATTTGACTCTTAAAATGTCAATACCAAAACCTTTGGATAGGATATCCAGTTTTCACTGGAATCTTAAAAAATGAATAGCTTTTTCCCTTTTTATACCTAAAAGGGAAGGTATAAAATGTAAAAATGGAGAAACACTAAAGTAGAAAACTCTTTTATACTGTAAATTGAACGTCCACTTTCTTATTCTCCTAATAGTCTTCCTAGCTTCCCACTTAATGTACTTTCTTACGGGCTTCAAGTGACTCTCACATGTCAATGACTTCATAAAACATTAAATATATTGAAACTGACTGAGACTACAGTTTCCCTTCTGCTTGCTCCAAAGGTGCCTAACTTTGTGAAAAAGTAACCGACAGAATGTGGCAAATAAGCCACCCTCACATTAGTCTGGGAGATATAGATAGACAGACTGACAGTTAGATAGATAGATAGATGATAGACAGACAGACAGACAGACAGACAGATCTATCTATCTATCTATCTATCTATCTATCTATCTATCTACATTTTAACCAAAATGATTTGAGGTTCTGCATTATTAAGCAGCCAAAAAACAGTGTCTTCTGGGACAAATTGATTTTTTTTAAATAAATGATCATGGCTTTGTGGTTCTCCTTGGCTAAGCACTAAAATGATGATGAAGATTATGATGATGATGATGATGGTGATGATAAAAATAATAATATACATTTAAAAATCTTTATGGATCTGCAACACTACTTCACAGTTACATACCTTCAATTCTACATTCATGACATTCAGGTAATAATAGACCAGAGGGTGCGTTGAATGTTAATTAGTAAATGAGCTGGCCGTGGCACATAGTAGGTACTATCAGATGGTCTGCTATTCCTATCATCCCATTAATAAACTCTGGGGAGGTGGGTTTGTTGTTATCCCAGCTGGGGAGTTATGGGAGCTGAAACATGGCAAAGTTAACTACTCCCCTAAGTCAATACAGAAAGACATCTTGGAATTTGAATTTAAATCCCAGTTCACCAACTGCAAGTGTTCTGGCCCTAACTCTGAGCCCTCCCTCAAGCCAATGAAGGAAGCTGACAGCTACCTACCTGTAGCATGAACTACCAGTGACCTTCACAGAGGAGGTCACTGCTCTGAACAAAGAGCTTGGTCTGCCACTTCCCTTAAGTCTGTTTAAGTGTGTGTGAGAGAGAAGTAATCTGGACATGCCTTTTTCAGTGAAATGTACTTAAAGCAAAATCCTCAAGCATTCCAAAGACTAAATGATAAAGGAAACAACGGACACTGTCAATACCTGAAACTGAAAAATGACTCTCTCTGTGACACAGAAAATCATTACAATATCCAAATACCAATTTATTAAGTTGTAGTGATCATAGCTGTCAGGGTCTGTTCATCTCAGTCCTTTCTAGGTTTGGAATCAATAACTGGTTGTTTAGAATGGCCAGATGCGGTGAGAATGGCCAGATTTAGCAAACAAATTTTAATTTAAATTTTAATTTCAGATAAACAACAGATACTTCTTTTAGTATAAGTATGTTCCCAATGTTGCATGGGGCATTGTGGGGACAGAGCCCCCAAGAGCAGTTTCCAGGTTCTCGGCCTCACGTGGAAAGGTGGTGGCTCAGGTAGTAAATGGCCATCAACTGTGATTGGATGGCCATTGGTTGTGACTAGTTGGCCGTCAGCTGTAACCAGTGAGCCATTGGCCACTAATATAACTGCCGTGGCTGCGTTAGGGAGTCAAGGAGAGTCATCTGTCGGTTGGCAGAAAAGCAGACAGAAGGTCGCAAGTCGTATGAATCCAGCCTCCAGTGAGACTATAGTGGTATGACTCCCCTACCTATGGCTCTGTGGGTGTTCATTTTTGGCCTCACCATATCCTGCGTTTTTATGTGGAGAGTGGGAGCTGAGACCCCGCATGACACGCTGCATGATACATGGCGCAGAGAGCAGGGTATGGTGCCGGCCAAAGCTCTCCGAAAGGCGGTAGAGCAGTTTGTGCGTATGAACACCCAGTCTGAGGGAGACCAGGAGGAGCAGCTGCTGGAGAGCCGGACCCCCATAGAGGGATGGGAAGACACGGACAGTTCCCCAACCAGCATAGGCCAGAGAAAGCAAAGGTCGTTGCGGCCCTGTGGGCTGGGAAGTTCTTGCTGAGGCAGCCAGGATGCAGGGCTTGTAGTCCCAGGAGGAAATGCTTGCTGAGTCCTCCGTGGGAGATGAGGGTGAGGTCAAAGTTGTCCCTCACCCCCAGGAAAGCCCTGGCGAATGACTACGGATTATGGGAAATTGCCTTCCATCCCTAATTTAATGGACCACTTGACTGTTTGCTTGGGAACGTACCACCATGTAGTGGAACTGGCGGATATTTGCTTTTATGTCTCGACCGTCCGCTGTGGAGAATATGTGAGGGCCCTGGCTATGCCCAGGAAGTCTGGCTGAGCCCAGAGAGAGTGGCAGTGCCCTGAGAGCCCTGGCTGAGCCCAGGAAGTCTGGCTGAGCCCAGAGAGAGTGGCAGTGCCCTGAGAGCCCTGGCTGAGCCCAGGAAGTCTGGCTGAGCCCAGAGAGAGTGGCAGTGCCCTGAGAGCCCTGGCTGAGCCCAGGAAGTCTGGCTGAGCCCAGGGAGAGTCGCAGTGCCCTGAGAACCCTGGCTGTGCCTAGGGAGACTGGTGGTATCCTAAGAAGCCCAGGAAGTCTGGCTGTGCCCAGAAGGACTGGTGTTGCCCTGAGAAAACCTGGCTGTGCCCAGAGAGCCTGGCTGTGTCCAGGATATTGCATTCACCTCCAGGTTCCTCGCGGAAAACGCTTGTTAAGTAGATTGTGAGGCGAGACCCTGTAGGGGTGGAGTGTGGAGACAGAGCCCCAGAGAGCAGTTTCCTGGCTCTCGGCCTCACATAGAAAGGTGCTGGCTCAGGTAGTAAATGGCCATCAACTGTGATTGGATGACCATCAGCTGTGGCTAGTTGGCCGTCAGCTGTAACCAGTGAGCCATTGGCCACTAATATAACTGCTGTGGCTGCGTTAGGGAGTCGAGGAGAGTTGTAGGTCGGTTGGCAGAAAAGCGGACAGCAGGTTGCAATCCAGCCTCCAGCGAGACTATAGTGGTGTGACTTCCCTATCTATGGCTCCGTGGGTGTTCCGTTTTGGCCTAGCCACATCCTACGTTCTTATGTGGGGAGCGGGAGCAGAGACCCAGCAGACCTCCCCGCATGACCTGATATTCACATTTAATTAAGTGATCTGGATTTTACCTTGCAACCTAGTAGGGGTCTACTTTAAAAAATTCCATTATAGGGCAAAATACCTAAGGAAGGAAGTTGCTATGGACAGAGTATTTGTGCGCCTCCGCCCAATAACATGTTGACTCTCTAACCCTCAATGGATTTCATGTAACCCTCCTCCTTTGATTCTGATATGTAAAATAAGTTGCAAACCCGCCATTTTGTGGAGCATTTGCTCAATCCATTGAGACTTTGCTTCCAGGCAATTGTCGTCAGTTTGGCTCAAATAAACGCTTAGAAACTTTCTCTTAGGCTGAATGTTTTTTCATTGGCAGCACACACATATTGATCTAAATCTTCTTAAGGATTTCTATACTTCAGTCTCCACCAGGCACTTTAGCTCTTGATTATGAACTAAAGTTATTTTTTTCCTTCCCTTTCATTCCTGAACTCTTTTTTCCCCAGTCACAAACTCCCTCCCTCCCTTACTTTCTCTGTCTCTCTCTCCTCTTCCCTCTCCTTTTCCCTCAAATATGCACATAACACACAGGCAAAATTACAATTAACTCTTATTTAATTTTCCATCATCCTTAAGCTTACTTAGAACAGTGCTCAGTATGTGAAGGTTGTGCAGTACATCAGCTCTTAGTTGTTTTCTGACAACATAAACCAGAGTTATACTAGTTATTTCTAATTTGTGAGATTATTCCTGAGTTTTACCCTCTTTTTAATCTAAGAGGAAAACAAGAGACAGATTTTGCCTGGAACAAATAAAATTACTTTCCAGGAATTTCCCATAAAATATTTGCAAAACCACAATATAAATAGAAGTACACTGTGAAATTTACTTTAGGCCTCCTATATGTTGATCTTTTCACTGCAAGGCTGATTTCATTTCAGCCCTCAGCTTGTAAGCACAGGATAATTTGCTTGCTTGGATGATCTGTTGAGCCTAATAAGGGCTGCTCATTAACAAAACCTTTTCAGAACATGATAATGGCTCTGGGAAGGTACATTTATATAGTAAAAGTTAAGAGGAAATGATTCTTGAGAGTAAAAAGCTTTCAGAATTATGCAAAGAATGAAATTTACTCAACTTTTAAAGCTCCAATGGGAGAGAATATGGATGCAGTTATGCTTGTTTAACTGACTTGGGCTGAGCTTTGCCACCCAAAATAGATACATTTTACATAAGAATGGTATATATGGGTTGATTGTAAGTTACATGAGCCTGGTTTCCTCTGTTAAGTGTTGCTTATTTCATTTCAAATTCATTATTGAATTTATGGCTCCTTTGTGTTTTTTTTAGAATAAGATATTTCCCCAATAGATGCATTTTCAGCCTGCTTCTTCTCCTCCTCCAAAATTCTAAATTCTGACTATCAAACATGATTTAATGAGCTGAGAGTAGGTGTGCTATCGCTGTGATTACCCAATACCCCGAGCACACCTTATCCTGCTGAGTTGCTTGGCTCTATTCCCGTGCTAAACCATGAGTTTCTCAAATGCAAGGGCTGGTTCTTATTCCTCAATGTGCATGAATCCTAACACATGACAGGTTTTCTATACCAATCCAATATACAAACAAAGAAATTAATAGAGGCTTTAAAACAAGCATGATAACCCAAGCATTCAAAATAATACAGGCACTATAGTAAAGCGGTTGAGAACAAGACAATCTCTGCCGACAGGTTTCCTGGGCTTAAATTCCACAGAAAACATCTCGTTCCGTCTAAAGGAATCTCACCTCAAAAAGTTGTTATTTTCTAGTATTTTGACATCCTTTTAGACTAACTGTAGTTACATTTATCCTTTTTACTAATATTCACTGTGCTCCCATGTTTAAGGTAATTTCTATGGCAACAGAACAGAAGCAAATAACTCCCTACTAACATAATGAGTGACACAGGAGTAACACTTGTAAACAGAGAATTCTACTATATTTACCAAATCATCCTTGAACTCGATACTATAATAATTACATGATTACCCACTTGCATTTGATTACCATTACAAGGTGACAGTGCCTTTTAATATAAACTATCTTATGTTAAATGGCACATAGTTTTGAATTATGCAAACATTGTAAGAATATATACATCTGAAGTATAGAATTATATAAACTAAAGAGGTAAAGTCCCAATTGACCTGAGATAATAAAATTTCATTTTCTCAACATCTTCCCAGGGTGTTATGTGGGTCACAGGTGAGAAAACTAAGTAGAGCTGACAGATGTTAGAGGGATTTATGCGGGTGTGTGTAGGGTGTGTGGGGGGGCAGTTGTTCAGAAGAGAAGAGAAGCCTGGATTAAAAATAGAGAATTTATTTTAAAGAAAGACATCTCGTGTCAGTAGTTGTCACAGTGAGACTTGGGAGTTTACCTACCCCAAAAGAATAATAAATCAGTGATCTGCTCCATGAGATGTAACTGATTCTATCAGATCACGGAGACTAATGTAGAAGAAAATTATCTGGGGGAATTAACTAGCCTGGTTTCATGGCTCCTTAAGGAAGCAATAATACTAACTACTTTCAAAGCAACAAGAAGGCTGTCAGCGGTAGACACTCTCATGTGAAATGTCCTTAGTTAATATCCTACTGGAGTCCAATTCGCCACTAGTGTACTTAGCACAAATATATCATGGGCACTGTAGGATTTTACTATCATATCTTAATTATGAGAAAAAACTAAGATGTCCTCTCATGAGACATTAAAACTGAATGCGAATGATGACATCGTGAGTCACTTGAAAAAAACCAAAAAACAAACACCTTTAAATTTGGAAACAACTAGATAACTATAGAATATACAGCAGGTGTTTCTGTTCTGGGTCCTGTCTGGCACAGCACGCTCTACAGTCCTGGGCTGTTCCTGTTTCTAATGCTTGATGTCAGAATTTTTTTTTTCCTTTTTCTTTTAAATACCTCTCAAGCTCACCTCCTCTTCTCCATCATCACAATATCCATCTTCATATCTCCTGACTCTTCTTCATAACTTGTACTGATTTCTTACTCTGTGCCAAGCACTAGACTTATTTTTCTGTTTCCTGACTCTGTTGGGTTAGGTTCAAATCATCAGGTTTGTTGCCCTCATTTCCTTATAGCTGTCCCACAAACCTCCCTTTTTATTGCAGACACAATGATTTAAAAAAAACAAACACACAAATATGAATGTAAACTTTTCCTATTTAACGCCTTTAATTATGCCCTCTCCATTCGCCCACTACACATTTCCTTCCTTACTAGGTGCCGTGCACCTGCAAAAAAGAGCCCAAACTTCTTGGCATGACATGAAAGTTACTTCTTGCATCTGAGTATCGAGTATCATCTGCTATTGCAGAAGATGTGAATCTACCTTTCCGAAATACCAAATCCCCTCTAGAGCCCGGAACACCATATGCTATTTCACAACTTCATGTCTTTCCGCACGCAGCCTGCTCGTTCTGAAATGTTTTCAGTCTCTAGTTCACTTGGTAACTTTCTACTCAGTCTTGACCAGCATGCTGCAACACCACCATATGAAATCTGCTTTGCTATCTGCAGGCAGGTGAATGTACTACTTTAGTACGTTATCAATTCTTCCCTTAACGTTCATATCACAAGATATGTGTCCATTCATCACGTGTTGATTTCCCTTACCAAAGCATGAAACTCTCAAAGGCATGAGCTCTGCTGTAGCTTTCATCATAGCTTCACAATCTAGTATAAAATCAGTCTCATAGTAAACACTTAGCATTTGTGGGTTGAATAAATGGACTTGAGAAAAAAAGCTAACAATTCAAATATAAGCCATGTCTTTATTTGGATTCCTGATACAGTATGCCCCCTTATCTGCAGCTCTGTTTTCTGAGGTCAACTGTGGTTTAAAAATGTTAAATGAAAAATCCCAGCAATAGGGGCCAGCTGGGTGGCGCAGGCGGTTGGAGCTCCATGCTCCTAACTCCGAAGGCTGCCGGTTCGATTCCCACATGGGCCAGTGGGCTCTCAACAAAAAAATAAAAAATAAAAAAATAAATAAAAAAAAAAATTAAAAAAAAAATTAAAAAAAAATTAAAAAAAAAATTAAAAAAAAATTAAAAAAAAATTAAAAAAAAAATTAAAAAAAAAAATCCCAGCAATAAAAATTTGTAAGTTTTAAATTGTGTGTCATGATGAAAGTTCGCTCTGTCCCATGCAGCACATGAATCAGTCCTTTGTCCAGCGTCTCCACACTGTTTACTCTCTCCACCCTTTAGTCACTTAGTAGCCATCTCAGTTATCAGATCTATTGTCACGGCATCACAGTACTTGTGTTGAAGTTAATCCTTATTTTATTTAATATTGGTCCCAGAGCCGAATAGTGATGCTGGAAATTCAGATATGCGAAAGAGAAGCTGTAAAGTGCTTCTTCCTTCTAGTGAAAAGATATGCATTATGTATGGGGTGGGGTATATATAGGGTTTGGTTGTAGGCTTCCACTGGGGGTCTTAGAACGTATTTCCCATGGACAAGGAGGACTATTGTATTTGGTAACAAGAACAAAATCTTACAAACACGTTTGATCATGCCATGTCCATAGCTTGCTCTAATACACTTTGATTTTATAGAGAATTCTACAGTTCACTTTTATTATATCTCTGAGAGCATGATAACACCAAAGTCTCTATTATGTTTAAAAAGGAAAATTTTACTAATAATAGAGCAGTTATATAAACATTACTACAGATGACCTATTGAACAAGCACTTTGAAAAGAAATTATTTTCTTCTTAGATTTAAAAGGTAAATGAATAGTAAATTAGGACTGAAGTGTAAACTTGGACATGTCCACACCATCATACAGTGTTCGCATCGGAAAACCTGATGTAGGTAATGCTATAAACACTTCATAAACTGTCTATCTCCTTAATCTTGATATCTCTTTAAACAGTTTCCACAATTACACCCTATGCAAAACCACTCACAATTTCCTCTCATAATACTCCTCAATCCAAGTCTGCCCAGGTCTATTCAATTCTATCTCTAGGTACCCATCTGCTGGACCAATTCAGTTCCATGGCATTCATGTTTTATTTAGAATAAAGACCTCCAAATTGTTTAACTCTTGATCAACCATTCTTTCAATTTGTTCACCTTCAGTGAAAACTGATTTTCCTCTGACACTGTTTGCCTTGAGGGTTAAGTAATAAAATGAAAGGTGGTATTCTGTTATCTGTTCTGTTGTTTATTCAACAGACGTTTAAGTTGCCACTTTCAAATCATTATCCCCTTACAATTTCTCAATAACTTCCCATCCCTTAAGATCAAGGCCCTCTTATATCAGCCTGTCTCTATTTTGTCATGTCACTAGAAACTCCCTCAATCGTTAATGACTTCAGGACTCGGATCATTTTCCCTATCATTCCCATCCGTTCATATATCCTTGATTGGTTATGGGAACTTCCACAGTCACGACTCTTCTACCATGTGGATTCCACTTCTCGATGGCCTATATTATTGCTACACTTTAGTTATCCACCAATCTATACTTCAAACTTCACAAACACTCTTTTATCACAGACTCTTAACTTCCCCTATTTTAAAGACCTCCTCATTTTGTTTCATATAATTAAGCTTATTGAAGTTAACTGTTATCCACTCAATAAATATCTACCCAAGGACTTATAATGGGCGAGACATCATTCCAGGTTCAAGACATACAAACAGAATAAGAATCCTGTTCTCATGGAAATAAGAGCTAAAAGCTAATGAGGGAGGCAAATAAGGAAATTCACCATTATACCACGGTCAGATAAATGCCAAAGAAGGATACTCAGAGCAGGTGATGAACTTCCAGAGCAAAGAAATATCAGATATTTGGGGAACATTCTTCAAGAACTTACAAGATCTTCCATGAAAGCACAAACTGAAAACTGTAGTGTTCTCATGGGTATCTCCAAACAGGATACATGGTGTTATAGTTATTGTTATTACAAGTTTTATATTTATTTCTAAATGTTAAATGACCTCAGCAGCATTCTCTGGGTCGCAGATCTTTATAAAAATCTTACACAGTTATTTGAAAAATGTATACCTATCCATTTTAAAGCACTTTTGCATAAGATTCCTCTCACATACACACACACACACACACACACACACACACACACACACAAACCACTCCTGAAATTGGAAGTGTGTTATACCTATTTTACTTATGAGGAAACTAAAAATTAGTAGCTATGTAATTGCTCTATATTTATCTAGTACATGGTGGATCTAGATTCAAATTAAGGTATATTTGAGACTTCTAGCTATTCCTCAAGATTATTTTTCATTTCTTCCTCGATGCATAGCTGGGCTACCTTTCCCAGCCTTCAATGCAGTTGGCTACAGCCATGAAACAGAGTTCTAGCCGGTGGAATGTGAGTGAACATGGTGAGTGATACTTCTGGGTCACTAGTAACAATTTCCCCCTTCTACTCCTCTGGGCTCATTCCCTTTTCCGGGTGACAGGGATGCCATCGTTTTCTAGGATGAATTTGAAAGCAAAGGGTTGAAGATGGCAGAGGTACACCATTAGCTTGGGTCTATTGAATTACCATGTGTTAGGGAGTTACTCTGCCAACCTGAAAAACCTACTTACACAGTTAGGTGAAAGGGAAATAAATCTCTTTGTATAAAGTTAATAACAAGGTTGGCTCTGTTATTACTACACATTAACCTAACTTAATGAGGTACTAGGTCAGCATTTCTCAAAAATTTTACTCTCAGGAGACCTTAACACTCTTAAATATTATTGAGCACTCCAAAGATGTTTAGTTTATATGGGCTTTATCTGTTGATATTTAATATGTTAGAATTTAATCTGAGAAAAATTTTTAAAAATATTTATTAGTTTCAAATTAGCATTAATAATATTACATGACATAAGTATATTTTTAAAAAATAATCATATTTTGCACAACAAACAAAAATTAGTGAGAAGATAATATAATATTCTTTTATATTTTTGCAAATATTTTTCAATGTCTAACTTAACAGAAGATAATTGGATTCTTATATTTGCGGGTACATTTGATCTGCTATAATATTACAGAGCATGGAGCTTCTGGAAAAATCAATGTGCATTCATTAGTGAATGGAAATGAAAAGTGGAAATATCATCTTAGTTTTCCTATAAAAATAAATTTATTTCACTTCCTGAAATACCTGAAAGCATCTCAGGGGACCCCCTTCCGTCCCCGACTCACTGATCACGACTTCAGATCCACTCTACTAGATTCCTGACAGTTAGAGTCTCCAATTTTATTCATTATGTAGTGCTCAAATTTCTTATGACAGCTATAGATTTTCTCCTCCAAAAATGAACATAAAATGTGCAAACATTTTCCACATAATTTTAGTGGTTTCATGAATCCCATGTGCTATAGACTGAATGTTTGTGTCCCCCAAATTCATCTGTTGAAACTTATTCCTTCAATGTGATAATATTTGGAGATGGGGGTTTTTAGGAGGTGATTACATTATAAAAGTAGAGGCTTCATGGGTGGAGTTGATGCTCTTATAAAAGAGACTGCCAGAGAAATCCCTCACTCCTCTATTATGTGAAGACACATGGAGAAGACAGCTGCCTATGACCAGGGCCTTCACCGGACACAGAATCTGCTGGCACCTTGGTCTTGGATTTTCAGCCTCCAGAATTATAAGAAATACATTTCTGTTATTCATAAGCTGTCCAATCTATGACAGTATATGGCAACCCAAACGGACTAAAATGCACCAATCTCATTCAATGGAAGTTAAGAACTCTCTGTAGGGCAGATTTCATGTCTTTTTCACCTTGTGTCTCCTACGATACTGAAAACTATGCATCTTATATGATTTTAATAATATACACCAGTAACAGAAAACGTCAGAACTGGAAGGATCCTTAGAGATGACATTATTCAAATTTCTCCTTTTTACATTTAGATTGAGCAAATTTGAGGAAGGTAAGTGACTCCCCCAGGCTACAATGAACGTGATAAACACAATGTAGACATAAAAATAGTCTGCAGATATTTTGACATCATCAAAATGGCGGTATGAGGTGAGCCTCTGTAAAGCTCCCCTAGAATTTACAACTAATCGAACAACAACAACTCCACAAAGGACTCCCTGCACAGCAGACAGGCAAGACAAAGAGGCCCACTACTGAATTCACCTAAAGGTGGGAGAATCGCGCGAGCGGGGGAGGAGGGAAGGGAGAAGTGCAGAGACGGAGCCGAGGGCGCAGGACGCAGACCTAGCTCAGTGCTCCAAGCTCGCTGCATCCCGGAACTACTGTAGCTGCAGGAGAGGGAAGAACTCGGACTGCTAGGGCTCCGCTTATGGCCCACAGCGCTAAGGGGGCAGCATATAACACGGCTGAACCCAAACCTCACGGCAGAGACCTCGGAGAAAAGACTGAGGGAAGAAGGCTGAAAACTGTGGTTTAAGCCCTCACTGCCAAGCAGAGAACAGAAGCCTTAGGCACTGAGACTAGCCGCCCCCTCCCTACCCTCCCAGAGCTCACCCCGCCTCCACCTGCCCGGTGCTAGAAGCAGAACAGTAGCAGTGTCAGATCAAAAGAACAGAATATTTGCTGTTCTGAGAACTGTGGACTGCAGACACAGATTCGTAGCCCAACTAGTTCCGGCAAAGGGGAGGCAGCTGTGGAAGTAGGACTGGCTGTGGTGGTGGTCACTGCCATTGCTCTGGGCCACCTCTCACAACTCACCCTGCCACTGGCCCCACCTATCTGGGCGGATCCCTGCAGGAGTAAACAGAACTGCTGAAACATACCGGCTCTGAATCTGGTGCAGGAAGAGCTTTGGAACTTCAAAAGATCTCCACATCCATGTTCGGATGCAGTGCCCTATGACCAGGTGAACTGTTAACAGAGGAGAAGCCTGCTTTCCAGGGAATCTCCCCATTGTATGAGAAGCTGGAATAGTGCAGAAAAAAACATAACACTACAATGTGAGAGAGTATAAAAGGCTGCAGGAGAGAAAATAAAACATTCTACCAAAACGTAAATGGAAAACAAAAGAAAGACCTCTTCCTATAAACCTGTTGCAGAACCCATTCCTGCAGATGTCTAGGAAGAAAAACAATAAATCATCAATTGCCATGAATAACCAAGTCAACAAGACAGCCCAAAAAGTGAAAAGTCTCCGAAAAATGAAATTAAAGACATGGAAATACGTGACTTAAATGACAGAGAATTCAAGATTTCAGTTCTGAAAAAAACTCAACGAGATGCAAGAAAATACAGAAAGGCAATTTAATGAACTCAGAAACACAATCAAAGAACAATGTGACCATTTTACCAAAGAGATTGAAATAAAAAAAATAACAAATGCAATTTCTGCAGATTTAGAACTCAATAGAAGAAATTAAGAATGAAATAGCCAGCTTAGGATGTAGAGTTGACCAGATGGAGGAAAGAATCAGTGACATTGAAGATAGAAACCTGGAAATGACATGGATGGAAGAAGAAAGAGACTTGAGACTTAAAAGAAATGAAAGAACTCTACAAGAACTTTCTGACTCCATCAGAATGAGCAATATAAGAATAATGAGCATACCAGAAGGAGAAGAAAGATAGAAGGGAACAGAGAGCATAGTTAAACAAATAATGGACAAGAACTTTCCAAACTTGTGGAAAGAACTGGATCCTTGACAAGAAGCAAATAGAACACCTAATTATCTCAACCCCAAAGGCCTTCTCCAAGGCACATTGTATTGAAGCTGTCAAAAATCAATGACAAAGAAAGTATCCTCAAGGCAGCCAGGGAAAAGAAGACGGTAACCTACAAAGGAAAGTCCATTAGATTACCATCAGATTTTTCAGCAAAAACTCTACAAGCCAGGAGGGAGTGGAACCAAATATTCAAACTATTGAAGAGAGAAATTATGAGCCAAGAACAATATACACAGCAAAGATATCCTTTAGATATGAAGGAGAAATAAAGACATTTCCAGACATACAGACGCTGAGGGAGTTTTCTAATACACGACCTGCACTACAAGAAATACTAAAGGAGGATATTCGAAAACCATCAACAGGGACAATTTGTGGCAACCGAAAAATAAAAACGGGGAGAGTAAAGGCCTAAACCTGAATATGGAAATGGAGAAAGTAAGCATGCTGAAGAAAATGGAATACTCTAAATACGAAACTTTCTTTTACATAAACTTAATGGTAACCACTCAAAAAAAAAAAAAATCCAGAACTGAAATATGTACTCCAATAAAAGAAGAAACAGAGGGAAACATCATAGAATACCAACATAGACAATAACAGACAACAATAAAAAGGCAAAGAAACCATGGAGACACAATCTTACCAGAAAACTATAGATAGAATGATAGGAAACCCTCACATATCAATAATTACCCTAAGTGTAAATGGACTAAACTCGCCAAGAAAACTTCACAGAGTGGCAGATTGAATCCAAAAACTAAACCCAACCATATGCTGTCTCCAAGAGACACATCTCAGCTACAAGGACAAGCATAGACTCAAGGTGAAAGGGTGGAAATTGACACTCCAAGCAAATGGTACCCAGAGAAAATCAGGTGTAGCCATAATGATATCAGATGAAACAGACTTCAGGGGGAAAACGATAACAAGAGACAAAGATGGACATTTCATAATGGTAAAGGGGACTATACCACAAGAAGACATAACAGTCATCAATATTTATGCCCCCAATTGGAGCACCAAAATATACCAAGCAACTACTAACAGAACTAAAGGGAGAGATTGACCAAAACACAATTATACTAGGGGACTTAAATACATCATTGACAGCTATGGATAGATCATCCAAACAGAAAATAAATAATGAACTGGCAGCCCTAAATGACACATTAGATGAAATGGACATAATTGACATTTATAGAGCATTTCATCCTAAAACATCAGGCTACACATTTTTTTTTCTAGTGTACATGGAACATACTGAAGGATAGACCATATATTCGGACATAAAACTAACCTCAGCAAAATTAAGATTGAAATCATACCAAGCATATTCTCTGATCAAAAGGCTTTGAAATTGGAAATCAACTGCAAAAAGAAAGCGGGAAAAACCACAAATACATGGATATTAAACAACATACTTTTAAAGAACAACCGGGTCAAAGAAGAAATTAGAGGAGAGATCAAAGATACATAGAAACAAATGACAATGAAAATAAATCATACCAAAATTTTGGGGATGCAGCGAAAGCAGTTTTAAGAGGGATAAATAACCTCACATTACACATTAAAGAACTAGAAAAAGAAGAACAAGCGAAACCCAAGGTCAGCAGAAGAAAGGAAATAATAAAAATCAGAGCAGAACTAAATGAAATAGAGAACAAAAAGACAATAGAAAAAAATAATGTGACAAAGAGCTGATTCTTTGAAAAGATTAACGAAATTGACAAACCCTTAGCTAGACTCAAGAAGATAAAAAGAGAGAAAACACTAATAAAAACACAAATGAGAAAGGGGAAGTTATCACGGACACGACAGAAATACAAAGGATCATTCAAGAATACTATGAAGGACTATATGCCACCAAATTCAATAACTTAGAAGAAATGGACACCTTCTTAGAAACGTATAGCTTTTCTAGGCTGAACCATGGAGAGCTGGAAAATATAAACAGATGGATCACCAGTAAGGAAATTGAATCAGTCATCCAACACCTTCCCAAAAGCAAAAGTCCGGGACCAGATGGCTTCACTAGTGAATTCTACCAGACCTTCAAAGAAAATCTAATACCAATCCTGCTCAAACTGTTCCAAAAAATTGAAGAAGAGACAGTATTCCCTAGCTCATTTTATGAGGCCAACATTACCCTGATACCAAAACCTGGCAGGGACAACACAAAAAAAGAAAACTACAGACCAATATCTCTGATGAATACTGATGCAAAAATCCTAAACAAAATTCTAACAAATCGAATGCAACAATGCATTAAAAAGATTATACATCACGACCAAGCGGGGTTCACTCCTTGAACCACAAGGATGGTTCAACATACACAAATCCATCAATGTGATACATCACATAAACAAAATAAAGGACAAAAATCATATGATTATATCAATTGATGCAGAAAAAGCATTTGACAAGATACAACATCCATTTGTGATTAAAACACTTAATAAAAAAGGTATAGAAGGAAAATACCTTAACATAATAAAGGCCATATATGACAAACCCTCAGCTAATCTCACAATTAAGGGTGAAAAACTGAAGCCCTTTGCTCTATGTTCAGGAACACGACAGGGCTGTCCCCTATCACCTCTGCTTTTCAACATAGTGTTGGAAGTCCTCGCCAGAGCAATCAGGCAAGAGAAAGAAATAAAAGGCATCCAAATTGGGAATGAAGTTAAATTGTCACTCTTTGCAGATGACATGATGCTATATATAGAAAACCCTAAAGACACCACCAAAAAGCTATTAGAAACAATCAACGAATACAGTAATGTGGCCGGCTACAAAATCACCGTACAAAAGTCCACTGCATTCCTATATACTAACAATGAAATCTCAGAAAAAGAAATAAAAAAAAGAAAAAAAATACAATTTCTTTTGCAATTGCAGCAAAAAGAATAAAATACCTAGGAATAAACTTAACCAAGGATGTGAAAGACCTATATGCTGAAAACTACAAGACATTTTTAAAAGAAATTGAAGAAGTCACAAAGAAATGGAAAAACATTCCGTGCTCATGGATTGGAAGAATCAACATAGTTAAAATGGCCATATTTCCCAAAGCAATATACAGATTTAATGCAATCCCCATCAAAACCCCAGTGGCATTTTTTAAAGAAATAGAACGAAAAATCATCAGATTTGTTTGGAATCACAAAAGACCCCAAATAGCCAAAGCAATCTTGAGAAAAAAAGAAAAATACTGGAGGTATCACACTCCCTGACTTTAACTTGTACTACAGGGCAACCATAATCAAAACAGCATGGTATTGGCAGAAAAACAGACACATAAACCAATGGAATAGAATTGAGAACCCAAATATAAATCCCCATAAATGTGGACAGATAATTTTTGACAAAGAAGCAAAAAACATACAGTGGAGAAAAGATGGCCTCTTCAATAAATGGTGCTGGGAGAATTGGAAAGCCACATGCAAAAGAATGAAACTGGACTGCTATCTGTCACTATGTACCAAAATTAATTCAAAATGGATCAAAGACTTAAGCATAAGACCTGAAACAATAAACTTCATAGAAGAAAACATAGGTACTAAACTTATGGACCTTGGGTTAAAAGAGCATTTTAAGAATTTGACTCCAAAGGCAAGGGAAGTAAAAGCTAAAATAAATGAATAGGACTATATCAAACTTAAAAGCTTCTGCACAGCAAAAGAAACCATCGACAAAACAAAGAGGCAACCAACTGAATGGGAGAAGATTTTTGCAAACCGTGCCCCTGATAAGGGGCTAATATCCAAAATATACAAGGAACTCATGCAACTCAACAACAAAAACACCAACAACCCAATTGAAAAATGGGCAGAGGACCTGAAGAGACATTTCCCCAAAGAGGACATACAAATGGCAAATAGACATATGAAAAAAAAAAGTTCAACATCACTAAACATCAGAGAAATGTAAGTAAAAACCACAATGGGATATCACCTCACCCCAGTTAGAATGGCTATCATCAACAAGACAAATAGTAACAAGTGTTGGAAAGGCTGTGGAGAAAAAGGAACCCTCATCCACTGTTGGTGGGAATGCAGACTGGTGCAGTCGCTATGGAAGGCAGTATGGAGGTTCCTCAAAAAATTAAAAATAGAATTACCATATGACCCAGCAATCCCACTCCTAGGTATCTACCCAAAAAATCTGAAAACATTTATCCATAAAGACACATGTGCTCAAATATTCATTGCAGCTTTATTTACGGTGGTCAAGACATGGAAACAACCAAAATGTCCTTCAATAGATGAATGGATAAATAAATTGTAGTATATATACACAATGGTATATATACTACAATAAATAAATTGTAGTATATATACACTATTCAGCGGTAAGAAAAGATGAAATAGGACCATTTGTGACAACATGGATGGATCTTGATAATATAATGGTAAGCAAAATAAGTCAAACAGAAAAAGCAGAGAACCCTATGATTTCACTGATATGTGGTATGTGAACCACAAACAACAAAAGAACAAGACAAACAAATGAAAATCAAAAACTCATAGACATAGACAATAGTTTAGTGGTTACCAGAGAGTAAGGGGGGAGGAGGGTGGTAGATAAGGGTAAAGCAGATTAAATATATGGTGATGGAAGGAGAACTGACTCTGGGAGGTGAACACACAATGGGATTTATAGATGATGTAATATAGAATTGTACACCTGAAATCTATGTAACTTTACTAACAATTGTCAACCCAATAAACTTTAATTAAAAAATATACATATACATATAAATAGCCTGCAAAATTATCACACATCACTCATTCACGTAACAGTCATTTTAAAACTTGAAGTGATACAAAGCTATGCTTTCCAAGAGACAAAAAGGAAGTATATTTTTAGGATTTGAGAACTTAAGGAGACATAGAGGTCATCTATCTATAAACTATCTCATTTATATGAAAAAGCTACAGGGTCTTTGAGGAATCAAATTACTTGTGTAGTAGATTAATAATTTTCATTTTGAAGCAAATTAGGAGGAATAGCAATTAGTGTGCTATATCCAAAAATAAAAGCAAATCCAGAATATATCACAATAATCCATGTTCCATATTTTATTCACTTATATTTAGCTTCTCCAAATTTAAAACCTAAGAGAGTTGAGGCTGGGGAAATTAGTAATCTAAAAATCCATCTTCTTTTATCAAAACAATAGAACACATTTATAGAGTTATTTTTTTTAAATGATAAATTCATACCCTGACCCAAGAAGGAGGTCATGAAATCCAGCGCCTCTCCATACTTCATAGAAACTTATTCAAATCACTGTAATAGATTTTCTGCTCTTGGGAAATGAGCAAATAAATGGCAGCATCCTTTCTAATGGCAACTCTTGACATTCTTATTAAAATCCTGTGTTAAGTGCCCAGATACATTAAATCAATCCATTGTTTTCCAACCACACTGGCAGCCCAGTGTTCTAAAGAAGAATGGAGCTTCAAGAAAATCAATCATTGGAATGTGCTTCTTTTAACACATTATGCTGTTGGCTAATTGGGTTTTAAAATAATCTGATATAAATTTGAACTTGAATTCAAAGTCCTTGACAGAAATATTGCCAAAGAATGAGAAGGTAATATTTTCATAAAACTATTACTTGAAAATCATGAAAGAGATGACTTACCAATAAGTATTTAATATTTTTCATATTTGCAAAGCTGCAAGCACCCAAGCAGCAGCAGAAAATTAAACTTGTATGTTGTACCTAGACAACTAGTGTGAGACCCACATTTTTTCCTGCTGAGCAGCAGACAATGAGATGTAATATGGACATTCTCTTTGAAATTTTCCAGGGTCTTTTAAAGAACTTCTGTAGAGGTAAAAAGTATACCTAAGAACGCAAAAAAGGCATATAACCTCAGTCAAGTCTTTAGATCAGATCTGACTTTTTCTTCTAGCAGAATCTGGGTAGCAAAGAGAAAAAACCTATGTTTTCATGATGGGCAAATAAGAAACAATATAATGGAAACCATGACAAAAGCTACAGATATTTAACACAAAGCAACCCAGACATTTCACAGAATTGGAAATTCATGCGACTGATTCATGGCATAATTTTACTACAAACACAATGGTGAGCGACTCTCTTTGTATGTGATATACAGTGACTGACCATTAAGAAACATTTAATAATAGTTGTTGCTATTGTTATTTTGTCGTTCCTGGGAGTGGCAGTGAAAAGGGGAGTAAACCAGCACAGTGTATCGATCAACTATTAAATGTCACAAACTTGGTGCTTTATATCAGTTTAGTTCTCAATTGTTCTCTAGTTTGGGTATCACTATCTTCATTTCAAAGATGAGGAAACAGGTTTGAGAGAGTAATACTTTGGGTGAAGTCACTCGAGTAACAATTGCTAGAACTGAGATTCAAACAGCACGAATGATTGGTTGCGTGATGAGCACTGTGCTGAAAAACGTACATGGATTGTTTCAGTAAATTCACTCCATAACTCTACAAAATAGGTCCTGATATTTTATTCATTTAAAAGATGAGAAAACAAAAATTTGAAGTTATTTAGGAACTTGCCTTATCACATATAGTGAGTGGATGAGTGATTATTCAAACCCAGACTACCTGAGGCCAGAAATCCATGCTTATAACAGCCATCCCATAGAGTCTAATTTTAATGTCCACACGCTTTTCTCTACACAAATCAGGGACAAACAACCAGAAATTCACAGTTTCCATTTTCTTCTCTTCCTCTCATTCAATTCCCCAAACAGTGAGACAATATAACACACCAGTGCTTTTGGAGGTTCAAAAGATGCCAATGATAATTTATCTGAACTAAAAGGTCCATTTCAATTGCTGAAGGGAATGCTTTCTAAAAGAATAAATGTGCTTATAGAGAGCAGAAACCGCATCCATGTTGATGGATACTCGTGTAATAAATTCCCCAATCCAGATCAAATCAAGATCAATGAGATAATTCATCAGCAACCCAAGAGACAGTGTGGAGTCAAAGGCAATTTAAAAGTAATTCCACACGTCTTCTAGATTCCGGTCTGTTTCAGGAGGTGTTCAATACACGCAGTCCAGGTTCTATGTTTTTTTTTTTATTATTATTTCTTCTTTTTTTGGCTGTACTGGTACAGGCTATACAGTCTAGTTTTTCAGCATTCTTTGGAAATAGAGAGCACAGTAACGTTCTGCCATTTGTAATGTTTCCATATTTTTATTACAGTTATAAAAGCTCTAGCTCTACAAGGCAAACTGTAGCATGATCTTGGCAATCTCTCCTGCAAATACAAGCACAGTCCCAGATAGCTGACAGTCCTTGGGAACCAGGGATTGCAATTTCTGGTTTTGGGAAACTGTTCTAGCTTGTTGTAACTGAGGCTTTAACAGCCAATCAAATCTACTGCAAGGAATGTTGCACATTTAAAAATGCTCCATCTAAACACACATATTTTATCTGTGATAGCCTGGGATATCTGAGTATGTGAACAAGTAAGACAGACGGGATTTCATCAGTCTTGAAAGAACAATCCTCAAGGGAGACTCTTTTGGGAACTAGGAAAATAATGCCGGGTGTATTCTGACTTTTTTTTTTAATATCCTAAAGTTACTGATGGACTGGTTAATTGTGAGTGAAATTATCTATTTTTTTTTAAAAGGAGAAATAATGAGATGGGATTTGTTAGGCCATGAATATAAATTATTCTACTGATTAGTTGAGTTTCAAAAGAATGTGATATAAATTTGGGCACGAATTTAAAGTCCTTGACTATTGCCAATAAATAAGAAAGTAAAAAGACTCAGGTACTGAAGATTTTCCAGGACAAAAAATGATTGTTTGAATTCTTTCATCAACTGTATTTGCTTCTGTTTCCCTACACTGTCAATCAAATGAAAGCTGCAGGAAATGCCATCCATTAGACCAAATCACATTGAATTCAAACTATATTTATCTAAGCAATTGAAGAAAAATACCAGCAAAACTAATTACAGAGCTGAAAAACAGCAATGATAAACCCGAAGCACAGGAAAAGGACAGGAAATTCCTAAGAAATTAAGAATCAAATATATATGTGTGTGTGTGTGTGTGTGTGTGTGTGTGTGTGTGTGTGTGTGTCTATGTATATATATTTATATACACAGACACACACATATATACACACACATATATATATATATATATATATATATACATATATATGATTGTCAGTGAAGACGCAATCTGTGTCATTAAATAATTTTGAGGAAAATGAATTACCTTTCTATCAATTTTTTTCATATTGTATTTCAAAACTCTAAAGTTCTCCTTCCTTAACCAGACAAAACTTTAAATGGTATCAGTCTGACAAGAGTATTGATAAATTGAAACCAAAAGTTCTTCTTGGTTCAAAGATAATATAAGCAAATTTTGTAACAAATTTGAAAATTAAAAATACTTTAAAATATTGTATACTCCATGGTCCATACCCCTAGATGGGAAAATACCTGTCTCATTCTTTAGTTTTGTTGGTTCTTTGAGGATTAAACAGAATATCTTATTCAAATTTGGGGATTCTGCCAGTTGTTGAGTATGTGTATTCCAAGTATGAATTCTGGACCTGGGCAAATAACCACAGGTTGATTCCAGGGCCCACTGGACCGTCAGATACACCCAAGCAAATATCCCACTCATCATGTGACCTCCATAAGCCCCTAGTCTGACATGTAGACCACAGTGACATTTTGGGTCTCCTGAGATTAGTGTTAGTTCAGACAGTGTCCAGTAATCCCGGTAAATACTGATTGTTTTATTTTCCCCAATGCACAGTCACCCTGGTAAAGGCCATCAGTCACATTGGGAAAGGATGGGAGAAAGAAAAGTTTTAGTGATATAGCAAGATCCAGTCTCAAGGGGACCCAGCCTCCCTTTTAGTCAAGGGGTTCTGAGTCTGTAACCTGGTTCCAGTTTGTGAACTGATTGTGGAGACATGACTCTGTTTTTATGATTCAAGTTGGACTTTTGTTCACTTGACCTAGAACTCTTCCACTTACATACACCAAATAAGAATTTAATAGCCTTCCTATTTTTTAAATTCCAGGAATACCATGCTCAGTTATGCCACACGTCTCTGTGAGTGACACTCCTTTGATGGCTGCTTTGACTCTGCCTTCCATTATGGTAACCACACCCACCTCACCTTGAGCAACTGAGTGCTACCACTTGCCTCTGCCACTCAGGGATCTAATTAACCTGAATTGCATTTTGGTTTCCCAATTCAGTGGCAGTGGTTCACACTGCGCTTCCTGACCTACAGAGAAAAGTGATCAGAGAGGTTGATCTTCAACCTCTTTGCCGGTGCTCCCTGCACAAATGTATTTCTCCCAGTTGTGGTAAAAGGTATGTCTTTTCGCTCCTCCTAGGGTGGGTGAATAGATCTTGAATGACAAATCCACTCGAGCATTTCAATCTTCCTAAGCCTTCGAATCCCTTCCTCCATAGAACACCAGAGCAGGTGTAGCATTTTAGGTTAATTTATTGTAGACCTCCTTTTGTCCATGTTTTAGTCAACCAACCAAACAAAACCTATTAGGGCCCTTTCTAATTCCCTGAGCTACAGCATGACATCTAGAATCTCTCTCTAGGGACTCTTTGGATTTTGAAAGCAACATATTCCTGATTTGTGTGTGCTACTCTACCCCATTTACCAAAAGACTCAAAAAGCTGCACTAAAGAACCCAGGTATGCAACTCTGTACCCAACAGCGTAATAAATATAAGATCACAGGACATGGCAATACATGTGACATATTACCCACAGCCAAGCTGGGGCACCCACACTCTTTCGCTGTATGGTATTCACTCTGACACTATATATATATATATATATATATATATATATATATATATATATATATATTAAGTAAATATATAAGTTAATATATATATATATATATATATTTACTTAACACAACTCACTGATGACAACTATAATAAATCAATCATAATTATATAACCCATTGCATTAAACTTGAGCAACTTTATTCTCTCACTGAACAGCAAATTGGAGAATCACTCTTGAGAAGTCACAATCTCACATGAGAAGGTATAGGTTAGATTTGCAATTTTATCTTCCCCCAGCTTCTTCCCATTCCTATTTGTGTATAATCAAAAGAGTTAGGACATTTTGAGGAAAAACAAACTAAATAAAGAGAAAGGTGATTTGAAGATGTTCCAGGATCATAAAGTATATTCTAAAACAAACAAAAAAAAATTTGCTTTTGAAAATACGTTTACTAGTAACTCAATCTCTCAATCTCATTCTCTTTATGTTGCAATGTATTTCAGATCTTATATTTTAGTTAACCATTATACTGTACATATTACCTTTACCAGAAAACATAATACACACACACACTACACACACTTTTTTCTTAATAATAATAATAATAATAATAATATACACAACTATTTCAAGAATCGTCCAGGGAAACTACTTCCCAAAATTTACCCTTCTAAGAATAAAATTCTTGTAACTTTTTAATTTTTCATCTTTTTTCTCCACTTTTGATCCAAATATAAGACCAAGATGTAAGCCTGATTGGAAGTTGTGAGGATACCTTCCATGGACCGTTACTCTGTGTCTACCTTAGCCTAGAATCCTCATTTCATTTGATTTCCCCCAACAGATCTAGTCTTACACATTACTGCTGAGAACTGGACAGTTGCCTGAAAACTCATGAAGAGAGGAAAACTGAATTCATGTTACATCACAAAAGAATCAGTTAGTGAAATTCCTCTTTGAGGTCTCAGTTCCAGTGCTCAGTATCCCTCATCTTCCTGCTAGTTCTTCATCTCTCTTTCTAGCTCTCCCTACACAGGGTGTAGAAGAAAAAATTCTGTTATTCTCAACACTTTAGCTCTGGCCCTGGCTTTGTGTATCCTACCCAGCCATAGCAAGACTCACAGAAAAAAAAAATCATATTTTGTTCCTCAAACCCATTCCTTAGGTGGTATCCTGCCAAATAAAAGATGGACAGACTGCTCTCCTCCAACCCCTATCCCTGAAAAATGAAGAAAACCATATAAAAATATACTCTGAGGTAGTCACTCTTAAAGCAATTCCTACTTTAAGTCCATTAGGCTGTAATGCCACTTTTTTTAATGCACCAAGTGCCATCATTTATTATGTAAAATGAGAATGTAATTATGCCAAGTGTAAGATCTTATAAGTATATACAACATTTCATAGAATAGAGATTCTGAGGTTATCTGGCTCTAGAAACAGTTTAGTAATTCCTCTACTGTTGTCAGTTAGGGGGGAGATGCACTTTACCGATCTGGTTATTCTTTGTCTGAAGTGGAAAGAGCTACCAGACATACCTTCTGTATTCCCAGGCTCTGAAACCTAAATGCCTTCAGCCAGTATTTGCCACCAGTTTTAAACATGAAGGGCAGTGATTAGAGATAAATTCTACAGAAAAGGAAAACTGGCTGAATAACTGTTTGTCAACATATTAGTCTACATATTAGTCTACCTATTTCAAAAGGAAATTGTGGTATTGTGCATTGTCCTAACTGTGCAGTAGCAAAGTAAGATCATCTAAACAGGGACAATTCTGTCACAATTATCACATTTATTTTACATGTACATTGGCAAGGATACGCCCTGCGCATCATAGAAAACCAAATATTTCTTCATTTGATTATGATGTGATTTTGAATTCCCTTGTGTTTGCTCAATGACCTCTGGCTACTTCCTCCTGATGAAACACTTTATGGAATACTACTTTAGTTGTGATTAATATACTCTAGCTTTGGTTCAGTATTGACTGGATAATGGCTTAACATTCTCAGTCAATTTAACTGGAAGATAAAAGGGCCGGAGTTTGAAGCCCTCTGTACCCCACCTCCAGGCATTATGTCTTACATTTGAGGCAAAAGCACTTTTGCTTCTCAGTGATCAGGTACCTTAACTCCCATTTATTTCTCCTTGGCTATCAGATATACTAGGGGAATATGTCAAACTGAATTGGAATGGCCTAAAGGAAAACCATCAGAAAAGAAAGATCATACAAAGAGTATTATTACCTTAGCCATATACCCAGGTCTATTTTTTTTTACCATCATTCTTATAGTTATGTGAGTCATAAGTAGACAGTATCAAGATAAAGATAGGCCTTTTTACTTGTACCCTGGTAATGTGACATATTTCTCCAACTGCACTTGGTGAATTTTTATACCACTCTGAACTCTAGAGCTGAATCAATTGTGAGGAATGTGCTGAATGTCCATCTATAAAGGGACACGAGATTAATGACCTCTAAATGTGAATGGGCAAAAGCAATTTACAAGAGTGAGTGAGGTCATATTTTATCACAGGCAGGGGCTTTACGCCAACTTTGCAAACGGCTACCAAAGATACACACAACCACACATCTTTAGCCTTTCCATTCCCATGGAAAACACCGTGTGTTCTGGACAAATGATGCCTGCAATGTGTTAGCCCTGAACTCAATCTTCATATGTTAATGAAGATGGAAATAGATTGCTCAAGTACTCCTTGAAGCTGAAAACAACAGAAAAAAAAGCATTTTCCTTTCTATCCACTCCACAGGGTCTATACTTCACCCAGCAAGAAAAGCATCATCAAATTGTGTTTCTCACTATGTGGAAAACCCTTAGTGAATGCTCTATTAATTTTATATGTTTGAAATTTGCTTTCACTTTGGACTTTGTCCTTGTTCCACTGAACTGTGACTTCTAATCAGTGTATTTGTTTCTTGTCTCTTTAGTAGTCACACTCTCTTTCCCTGAAAATAAGACCTAGCTGGACAATCAGCTCTAATGCGTCTTTTGGAGCAAAAATTAATATAAGACTGGGTCTTATATAATATAATATATTATAATATAATATAATATAATATAATATAATATAATATAATGTATTATGATATAATATAATGTAATACCAAGTATAATATAATATAATACAATACAATACCGGGTCTTATATTAATTTTTGCTCCAAAAGACATATTAGAGCTGATTGTCCAGCTAGGTCTTATTTTCAGGGAAACACAATGTGTGTGTGTGTGTGTGTGTGTGTGTGTGTTATTTTTAAATGTCTGACATAGTTAATATGCAATAAAAACCAGTCATTATTATTACCATTAGTTGCTCATATTTCTCTTAATACTATTCAGAACTAAAGTTTCTATATCTTGGCCCCACCTTGAAGCTCCATTGGATATGCCTCTATCATAGCACTCGGTAGTTATTTGCTTGCCCATTCATAGAATCTCCCAGGTGGTAAGTTTTCTTAAGGAAAGAGAGTCATGTTCTTCATTGAGCTGTACCTTGAGGCCCCCAGGAGATACTTTATGAATGCGAGTTGCTTGAATACCGCACATGCCTTAGCAGTAAATCATCTTTGCTGTCTGAGTTTACAGTTATGGCAGACACCGCCAGCTGTCCAGTTCACATTTAGTCTTCCTATGAACAGAACCTGGATTTTGTATCAGGGGAACAATGTGCTAGGGGTGTTGCTCCATCATCCCTCGTGGTCCAATTCTGTTCAAAAGCTGTAGGGAAAACTACCTGGCATGCTCCTTTCTGGAACCGGGACGTGAGGCAGGAGGTGGAACAGTCATTTTGTGACTGTGAGGCATATACTAGAAGAGAAAAGACACACACGAAGGGTGGCAGTGTGGAAAGACATAGGTAGCAGCCTGGGACACCAAGGACTTGAAAATCTGCTGCTCTAATACCATACAGAGCACCCCTGTACCTCCTGAAATGTGTGAAAAAGAAATGTCTATTTGGTTAAGTTACAATAGTCACATTTCTGCTAAGTGCAGCCAGGCACAAGACTGAACTGATACATCAGTTTATTCAGCATTGAAGGCCAAAGATCACCAAAGAGCTTGCAGAATACAGTTAATCCATATTAATGCCCTCCTTCTGCCCCGCGATGATACATAATTGGGTACAGCACTGTACAAGTAACTTGAGTGGGGGGAAGAGGAAGTGAACAAGGAGAATGATGCCTAAGGATATGCTTAAGCATAACTTCAAGCAATGTACAACAATCATCCATTGCTGGGCAACAGAGAGAGCTTTCAATTTAGCCTCTCATTTTGCATAAGATGTGCCATAAAATTCAATCAGCCTCCTAGGGGAAAGGGGACCACAAATAGAAAAGTGTGTCTACAGACCTCAAAAAAATAATAGAGGAAGAGATAGTCTACAAAGTCATCAGGCATTAGCTTTTGCAGGCAGATACACACATATAAAAACTTAATTCTGTAATGCAATGTGTGTTTGTATACATACATTATCCTCTTTATCATTGAAATTCAGAATATCATAGCTGCTAAGAATACAGAGCTAGAGCAGATTGCCTGGGTTGAAATTCCACCTCTGCAGCTTACTAACTGTGTATTCTTATCTTCAGGATTCAGTTTTCTCATCTGCAAAATGCTCATAATAGAATCTCCCCACAGGGTTATTATAAGGATGTTATGAGTTACTTAATATGAAGTAAGGTTTGGCACAGTCATATATGTGTTAGCCAATACTATTTTTATAATGCCTCAGAAGTAAATATACTCTCAATTGCACATATACAAAATAAGGAGGTTATCAGCACATCTATTTCTACATAGACAAATGCAAAACCCTTGATAATTGTAATGTTAGTTTATATCTTAAAGATCCTTATGAATTTTAAAAAGTACCAGCAGCATCAACTACAACAGCTAACACTTATTGGATATTTACTAGATGCTGGGTTTGTGTTTAAAATTTCACATGAATTTTTCTCCTTTAGTCTCCACAACCCCCGGAGAAGGTAGTATTATTACGAGCAATATAAAGAATTAATAAATTGCCTGTGGTAACAAAACAAGTAGGCAAAGGAACTGGAATTACAATCCAATTATCTCAATCTCCAGAGACTGAATTTTTATACTTGGTGTTCTTATTTTTACCTTTGCACTATTTATTAACTTAGATGATATGCCACACCTAAAAAGAAAAAAAAAAAGTCCTATCTAGGAGACTCCAATAAGTTTCTATTAATACAGGAAAATACTATTGAGCTAATTTCTACAGACAAATCTCTTATTTGCCATTAATCTCTTCAATTTATATCCTAGAATAGTAATGCTTGGGGAAAAAATCTTAGAACAAAGAATAGCTACTTTCAAAATGTAAAACGTGAAGTATTTGGTCAACCAAATGCTGGATATACCTCTACTTTCTGCCCATTCAAATAAATAACAATCAATTTATACTAAGAGGGTATAGAATGAAAGTTAACAAACTTCTCCAGTATGCACACGTCACCCTCAAACCCAAGCAAGCATCAGAGCAGCATATAGTCACCTTGTTTGTTATCTATTAAGCATGCTCTTTAGTTATGGTCAAATTAATTGCCTTAGTCATGTACCTAGTCCAAGGGCACTTAGTCAAGAGGGCACAAGCTGAAATCCATCTCTTACTCCTGTCATGATGGTGGGAATCCTGGGACAGAACTGCACTGGCCCAGAGAAAGGGGTATATTGTTTTCTAATCAGATGAAGGGCTGATCTTTTCTAACGAATACCTTCTGTCCAGGCCTGTGCTATCTTGTTCACCATCACCTAAGTAGCTGAGAAAGACTTGATGCATAGTAGTTGCTAAACAAATGTGCAGCTAAAACAACACACAAAAACAAATGAATGGTCTGCAGAAAGAGGAAGGGAAAATTACTCCTCCTCATCTTTCTCTCCTTTCCTGAATCTTGCACAGTTCAGGGCTGACAGGACTTCCTAGGATGTCCCCACTCAGAATATCTATACAATGTCATAAAATGGAAGGCCGGGGGCCTAATGTACTATTCCATCCACAATGCATGAGGACATGTGGGCAGCATAACAAATAAAAAGATGAGACCTCGTGTGAGCAATCTTTTGCATAATAAAATCCCACATGTTTAAAATGCAGATTTATTTTAAGCCCTGGAAGTGCTGACCATATGCCTCAGTGGCTGAGAAGATGGCTACTTAATAGATAATTTGCGATGAAAGCCAAAGAACTAATCATGGCCATCTGATCCTCACGCCCCATCAAAAGCCAGAGATGTGGAGCCAGGGAACAGAGCCAGAAGCTGTCAACACATCTCATAGGCAGGGAGAGACCAGGAGTCCAACGGGACGGCATGACAAAATGAAGATCCCCAACCCTAACAGAAATAACAAAATAATAACAACAACAATAAAACACAGCTCCATTATAGTGTGTTTGCTATCTAAATCCACTCAATCCACTAATCATACTGGGGGGCCAAAAAATGTATACACATGACTTGTATTCGTCTTTTGGTATCGGTATATATTGTTACAATTTTAATACAGTGTTTTCCTTTCTTAAAATGTCTATACATTTTGGGGGCATCCTCTGTATTTCCACTGTCATCTTTTTAAATCCCCTGTCACTGAGGAAGTGAATGAGAGCATTGAGATCCCAAGAGGCCAGGATATTTTCCAAAGCTCGGATATTTTCTGAGCTTCGGACCACTGTCCTACAGAACATAGTACATCGTAAATGCTAAATACTTATTTACTAAATAACCAACTGTTTGGTATTAAGTGAAGTTAACATATCACGGTACGTAACTTTTAGCCCCATGGTACGTTATTTATTACTTTGATCATTATAAATGAAGTGGCTCTAAAATTTCTTGGGCATTTTTCTGCCATGCCACTAGTTGTTACTAATGACTGAGAGTCATGAATCAAACTACATGTCTTCGAACTCCTCAGGCTTTGTATTTGTTTGTTAGGGCTACCGTAACCATTGGAGAGTGGCTTGAACGATAGGAATTTATCGCCAGTAAGCTCTGGAGGCTAGAAGTCCAAGATCAAGGCATGTAGATCAATCAGTAGCACTGATTCCTTCTGAGGACTCTGAGGAAGACAGTTCCATGCCTCTCCCCCAGCTTCTGGGGGTTAGCTGACAATCTTTGATGTTCCTTGGTTGTAGATGCATCACCCTTACCTCTGCCTTTCACATGGCACACACATCTTCTGTCTGTGTGTCTGTGTCCAAAATTCCCCCTCTTGTAAGGATCCCAGTCATATTGGAATAGGGCCCATTCTACTCCAGTATGACCTCATCTTAACTGATTGCGTCAGTAACAACCCTACTTCCAAACAAGGTCACATTGTCAGGGCCTCTGGGTTAGGACTTCAATATGTAATTTTTTGGGGGACATAATTCCACTCATAACAGTCTCTTATGTCCCTGCCTTTGCACAAGTCGTTTCCACACTTGGAACACTTCCTCCACCATTGTTTCCTTGTCTCCTATGCACTTTTCAATGGGCCAGTGACTCAGGTCACTGCTACTATTTCCCTTCCTTCAGGAAGCCTTCCCTGATCTAGCCGAATAAATGTCAGCTAACATTATGAATAATAATAGTAATAAAAGCAGATGAATCTGAACCACACTGAGCAGTCATGTAGCAGGGATAGAAAGGACCGCTGCCTCCTTTCAATCCTGCTCTGTGAGGAGCTGCTTCTTACTTGTTTTAGAATATATATATATATATATATATATATATATATATATATACATATATATATATGTATATATATATACATATATGTGTATATATATACATATATATGTGTGTCTATATATATATATATATATATATATATATATATAGAGAGAGAGAGAGAGAGAGAGAGAGAGAGAGAGAGAGAGATATTTAATTAAAAATAGTTAAGGCTGCTCCTGGGCATTAGGTTTTATGTCTGTTGGTTCATTATTTTCTGGTGCATACTTTGTTGTGACAACAAATCTGTAGGTCTGGTGTCAAACTCCCTTTCCACATTGTATGCTTTGTGACTGGACTCAAGCAAGGCAAAACCTCATTTTAGTTAATCTTCCTTTCGTCGTCTCTAAAATCAGGATACAATCCTCAGGCTGTAGAGTTGATATGAGGATTAGAGATACACGTGGGAGAGTGTCTGATTCATGATAGGTCTCTAAGTACTCATTATTTGATAATTATTATAATTAGGATTATCATTATTTTATAAAATTAGTATTATTGTTTATTTCAGTCTAAAATGTTTCTTCGTCTACATGTGCATAGTGCCAAAAGTAGAGAAATGTATCTGTAGGACATTTCTGTAACATGAGAAGAACTAGACTCCAAATGAGGCCCTTTCTTTGAGTCAATATGTGAGGTTTTATGCACAAACCTGTGAAATCTACTGAGATGCTTTGGAAATACTTTCGGCTTACCTTTGCCCATAATTTGATGTTTGGTGAATCTTTAGCACAGTGTTATTAATGCACCATCACATGTATTGAAACTCATATTACTTAAGATGTGCAAGCATATAGATAAACACTGAAAACAAAATAACAACAATAAAATTCTCATAGCTACCAAATAAACTTTCCAGAAGCAAGTGTTCAATAATCTCATTCAACAGGTCATTTTACTTCTTTGGAAGGTAAGGTGACTACTATTTAACTTGAAGAATCTACCATTTTATCTTAAGTCATGTGACCTGTGCTCTGTTATATATAGAAACACAAAATGAAGCTACAGTCTATGAAGAAAGTATCATATAATATGTATTCTTTAAGACCATATGCTTTGGTTTTGGGGTAGGGTACAACAGAGTGTTATGGGCATTAGATTGAGGGTAAGAGGCCCAAATTCCCTCACTGTATTGTCCCATGACATTTGTCTCTCTAGTGAAATAGCACCGTTGGTCTAAATCTTCTCTTCAGCTTTCAGATTGTAATCATTCTAGATGCGTTCTCCAATAACAGCTTGGTGATGCAGTAGAATTACAACATTCAGTTTGCAGCAAATATATCCCACTGTCAAAACTGGGTTAGTGAACAGACCTGCTCAAAGTCTCTTGAAATAATATGTGTAATTTATATGCAGTCCACAAAGTAGTCTATTGATTATTAGATTAGTCTCACAAATGTCACCTCAAAAATCTATTTGAGAAAATTTAGGTAGTCAACTGGGTAATTTAATAGAATGCAGAGTGGTATCAGAAATGTAATGGAATCTATATAGCTAAACTTTCATTTTCGGTGAAAAAAGTAAGATATTATAAAATGTCTTGGATGCTAAATTTTGGTTTGAATGTTGGTTAAAAGGAAATTAATGAGCTAGACATTTCAGCCTGGACTGCTGACTTATATGGCGATTTACTTCTTAAAAATAGTTTTAAAGTATTGTGACATAATGTTAAGTCAAATGTAAGATTCCTTGGAGTCTGAACATTTCATCAGTGTTACACTAGAAGCTCATTGTAACATTTGTTATATGTATATTTAAAATCCACCACTGGGTCCTTTCTGAATGCATTAATAGATTTAGTAATTTAAAAAGTATTTAATGGAGTTGTATAAAGTATACTTCTCATGAATAGAAAAGATAATGACATATTTGTTCCAAGGTATGATGATACCTCATTTTCATGAACTGACAATAGCACGGAGAAAAGAAAATGGTAGTCTGCAAATGATAATGACTGCAATCAGTGATTGATTGTTTGGCCCATTGATTGATTGGTTGATTCATTCAGTTGTTGATTTGTGTGTGTGTGTGTGTGTTTTAACCAACAACTTTCCTTGAGAGCCTACTATATATGTCTAACATAAAGAAATAGATATCACAAGTCAAATTTCTGGGAAAGTTAAGGTCTTACATCTTATTACACTTTATAATCAGCAGAGCGACGTGCACAATTGGCACTCCAAAATCGGTTATGGAGGACACAAGGTACTAACTATGTTTTCTTTCAAAACTGGTAATCTGTGTATGATTGGCATTTTAGTGCACATATTTAGTTTACCAGCGCATCTCATTACCTAATCATATGAGACAGAAAATAAGAATAAAAGACTATACAATAAATCACAATTATTCATCATAGTTATTGTTCAGACTCCTTTGTAGAAAGAATATGGTTACTGCAACAGAAGAAAACCTAATGGCAATCCCTAAATGTTACTTTCTAGCTCTTTGTTTCAGAGGGGTTAATTAACCTCTTTGGGCTCTGAGTTCTTTATTTGTAGAGGGGTGAGAATAGATGATTGATTGATAAAAGCATGGAATTAGATTAAGTAATTAATGAGGATAATCTATTTAAAATCACCAAGTAGAGTTTGTTTCCTTTATCTTTTGTCCTATATGTACTCCATACTCTAACTTCAGACTAATCACCATTTGTTTATTATATATATCCTTTCCTGCCACCAAAATTTTTCCCCGGCTAGTCGTACAACTAGCATTCCTATAGCTCTACAATACTATAGCACGTATATAAGGCTCAGCTCAGATTTTTCCCTTATTAAAAGTCCTAAGATTTTCCACTAAGAAGTGTCCCTGCTATCCCTTGTGTCACCCTATATCATACCAACTATAATACCTGTACATATGCTCCTTATTTACATATATACCTCTTATTTCCCTCGTCTGGATTGCAAACAGTAAGGCGCAGGGGTAGATACGCCGTTCACCTTCATGTCTCTTGCATTAACTAGCCCTTGCATGTAAGAAACATTCAATACACTTCGGTTAAATTAACTATACCATGCTTTGATTTGTCTGTAGAGTTTGCACTGTATTATATAATTCCTTACTTCCCATCTAGAGTAATTTCTGCATTTAGGAGCCTTTCACATCAAGCAGAATATGTAACTTATTTAATCTTCTATTGATCTACCCACATATCTTTTCAACTTTTCCCTGAAGATGTGAACTCATGGATAATCACAGAGGACAGCTGGAGAAGATTAGAATAGGTGTACCTCGGGTGACCTTCAAGAGCAGACTGGTGTGCCCTACTTCTGGCATTGAAGCATGCGCGCGCACACACACACACACACACACTCAGCAGAAGGATAGGTCAGCATGGACACGGAGGTCAGAGTTGGCTCATTAGGCTGGGGGTTCTCCGTGTACTCCTCTAACTTGTAAAACTCTCTAAGAAGAGGCTCAAAGAAGGCCTATGCTTGAAATTTAGTTCCATTTTCCAGTAGTGGTTGTATTGGTGAAAACATAACAACGACATTTAGTATTCTCATTTGCTTTGCAACTTCAATTCTGTGAGATAATCGTTATTAAATCTTCCTTTCTTATGAGTACCCTGTGGCACAGAATGACTAGCGAATTGACACAAAGTTACTAAAACATCACAGGATAGATGAGGCCAGACAAAAACTCTTTTTCCTGACTCTAACCCCACTCTCATTCTGGTATACCACACTCAATAGATTCTTTTTAGCCTTGATTTTCCAACTGACATACCTGAAATGTTGCGAGGCAAGTAACAAAATAAAAAGTAAAATGTGGATCTGTAATAACCTTAAACCAGTGCCAAAAGAATAAGGAAAACTACCATGGAATTTTGGTATAAAGGATTCATAACAGTCTTCATTTGGCAAGGAAAAAAGAATGTCTTAGGTCTGTATGGAAAAAGGAAAGCTTTCTAGTTGCGAAGGAGAATTCTCAGTTCCCGGTAAGGGATGATATGTTACAATCCAAGTAGTCTTCAGGCACTTCAAGAAGAACGCTGAGTCCAAAGCTCCTTTTCAGAAGTGTGTTGGGCTTCTTCTCATCACTTAAACCAATGGATATTTGTCTGAGAGTGACTGTTTCCAGTATTGTAAACACCCTGTCACCTTTACCTTGAAGTTTAAAGAACAGAAAGCAGAGTTGGGAATGCTCTGAGAGATTTCTGACTTCCCAGGCCTGTAGAGTTTGGGGAGATATTGATATTTGTTCTGTTTTTGTTAAAACGTTTTCCAATAATGGAAAATATAGCTTCTCTTTATTTCTACGTAGTCACTTTTTATTTATTTTTTTGTCCATAAATAATTTCCAAAGTCACATGGCTGACCATCTGAATACATGTTTCTCTTGTCACAATCCACAATTCACAAGATAGTTTTCCCTGCCCATCAGCACCATGGAATAAAATAAAGTTGCCCAGTGGCCTAAAAGATGGGACACCATAATATCTGCCTACAAATTGGTTTGCTAAACAGCATTGGGAACTTGTCTGTCATTATAAATGTAGCATGATGTAATCCACCCAGGATAATGACAATAGCACAAAAGCAGCATTAATTAGGACTCTCTTTCATTCTATTTAGGCATCCTATGTATAACATTTTCATCATGTAATTTTGGTTTGTGGTCTAAAATAATCATTTCTATATAAAAATGATTATAACAGCTTTGCAGTTCTATGTGTGTACACTTAAAAAACACAAATCCCATACACAGAACTAAGAGAAGGACTGAGAAATTAACCGAGGAAAAGATCCAGGCTGTTATGGTGCAGATAAATGCTTGTTGCATCTGAAAAACAGAAGGACAAATAGGAGAAAGGTTGTACCGACATCCTTCAGTATTGTCTATTTTCCAATGGAAAACTTACACAGCTTTAATAATGGTCCAAGGGCTACTCCAAAAAATAAATCAAACACAAAGTAGGTATATTTCACCACAATAATTAAAAGTATATGAAAAAGAAGAACCACTGGCTGTTTTTTTAAAATGTTGTTATAATAGCTATTAACCCAGAAAATGTTCTAAAACAGTCTAATTTGGGGCAGGCAAGTGGAAGAAGGTTAAGACCCCGGAGTCAGGGTTGTTTTCGAAATGTGAGGGGAAAAGAAAAGGCAATTCTTGTTAACAAGACTTATGAAATAATTTTAAACCAGTTTTTGGACTGTTAATACAGCCCTTGTCAATACTAGTTTCAAACTTACTTTTTTTTTTTTTCCCAAACATTGAATTGCTTTTATTATTGGTTTTATGTTTAATTGACTCTCCCTGCAGTGGCAAAAGCTGAGATGCTAGTTAACTCTCCCTAGGTTACTATTTATTTACTTTTATAATTTTTATTAACTTTTTTTGGGTGACATTGATTAGTAAAATTATATAGGTTTCCAGTGTGTACCTCTGATGAATACCGATGCAATAATCCTAAACAAAATACTAGCAAATCAAATACAACAATATATTAAAAAGATTATACATCATGATCAAGTGGGCACAAAAAATGGTTCAACATATGCAATTCAATCAATGTGATACACCACCTAAACAAAATAAAGGCTAAAAATCATATGATCATATCAATAGATGAATAAAAAGCATTTGACAAAATACAACATCCATTTATGATTAAAACACTTAATAAAATGGATATAGAAGGCAAGTACCTCAACATGATAAAGGCTGTAAATGGCAAACCCTCAGCTAATATCTTACTTAATGGTGAAAAATTGAAAGCTTTTCCTCTAAGATCAGGAACAAGACAGAGATGCTCCCTCTCACCACTGTTATTTAACATAGAATTGGATGTCCTAGCCAGAGCAATCAGGCTAGAGAAAGAAATAAAAGGCCTCTAAATTGGGAATAAAGAAGTCAAATTGTCACTTTTTACAGATGACATTATTCTTCATGTAGAAAATCCTAAAGATGTCTCTCTCTCTCTCTCTCTCTCTCTCTCTCTCTCTCTCTCTCTCTCTCTCTCTCACACACACACACACACACACACACACACACTTAGAAAAAAATAAAGTGCAAGATAGAAAATCAATGTACAAAAATCCATTGTTTTCCTCTATGCTAATAATGAAATGAAATGCTAAAAAGAAATGGAAAAAAAATAAACAATTCCTTTTGCAATTATAGCAAAAAAATAAAATACCTAGAAATAAACTTAACAAAGGATGTGAAGGACCTATACACCAAAAACTAAGAAATTGAAGAAGACACAAAGAAATGAAAAGGTAGCCATGTTTATGGATTGGAAGAATCAACATAGTGAAAATGGCCGTATTACCCAAAGCAATATACAGATTTAACGCAATCCTCATCAAAATCCCAAAGGCATTTTTTAAAGAAATAGAACAAAAAATCAGATTTGTATAGAAACACAAAAGACCCTGAATAGTCTAAATTACTTTCATTCTTGATCCTTTTGAGAAAAGAAAGTATACATGGATGATGTGAAAATGCATATCTTTTTTTTTTTTTAATGCATATCAAAGTCACTGTCACCTTTTTTTTAAAAACCTTTTTGGAATTTTGGTGAGTGTCCTGACTATGAAGCACTGACCGTGGCCCACAGTGTAGGATTAAGGAGAAGGGAGGGTCCCAGGTTTGGAATCATTATGAGGACAGATATTCCCTGTCCATAGGCCAGCTAGAATTAAATAAAGGCTCTTTTATTTGCTTTCGGCATACCTTTCATGGCACAGGATTGGTTTTATAACTAGCTTCTGGGTGTTACTCATTGACCCACCTTGGCCTGGAACCTGTGATCATGACCTTGCTTGTGCTAAGGCCTAATATCTTTGAGGTGCACATAACACTGCTTAATTTCTGAACCGTCCCTTAGCACCCACTAACCTCCTTTCAGGTACTTCTGCACATACATTGGGACCTCCTCTGACCGAATTATTCCAGATGAAGCTTGGCATCTTATAAACTGAAGTCCCTGTATCAAATACACTCATATAGGCTTCGGGACTCTCATTCTCACACTACCATTATTTTGTAGGTAAGAAGCCCAGGGCACAGAAGCCCGGAGCTAACATTCCAACCCAGGTCTTCTAAGTTCATACCCATTGCCAGTTCTCCTAAACTGCACTGTAGCTGTGTACATTACTCACATTTAAACTACCCTATGTGCTCTCCAGTGGGTGTACCTATCGATAAAAAACAGAGGCAACCAAAAGAAACACTCTCAATAACCTAGTGCTTAAACAGGGACAGGGGTCGTAGAAAACAGAGAAATATTTATAATATATTTAAGACAAATAAACACGTCTATTCATCTTCTTGCTGTCTTTCCCCTGACTTTACATGGAGTCCCTTTTGGTCTTTTGTCATTTTCAATTACTATGGATCGAGGAAGGTAAAAACAAATTTTAATATCAGCTGTGGTAAAACATAGATAAAAGATAAGTTCATTAAAATGTGTGTAGTAAAAGATAGATTTATTCACGGCCAAACAGTCATCCACCAAAGCCTCTCTATTTTCTTTAGCCGCCATTGTTCCAAATATTTCTCTGAATGTACACACCCTCTGTTGCTACTGCCTGGAAGAATATGACATTCCTTTCCCACATTTTTATTGGTGCCAAAATAAGAAATTACCTCTGAGTCAGAAAAAAACGGGAAAGTTTCAGCTTGGGTACTTTTGGAAGACGCGAGCCAAATGCACTTATTGGGGTAACACTGACTCTCTGATTAAGAACAACAGCTTGATGATAAGATAGATGGTGCTTTGTCCATAATAACTTTTGTTTTCTTTATGTCATCACTTGAGCTGGATCTTTACCTCATTAGAGCTTTTCCAAATGCATCACTGTAACTGATCATCATCTCTCCACATTACTGTATCCATTATCTATAGAGCAAGTTCATCTAATTTCCCCAGCACTTTATGAGAAAAAACAAAAGAAGCTTACTTTCCCATATATCAGTGTGATTTATGCTGATGGTAGAGCCCAGGTATTTGTATTTTCTCTGGCTTCTATTTGCTTAACATATGAAGTAGCAAAGTTAATATTCTTCTGAAAAACTCAGCTCTGGTCTCTACTGATTTGAACATAAAGTTCAAAAACTAAGATGGTATCTTATAAAGACTCTAACTTACTGCATTAAATTAACAATACTAATCTCTATGTTTCACATGATACTCAGAGCAGTTTTATAAACATTCAGTGAAAATGCCAAAGCTGTCTTTCAGAAAAAAAGCAATAATGAAAACTCCTTTAGACCTTCCTTCAGGTCTTTTGAAAGGATATACTTAAGCTAATGGTGATGAATAAAGGGGAAGAATGAGAGCCACACAATAGTTTTTTCTCCTTTCTTTACTTTTCCTCAACCCCAGAACTTTCTAGACCCCACTGACCTGGAATTAAAAAGAGAGGAGAGAAGCATAATAAAAAGAAGGAGGAAAATGGATAACCACTCATACATGTAAAAAAAAATAATAATAAATAAAATATCATCTTAGGAATTATTGGAGGGAACCAAAGACAACTACATCATTACAAAACCCAGTTATACTCCCCCTGCCATATCCACCCCCAAGGAAACAACTGCAGAGGAAAGGGACACAGCCAACCCTAGGCCTAAACAATTCTGTACATGGAATGAAGAGATGGTACGACATAAAGGGAAAACCTGCAAGAGCTTTCATAATTCAATAGGTTTGTCTTAGTCTGTTTGCGCCACGATAACAAAATACCATAGACTGGGCGGCGTATAAAGAACAAACAGTCATATCTCACAGTTCTGGAGGCTGGGAAGTCTAAGGTCATGGTAGGTGCAGACTGTGTGTGGTGGCTGACGAGGGCTCCCTTCCTGGTTCATAGACAGTGTCTCACAGGAAAGGGGCCAGGGAGCTCTGCGAGGTTTCTTTGATAAGAGCAGCAATCCCATTTAGGAGGGCTCCACCCTCATAACCGCCACCCACATGCCCTACCTCCTAATACTGTCACACTGAGGGTCAGGATTTCAACATGAACATGGCGGTGGGTGGGGATGCGACACAAACCCTCAGACCGTAACAAGACCTTAATGAAACTCCCGCTCACCTCACTTTAGCTTCCAGTTCTCTTTTTCACACTTGTCTATGGGGATAGCATAGACTTCTCTACACCCCCAAGGACCTCGATTCTTGATTTCACACGCTCAAGAATTCACTACCATCTATCGGGAACCTACCATGTGCTCTGCTAGGACTACAGCATTGTACAGAAACAGTGGAATCACTAACCCTATCGGGCTCTCAGTCTCGGGGTTGGGGGGTGTGAGGGAGGGTGCTGGAGAAAGAGTGAGGGATAGAATATCACAACAATCTATGACAGGAGTCTGCACGGGGTGCTGTGTGAGTCTACTTAATAACACTGTGCCCAGACACGATTTTATGTTTTTGTATTAAAATTTCAAATCTCTGATGATTACCTAGGTGCGCAGCTCAGATAAGTGTTGCTCCACAAAACGAGACAGCAACTACTGCTTCCTTATTCTATAAATCAGTGGTCACCACAGTGGGTGGGGGAAAAGGTGTGGGAAGATAATAGTATAAAATATTGTGAACACTGCTCCTATTTATTTTTAAGAGATAATGAAGTTGCGTGAACTCTGAATGAGCACATTGACTGTATGTCACTAATTCACAGATGTCCCCAATGGATGGAACGTTCTCTACTGGCACAGGCTGTGCAGTATGGCGCCATCACATAGCAGTTCACACTGTTGTTGAGAATAGGTCACACTCAGCACACTCCAATATCTTCCCGTTTGTGTGTACCTGGCTAGGTGGATTTATAGATCACACCACTTAGCATTATTCTATTCCAAGTCACTCTCATAAAAGAGACACAATATATATGATTCATAATAAAAAATCTTGGCTTGCAAACAATACTCATAATGCAAGCCCAGGATATGGCAGAGGTGACTCTTCTGCTCCTCGGTGAGGCCTCGGTTTCAAATCCGAGGAAGTGATGATAAAGGAAGTGATGATAGATCAGACATGAATGAGCCCTTAATAATGTGAAATTATCAAGATCTTATAGGATATCAGAGTTCTATTGTGTATCTTAAAAATGAATTTCACCCTATATGTATTATGTCAACTTTTAACAACCGCTGTGTTAATTAAGGGGTCAGAGAGAAAACACGTATCACGGTTTATGAAGCAGAATGCATGATGTGTTTCTTGCATTTTGATATACATACGCATGTGATAACTTTTTCAACCATTAAAAGCAAGTATAAAGTACGTTGAACTTAGAACTAAGTTTGAAACTGAAGTAGTATAGAAAAATCAAAAAGATAAAATCATGATTTTCAAAAGTAATTAAGATATAAACATATAATCCTTACTAAAGTTGTTATAAATATTCTGTTAATATTACATACAAGAAATAACATAATTCAATATATGTTTTCCTAACATTTTAATAAGAGCAAAAATTTGAGTTTTTTTAATAAAAAGATTTAAATATTTATTTTATATCTATCCCAATATTGTAATATTTAATATGCACAATATTTTAGTAGAGTAGTTATGTGTGTAATATATTAAATAAATATGCTTTAACGAGTACATGCTACCTGAATCTATTTCTCTATATATTTTTAACTTGCAAGAAAGATAATTAACAATACGATGACCACTATCATTGGCCACAGTGTAATTATTTCACATAGAAGTCAATGTTTGTTCTCCTCTTTCCATATGGGAACAGAAGAATGAGCCTGGAACATATAGTCATAAATAACCATTTTGGGGAAGGCCAGGTGGTTACATAATCATTTTATGTAAACATTTAAAATTAGTCATAGGACAATGCAACTAAAGAAGGTACTACATTTCAAGTTAAGCAGTGCTAGTTCTAAAATATTAAGCAGAAGTATGGTCTCAGTAACATTAACCTTTTCTAAAGAATCTGCCTCAGCCAACTAATCTCTGACAGCTGAAGAAGAAAGTGTTTTGCTGAGTAATTCAGCAAACACGGAGGGAGGTTTATAAGGTCTACTAATCAGGTTTGACTTGGGAGCTAATGTCAAGGCTAGAACTAATGAACTCTTTTTTTCATACACACATACACACATCTCTCTCTCTCTCTGTATGTATATATATATATATATATATATATATATATATACACACGCATATATAATTATATCTATAATTATATATATTACATTATATACAATTTTATTTATATAATATTACGTATAATATATATGTAATTTTCTATTTTATTCTTAATTCTCATTTAGTTGTTAGTTCATTATGAGATAAAGGCTATCAGTATCCCCATTTTACAGATAAAAAAATTGGGGCATAGAGAGATTAAATATCAAAGTCACATAAGTATTGGTTGCAAAACCAGTTTGTGAATTTAGGCAGTGTGGTCAAGGAATCATATTCTTGCCCGTTATGCTATTTCCTCAGGAGAAACCAAGGTTCAGAGAGATCAACTTTCATGTGTGTTTATAGCACTTATATGCCATCACCACAATCTTCCCACTACTCATTTGCCAAACATAAAACTTCTTATGAACATAAACTCCAAAGTTGAACAGCATTTGGGGTAAATTGTGTTGCCCCCTTTTTTATTCTGTGTATGGTAAAAGGATTTATCTGGGGAAAGATGGAGATTTACAATGTAAAATATGTGAGCTATTGGTCATTATAAAAATTATACTATATCTAGGAAGATAAACTTTTCATGACAATTTTATTTTTAATATTTCTTAAATATGAGTTTTCTAATCTTCAATAATGTGATCTGTCAATTATGAAATATTAGTTAGTTTTCCATGTAAAGTATGCATAACTGGTAAGACTGTAATTTTATTTCATTGGTAGAAAAATAAATAATCTTCACTTAGGATTTGCTACCGAGTTGAACGAGCTATACATCTGAAATGGAATGGCACCATCAAGCATATTTCAAACAACTCAGCAAGCATATTTCTTAATGCTAAAATATAACACTGGCATTAAATTTAGAGAATACAATCAATCATATTTAACTTAAATTTTGTACCTTAACCTCACCTGATAAAATGGTAAGTGGATAGAATCCTATGAATGAAAAGTTGTTGTTTTTTTTAATTTTTTAGTAGCTTGTTATTTTCCACTGGTTTAATCATTTTTTTCTTTTAATGAAAATGAAATAAAAAATGGGTTACTCAGTATTATTTTGTTTCTACTGTTTTTCTTACAAGTCATCTTCAGAGTTGACTAAGCAACATAAGTGTTCAACAGACTTTGATTTTATTTTTATCGCATTCCTCATAAAACTGATTTAGAAACCGAAAAATGTATCACTAAAATATTAAATTATGAAGAGTCAGAGTTTATTGAATTTCCAAAATCTAGCAAGAACGGTTGGCTATGAAAGCAAACTCATATTCTTCAAATATAGCCAGCCACATTTAAGAAATTCTTACAGGAATCTAGAAGATTCTGAACTGTCATGATTGATACCTTGTCAATTTTTCAGAAGCCTGTTTTTGGAAGACTCCTCCTTCTGCATGGATGCCCAATTTAATTCCCATCAAAAAGCGATTTGGATAGACTTTAGAATTGCAACGGAGGCTGAGTAAATTTGGGGAATATTCCCACCATTGGCACATTTAGAGTTATTTTCGACAAGGACATCCTTCCTACATTATCTCTGCTTCACAGAATGTTAAACACATTTCAACTGGCAGTAGAATCCAGCTTTACTCTTGGCTACACTCCATCATTTTCTTCTTGCTATTAATGGATCTATATGATTTATGGATCCCCTTCTGCTAACACTACTCATAAGCAGGGGTATTACGATTCTTTGACGTCTACACTAGAGTACCGGCCTGAAATACCTATGCTGCAATGGACCTGTTGTGTGTGTCTATGTGTGTGTGTGGTGGGGCGGGGTGAGAAAACTTCAATGGGCTGTAAGAACAAGAATTCACTTTCAAGGTCCAATGATCCCTCGGAAAAGAGTTAGATACTTACAAACATTAAATTGTACCCCAACAATGACCCTCTTACTCAAAGATCAGACTTCAAGCAAACACATCCCCCTGTACCCGAGTCGTGAAGCTCCAAGGAAATGAAACAAATTCTCCTGGATGTACAAAGGCCCCTACAGTAAAGTATAGACCTTCTCTTACAGCTTCATTGATGCCCACAGAACATGCAAAGCAGGGATACAACAGCTCTGAATGTAACATATTTGCCCTGTGACCATTCCTTAACCTCTGCCAATTTGGGTTCCTCCTTTGAGAAGGGGAATACTAACACATCATTCCTAGAATTGTTGGGGACTTTGGTTGACATAATCATAATTTGATCATAATTTACTTATCACTTGGGGGAAAATTACTTATCAGTATATTAAATATGTGTATGTGTTTTGTTTTCATCAGCCTAGCATATATTTGTTGGTAGGTACCGTGTTTCCCTGAAAATAAGATCTAGCCAAACCATCAGCTCTAACGCGTCTTTTGCAGCAAAAATTAATGTAAGACCCAGTCTTATTTTACTATAATATAAGACCAGGTTTTATATAATGTAACATAACATAATATAATGTGATATGATATGATGATATATAATATAATATAATATAATATAATATAATATAATATAATATAATATAATATAATATAATACTGGGCCTTATATTAATTTTTGCTTCAAAAGATGCATTAGAGCTGATGGTCCGGCTAGGTCTTATTTTTGGGGAAACAGGGTATGTTTGGTTTTTTTAATCTGCTTCTGTCTGCTGCAGATACTTTGAAAGTATCTTAAGGCTTAGAGATAGAGTGACGGGTGATTTTTGGACTAACGATGTTCTAGTTGTCTATTGCCGTGTAACAAATTATTCTCCAATTTAACGTATTAAAACAGTATAAACATTTATCACATAGTTTCTGGTGGGTCAGGGCTTTGGAAGTGGTTTAGTTGGGTGGTTCTTGTCCAGAGTTTTTTATGAGGTTGCAGTCAAGACATAGGCAGGGCTGCAGGCATCTGAAGGTTTGACAAGGCTGGAGGATTTGCTTCTAAAACTGTCCTCTGATACGACTGTTGTGAGAGGGAATCCTCACCATGTGGGTTTCTCTATAGACTGACCTCATGACATGGCCACTGGCTTCCCCAGAGTGACTCAGTAGAAGCTGAGAGTAACTACAATGAAAGCCGAAGTACCCTTTATGATCTAATCTTGGAAATGGCGTACCATCATGTCTGCTGTATTCTAATGATCACGCGAATCAACACTGGTACCAGAGGGAGGGAACTACATGAGGGTGTGAATATCAGGAGGTGGGGGTCATTGGAGGCCAGTAGCATTTACATTGCATTTATCAAGCTATAAATTGCTTTTCACAAATAAAACAACTCTGTGCAGTAAGAAAGTAGATCATTTAAATTAGCTGCCGATGGCCATGATTATTTAAGGACATATAATCAGAATGACTGAGAAGTGCATGTTATTTCACATCATTTTATTTATATCCTCTTGGTTATCTTAGTTAAGATATAGTAACTTCTATTCTGATACTAACCAGCTTAATCTTGAATAAATTATAATAATTACAGGGCTGATTTTTAAGAACACACATATACATAAAATACAATGCTTAATTATGAGGACAGAAAGTTAATTCAAATAGATATAAGAATGAAAACTTTATTTAAAAATAGATTAAAAAAAAAGATAGACATCTTTATTTATTTCTATTGGACCTCATTCCAAGTCCTATGTTCTAAAAATTTAACTTATACTTCTGGCAAAATTTTACAGAATAAATATAAAAACAAGTGAGAGAGAAGTGTTAATTCAATTTACTATCTGTAAAACTATGATTTGATTAATTAGTATAATTAGTATATGCTATTGTACATACTGAATAAGCCAATGATAATGGAGAATGAACTCTACTCCTGTGTTATTACAAGTAAATAACCAACTTTAAATAGCTTTTTTGAAAGCTGATATCCACATAAGTATTAAATACTCTCTAATCCTTATCTGAGTCCATCGTTTCCACTTGACTGAGTTGTAGTCAATGTTAGTGAAGAATGAATTAAAGTTTACATGCAAGTTAACCAACAAGTTATTGGGCACGTGCTTTTATACATGGTTTTTAAAATCCCAACTCACTTTAAGGCACAGAGACACCAGCACATCTTCTTAGGCTTTGCAGGGAGCGTTTGAAAACAGAAATGAAGATAAAACTATGCCCTATCAGCGGACACAATCTTTTAAACACTTTAGCATTAAAAAGTCTAACAAATCAGATTTAGAACAGAGAATATTAATGACTTATCTGCAGAGTTAAAGGAATACTCACAGCTTTTTGCTATATTTATTGAGTTAGATCCGCATCTAAATCTGTTCTTAGAGTAATAACTACAAACTTGGCCCTGACGGACACAAAAGTTCACAGATCAAGCAAGATTGTATGCGTTGCGTGTGTGTGTGCGTGCGCGCGCGCACATGCGTGTGCGCAAGAACTCACTTTTGCTTTTTTCTACTTCTACAGGATTATGGGTGTGGGATTTCTCTACATATAATTCAAATAATCTTTCTAGAGGGTTCAACTGATCTGTATACTTCTGAGTAAAAGTAACTATGAAGAGGTAATAGTGTATGGTGATCCTGGGGGCAATTTAGCACTCAATGGTTATGAGTGAGTAAGGTTCCTTAAGTGTTTTGAATATTACATTTAGAAGACAGCATGTTATCTCCTTTGCAAGTTATCTTAGAATGCAGAGCTGCAGTACACTCTGCTGTTCCCAAGTGCAATCTCCCACATTTACCTTTGAGAAATCAAGCTTAGATTGAGTATCCTTACCCAACAAATCAAGAACCAGAACTTGTCTTCTTGCTCTTATTCTTGAGGTTTTCACCCTATACTGTACCACTTTCATCGCAGGTTATGACAGCTTTGGCCATGCCTAGAGAAGTTTGGGAAGCTCTCTCATCTATGGACCCCATTCATGGCTATGACATACCTGTCTTCTACCTAGTGCCTACCTCCTGAGTTTGACTGTATCTGTGTAATCTGTGGATTAATGTTTTTAAAATAAATCAGTTTTAGCTAAATGAATGTAGTATAAAATTTTACAAAATCATTCTCATAAGAAAATTATTTTTTCATAAATTGAAGAAATCCATAAAAATTAACTTCTAAATAAAATGTGGGTATGGTTTCAAAATTTAGATTTATACTCTTGCCTTGCTGAAGAGTGGGTCTCAGGTCTGTTTTCTTATTAAAAATGGAGAGTCACAGGTTTTTCAGTGGTGATGAAGACATATTTGCAATAACTCTAGGATGTCTGCTGATGCTATCCAAAGTCTGAAAGAAAAGATTAAAAAGAGACTACTTCCCTATTATGTGATCCAACTGCTCTTTAATGCCAAGTCTGAGTGTCAGGTAAAATCAGCTTACTTCTACCAATATAGGCATCATACACTGGAGAATGTATAGTCTAGACTCCGATAAAGAGAAAGGGGTTCTTAGCCTGAGAATGGAGTTCTAACCCAAGCATGACCACTGCATTCTTGGGTAAGTCTGGTCTATCGACAAAGCTATACTGAGACAGCTGTGCTAAGCACCATGGCACTCAATGAACTTGGCCTCCTCTGCAAAATGATGGGAATAGCCTCCCATTCCCATTTCATGACTATGGAGCTTGTTGTCTTCACCAGTTCTTTTCATTGTCAACATCTGTGACATTTTTGTCTTAACTTTTCAGAGTTAGGGAACTTTCGAGGCATAATATAACAAATATCAAACAGAACATATGAAATGAATTTTATCATCTTCCTAACTCAGTGACCTGACTGTAGACTTATGAGTGATATTCTCAAAGTTAAATCATGACCTGGAGAAGTCATCCTCAAATCTTGTCCAAAAATGACTCCTCCCTTGGAAATCCTAGTGAGGCTACTCAACCACCTCTCTGTTCTCCATAAAGAATGATTATTTTTAGATGAACAGGAAATGTACTTTCCACTCCTCATTGCAGCAAAGATTTTTCTTGCTTCTTTTAACTAGTTCCAATTCAGAATACAGCTATGTCTGTCTGAAAGTTTCTGTCAACAGAAATATATATCTTCAAGGAACATTGTACTTTTTTATGTATAAATAAATCAGCCCTGGATTTGAGGTCTATGTTATGCTATAACTTTTTTCTTTCTTAAAAAAGATTTATAAGATTTTAGCCCACTCTTCCTATATTTGGAGTGTTTTGTGTTTTATATCTAACACGTCAATATATTTTTTACAAATACTTGCATTTGGAAGATAGGACTCAATAAAGTTAGAAAATATACATTACGAAGCAAACTTGTATAACTTTGGACATAATATATGAAATACTGAGTATTTCTTTAAATATATCGGCTAAGATTATATAATTAATGTAGTAATCACACTTGATAACAATGAAGGGTTATTTTTAAGGATAAAGCAATGTTCTCTGTGAAATATACAATTGAGATTATTTACAGAACACATAAAAATTGAATTAAATGTCTTTTTACTCATCAATCTTCCAAAATACATATTGGAAGAAAAATGACTCAAATATCTTAGCAAAAATAATGGAAGTCTATCGAAATGCTTCAATACTAAGGTTGAAGATACAGATTATATAAATAGCTCATAGAGGGGGAAAAAGAAATATGAAAGTTTAAAGGTTTTTGCTTTTGACCAATAAATGCTAATGAAATACGAGACAAATCCAGCCTGGGAGGTCCTCAGGCCATTTACAAATGACTGATGGTCTTCTTTTGAGTTCAAATTTTCCATATCACACATCCAAAGGACTAAACTGTAAAAGGCACCCAACCTGATTCACTTGAAGAACTCTAATTTTACTCAGAGGGTATATTATTAGAATACTAGTATTCTAGCACGTCAAGATATTTTTAAAGCTGTTTGAAAACTGCTATATTATCACAGAAGCTTCCTCACAGACACAGAAACTAGAAAAGCTGCTCAATGTGTTCAGGGTGCTCTAGAATCTACCTTTTTATTGTCCTCATCTCTCCATTTCCAGGCCATCAGTATGCCCTGACTTTGGCATTGCAGTCAGTCCCCTGCAGCCATCTGCTGCCAATCGGGCTTCTCCTAAAACATCACTAATCTCTGGTAGCACATCTCTGCTCAAAGGCCTGCAGGATATCCTGTTTTACTGCAATGCGTTCCAACCCCAAGTCTCCCCAACCCTTCATTTGGTCAGTTCTCCCAAACACTGCCTCACTGGCACTGCTGTCCAACTCCCACTACATCTCACTGCTAGTCCTGGTCAGAACCACCATTCTTCGCACCAGTTTCTATCCTGAATGCTGTCTAGTACGAGTCAGACAACGCACTCTGGGAAGGGTTGGATGGTAAATATTCTAGGCTGTGCAGGCCGAGCAGTTTTCCTTACGACTCAGCTCTGCCATCGTAACACAAAAGCAGCCACAGGTCATCCGTAAGTGAGTGAACAGAGCACCACTAAAATATTATTTCTGGATATTAAATTTGAATTAAATAGAATTATTCTGTCATAAAATATTAGTTTTCTTTTGATTTTTTTTTCACTTAAAAATGAACAAAAAATTTTTAGTTAATGGACCATACAAAAATGAGCTGGATTTGGCTATTGTTAGGCAACCCTTCCTCTACCATACATCTCAAAGGAGCAGCCAGTGATTAGCATGATTCAATGTAACTCCTGCTCAGAATCCTACAGTGGTTCTCAGTTCCACCCAGGTCCTCCCCATGGCCCATGAAGCCTCATATATCCTGGTCTCTTGTGTTTCTCTGCCTTTATTATGTCCAAATACTCTCGCTTTGCTCTGCTCCGGCTAACTGACCTGCTTTCTGTTCCTAGAACATAGTGAACACAAGCCTGCCTCGAGGTCTTCACGCTGCCTGGAATCTTTCCTCCATATATCTCCACGGCTCTCTCACTTACTTCAGGATTTTGAGCTAATGTCATTCTCTCAAAGAGGCTATTCTGGCCACTCTATTTAAAATTGTAACCACTTTGTTCTGGGCTGATTGTGCCCCCCTAAAATTCATATGTTGGTGCCCTGACCCCCAGTACCTTGGAATGTGACTGTATTTGTAGGTAAGGTCTTTAAAGAAGTGATTCCATTAAATGAGGCCACTGGAGTGGCCCTAATCCAATCTGACTGATGTTCTTAAAGTTTGGACACATAGGAAGATGTCAGAGACATGTTCTCTCAGAGCAAAGGCTGAGTAAGGATGGAGTGAGAAGGTGGCCATCTGCAGGCCAAGGAGAGAGGCCTCAGAAAAGAAACCAATCTGTGGACACCTTGATCTTGCACTTCTAGCCTCCAGAACTGTGAGAAAATAAATTTCTGTTTTCAAGCCACCAAATCTATGACATGTGGTTATGGAGCTTTAGGAAACTAACACACACTCCAACCTCCACAGACCTCCCAAACCTGTTCAGTTTTTACCCAGAGCACTTACCACATACTAACATCACCAATGTAGTATGGTCATTATCCATCTCCCCACGCCATGAAAGTAATGATCTTTTGTTTAAGTCCCCAGGATAGTGAATATCAGAGAGTAGGCACTTAACAAATACCTGCTGGATAAATGAAACCTAGCAATACAGTTATCTTTGCATATTCCCTTCCTCCATTTCTTCGCTCTTCTTGGGAGGTCCCATTGCCAACTCATCATCTCCAAACCCACAGCTACTAAAACCCAGCTCTAATGTTTCCACGGCTAAGGCTGTCTCTCTTGCCACCAACACAGATTGGACTCCCTCTAAATTCTTCTAACACATAGTCTGTACCTCTCTCCTAGCACTTAACACATTCAAGTCCAGAGTTAGGCCTTTTTATATCTGTTTTAACTCTTTTACTAAATGTGAAGCTCCTTTATGGTGTAGCATCTTCAAATTGCTCAGCGTACCCTCTCATTGTGCCAGGAAAACTAGAGTCACAATAAATGTTTGATGAGCACATGAACATTATTAATATGAAAACATCTCTTACTGAACAATTCCATTGCCTTGACAATTACATCTCAAGTTTTCATATTATTTGCATAATTTGCAAAATCTTTGTAAGGGTGACACCATCATCGTCCCTTCTCGTAGATGAGACCAGTGAGCCAAGAAGGGAAAGTAACTTGCCCATACTGCTAATGATTGGTGAAGCTGGGTATCAAACACAAGTACATCATTCTATAAAGGTCAAGACCTGGAGTATACGGTCTTGCAAATAAAAAGGAAAGCAATGCTTCCTTTGAAACAAAAATGTTCAGTGTCACATTACATAGAATGACAATGACAGAAGACGTGTAAATCACTTAAACAATTAGAGGCTTGAATGTGCTGACTTCACAATTGCAATGACTGCTTTTCTTGTTCTGAACTCTGAATATGCAGTCACTGTTTGTTCTTTAAATTTATATACTAACTCTACATTTTTTAAAAATTCATATTTCACGATAAAATACTTCTTACACATTGATCTTATTTTATCAGTAATGATTAACGACTTAAAACAAATTAATGAATTATATTACATAAATTTGGCTTTCCTAAAGATATGATTTTAATATTTATGCATACTTCCCATCTCCTTACATTTCATAAAGAATTTAAGAAATTGGCAGGTTCTTAATATTGACTTCTGAAGCAGATCATTTCTACTTTTCATTGCTGGTGGGTTTTTCTGTTTGTTTGTTTTTTTTTTAATTCTATTAGAATTTGTATCCCAGGAAATAGGCAAAATGGATACCATTATTAATTTTATCCCTTGGTGAAGAAAAAAATATTTATTTCATTACTGAGTTTTTTAAAATGTAAGACCTTTAGACTCATGAATTCTTAGCAAAAATATCTACGCTGCACATAAGGAAGCAATATATAAGTTACCTGGCATTTTTAGGTAGGAGAGGATTTTTGAGAAGAGAATATTAAAGCATAATTAAGTATAACCCTTTAAGTATACAGATTTTAAATTCTATCATTTTTGAAGGAGGTCTTTGAGCCAGATAGTCTATTTGCTTTTTAAATTGATATGAACTGAACACAGTTTGACCTTTTCTGAGAAATCCAAAGCAATTGGACGGTGCTAGTTGCTATACCTCGCACTCATTTATCAGCGTTCAAAATAGGGCTTAGGATTACCTGAATGAGTACTGATGCCAACTACTGTCCATAAAAATGCTGGCTCAAAAAAGAACCTGGTGGTAGCTTGAATGGAGATCACTTAATTTTTCTTATGAGGACACAGGTTTCATGTGTAAATTGTCCCAAGGTCACCTGCTCCAATGAGATAGTGTTAAGATTTAAGTTCAGATCTTCCTGGCTGCCAATCCCAGGTGGTGCTATCATACCAGGCCACCACCATAGTATGGTTGTGAGAACTCTGTGCTTCTGGAATGGAATGGAATGGAACGGACTAGTAACAGGACCAATTAAGTGCTCCTGACCTTGGTAAAATCACTTGAGTAAAAACCCAGGCTTCAATATTCTCTTCTGAAAATAAAGAAGTCGGATAAAACAATTTTATGCTCTATTGAGATTTTTACACGCCTATGATCTGATAATGTATCCCAACTTAACTATTTATATAACGACGATGATATACATAATATTGTCTTTATTGTTGTCATAGAGTTGTGTACTTTCATTAATTTTAATTTGAACAAGCATCTTAACCTTCAAAGATCACAGACTATGCTTTACTTGGAGATAGGCTGGAAGGGCGTCATCAAAAGGCTCATTTGCATGTATTTGGGTACGTGCCCAGGAGTTGGCTCTGTAGTTTTTCCTTGTGGAATTTCAGTAGACAGAGCATAAAACTCATCTTTAAAGTTCTAAAAGCCTTTCATAGCACTGGCTTCATAGTTCTTTGAAGCCTTTCAACTTTTGATTGGCTAAGGGAATTAAAAGATGGTTAGGAAACTCTTTCATGTATACCCTATAATAAAACAGGCTCTATGTGTCCTGATGACACATTATAGAAGCTGGACATGACTGATGTGATAGGTTTTGAGGCTCTTATCCTAATCTGGTGATCCTGCAAAACGGAAATCTCCCCATTGTAGAGGTGATAATACTGATCCAGGGGAACTTGCAATTTTCTCAAAGTTATAAGCAAGATGGAAAAGAAAACTACAGATGGAAAACATATCAACTGGAATCCTAATAAGACATATTGTTTTGTAATACCCCTAAAATTACAGTACATCCAAGGTGGTATCTTTTTGTTTCCAGCAGGTTTACCATAGTTAAAGCTTAGAAGAACCTATAAATTGCTATCTTATTATTTTAAAAACATTAGCATGTATTTTGTTCAATGTAGAAAAAAATACACACACATAGCCATTTATACACAAACAAAGGAAACGAGCTAGCACCTCCTCCTATTTAAAAATGCGCATTACACCTTCCTCTGTGCACAATTAGTGATAATTCAGACACTTCCAGGGCTCTGGATTATCCACAATAGTTTCTATAATGGGAAGAAATACTGGGCAGAGATAAGAAAGCAGCAGAAGCACAGCAGAGATTAAAAGGAGTAGCTGATGTGGCTGAGAGCAGAAGAGATACAGGCAAAACTCACAATCCTACCAACTTTGGGGAAGAAATGCAGAAAAACAGAGGCAGGGGATGCTGTAGCTTTGTCCCCTAATAAGCCCTGAGGTACAAGTTAGTCACTCACCCAATGGCTACTTATTGAACACTTAGTATGCGCGAGGCAAAGTCTAGACACTGGATTGCAATAATGAACAAAACAAACATGCCCCTTAAAAAGGAGTTAGCATTCCAGTTAGGCAGACCCTTGGAAATAATCTAAATTAGTTTAACTAATGGTAATTTCTATGGAGAAAGTGACATATGTCTCAGTTTGTCTGGGACAATCTTAGTTTATGCCTGTTTTCCTACTGTGATCATTAAGATGGCCTCCTGTGGCTCTCAAAAGTGCCCCAGTTTTGGTCACCCTATCTGTAGAAGAAATTTCAAAAAGCTGATATAAAGGAAAGTCACAGTGGCAGGGGCTATTTTGGATTAGATGGTCAGGAAATTTTACTTTGATGGTAGTTGAGCTGAGAATTAGTCATCACACAGCTCTTCAGAGTGAGTTTGTTTGTGGTGGGGGAACTGTGTGAAACAACGATACTGTTTGAATTTTGACAAATCTAGTTATATATGTTAACCCCACCACATCCTAGATTTGGCACCTTGGGATAGGTTCCCCACGGGATGTTAAAGTGGTTATACCTCAAGTCCGGTAATGGGATTCGAAAGAATCCTCCAAATTACAAGAAGGAAGACGCTGATATGGACTTAGGATATCGTCCCACAAAACTATTTTTGAGCAGATACTATGCAGTAAACACTGTATTAAGGTAAAGCTGGAAAACTAAATATTTTTGATGTCTTTTACAAAATTCAGATTTATCTGAGATACGACACCAAAACCTGGATCTATTTAATAACACAGGGCTGTCAAGTAATTCAATGTGGAGCAGTCAGGGATAGAAAACTCATAGGAGAGCTCAGAAAGGAATGAAATCAATGCACATCGGAGGGTGAAGGTGCAAGGGGGCAAACAATGGGATCTGAACTGCTGTTTCACTGATGAAATGTGACACTCGCTACCTGATCATTGAGGAAGCCACAGAATGATTTCTCTGGATAAGGAATAAAACCTTCTGGGGGGTGGGGGGGCTTTCCTGGGAGGGTCTGCAGCAATCTGGTAGTGTGAGCAATTGAGCTTTTTGGCGAAACTTCCTCTTTTTCCAAAATAATCCCACTGATCTCCTCTCTCCCGATTGCTTTCTCACCGTCCTCATTTGGCTGATCTCTTTCCAGGCTCTCCCACTCTCATGTTTTCAGAGAAACATATTTTAAAGGCTTATTGCCTCATCTACGTTGTCCATTGTCCTCGCCTCTCCTTGGCTAAAACCACAAGAGACAGTTCTCTGCATTTGGAAATCTTAGCACATGCTAGTTTGCTGAGTTAACTGTCTCGTATTTATTTGCTCTGCAGGCAGAGTAAGTGTGGGGGCAAGTGAGGATCATGAAGAAATAGCTTTATAAAACCACCAGTCTCGGCCCTTAACAAGCACTTATTAAATGCTAGTTGAATGAATAAAAGGCAATCATAGTTATTGAAAACTAATAAAAGGCAAAAGAGATTAAAAATTGCAGCCATTTATATAGGTTACTCTCTATTTATTCCTAATTACCAGGCAGCATAATAATGATTAGGTATCCAATTACCTTTGGAGAAAATTTAATTTAGAAAGTAACATAAACAGAACATCCAATAGATACCAGATCAGTAATAATGACAAAAGTTACCATTTGTTGAATGCCTACCAGCAACAGAAATATATGTAGGAACATCCCCATTTTACACACGAGTGGACCCTGCTCAGAGCAGCTGTGTGACTGTCACAATCCTAGAATTAGCAACAGAGCTGGGATTCCAGCCAGCGGCTCCAGCTCTCCCCCTATGTGTGTGTGCTGTGGCCCTCAAGAAGCATAGCTGTGGATTGAGCAGAGAGAACAGCTCTCTTCTAACACATTCTTGGAATTCTTTTTTCATCTCTACCGTAATAGATTTACGTTACGGTCATTAAGACTGTGATGAAAAGACATTAGAGAAAGCAAAACAGAACCAGTTAGTGAGCCAGGCATGAGACACATAAAGAACGGTGTCAAATAATGGACTACCTTTTATGAATTTACTCCTCCAAACAACACTTGACAAAGTTCTCCATCTCCCCCCACACAGGCCACCCATTCAGTTCTTCTCTCTGACTCATGCTCCCTGAAAGTAATGATTCCTCGGACCTCCTCAGCCATTATTGGATTATATGTTGATCTGCTGCAGAGTCCTACGTATTCACTTTTTAAAAAGGAAAGTGAATGTTGGTCCCAAACAAGGAACATCTTGAGACAGTCTGATATTACTGCAGTATCTTTACCAGGCAGGAAAAATGGATAATGTTAAGCATAGAGCCACACTTTGCAGAGGCTTCATAAAAACTAAGTTTGCCAAATTTTTTGGCATACACTGCAAAATATACATGGCCAGTTGGACTTGCTTTCTTTCACAAATACATAAGGGAAGCTTCTCAGATTATAGCCCTTCCCCTCCTAACCCACAATTGTATACCAACACTGGACAAAGGAGTTTGGAGAGAAAAAATATACTTTATGACACAACGTCCACCAACAAACCTAGCAAATATAAGCCATAACCATGTCACGCTGGGTTGTAAATGCGTCTCCCTCCACAACACTCATCCCATTGTTTGTATGTGCCATTTAATTGGGCTGATTATGATGACATCTTAGAAAACTGAGTCCATTTGTTTGAAGGTGTAGGTTTATTTTACTTACAAAGGGTAAGAAACACAGAGAAATTCTGGAAGGTAGCTATGTGGTCAAAGTAAAAGGTAAACAATGATGGTAGAAGATGTGGTAGAACGAGCAGGACCTGACAAGTAACTCAGGGAAATGGTTAGCTTGCTCATGCCAGTTTCAATATATTTTGAGGGGAAGCAACGTGACCGATGATAGTAATTTTAAACAAAGAAAACCTGGTCAGTGAGTGACAATACATGTGGTGGGTGAACATAAAATAATAAATATGGCCATGAGAATATTTCTCCTAGAGTAGCTTTCCCACTGGCTTCTGGAATTGGGGTCACGCAATGGTAACACTAGTAAAAACAAAAATCTGATGGTAGGAAGGAGAAGCCAGCAAGTTTTTTTGTTTGATTGTTTTTTGCATTTGTTTCTTTCTTTCTTTTTTTTTTTTTTTTTCATTCCTGAGCTCCCTTCCTATCAGGTCTCCATGGGTTCACTGTGTCCCTGAACTAAAGACCTCGTCTCCTGTCAAGCAGCCCTCTCTAGGCTTTACAAACAGCAGCCATCCTTTGCTCCTCAAGTGGTCGCTGTCACTAGCTCCCAAATACATATTAGCTGTTGTTAATTTCCTTATACCCTGTCTGCATACATAGTCCCTTTATGAAATTATTTTCCTGTTTGTGAGTGCTCTCTCCTGCCAGGAACATAACTGATACATATCACAATCAATACATAATATCCTCAACAGTGTTTGCCCTGCATTGTGAAATTTCAATGTTTCTTCTTTAAGTACTTTAAGTTTCTTCTTTAAGTACTTAAATGAAGCACTGATGTGTAATTGTTGAGGATTCCAGTAGGAAAGCTCTTATTACCCTAACCAAGAGGGGCAATGGAGCTCCTTCTATGAATATTAGCTCTTCCCTTTAGACCACCTGACTAATTTTATGAGTCAGCTTACAGATGAGTTTTACAAATTTCACATATCTAAGACTGTGAGATCAGATCACTGCTTGCTTTGAAGTTTGCACAATGATAAAAATCAGATTTCTCCTTGGCAAAGTTTTAAGCCCTACAAGTTTACCTAATATACTACTTATGGTGGTAAAAACACAAGGTTATCAAACATTAAGATGTAGATTTCCTTATGCAATGAAGGGGTGACTAGTCATCTGCATATATAGGTGTTTTGTCCTTTGAACTCAGGGATTCTTGTACCAGAGTTAGCAGCAACTGGCAGATTTTGAGATGATTAGGCAAAATACTGAATCCCTCAACATATCCTTACTCCTAATTGCAAGTTAAACTCATTAATAGAAGACAAAATAATTCTTCTGGTGAAGTTTAAAATGTAAACATTGCTGGGAGGAAAAAAGCAAAACAAAGCACATATTCCTTGGCACTCAAGTATGTACACCACCATCTTGTTTGCTTTCTTCTTATCCAACGTCAGGTTTCAATAGATACAGCGCAAGAAAATGGTGTAAATCGTGGCATTTTATGTGCATTTCCACAGCGCAAATGTCACATACTGCTATCAGCAATATAATCCCACTTTATGAGCAAAATTTGAATGTTGAAAAATAAAAATTTAATCAAAAAGAGCATACTTTCAGAGCTGGTTGGCCAAATGAATAGAAACTGTTTATTCAGTTGTCACCTGTCAGGGCCATGTAAACTGGGAAACAGAAACACCTGTCATCTTTTACCAGCATAAACTTGACTTTTATGATTTTTCAATTATGTGAGGTTTTCCAAAACATACCCTTTGCACGAGATGTGTCTGCCCTATGTTCAAATGAGGCAGGGATGGGGGACAGAAGAAGAGATCTGAGGGGACTGAAATGCGATCCTGTGATTTGTAATCAGGACAGGGAGAGAATGGAACAGAAAAAGGAAGCCCAAATAGCCAGAACCAGGCTTTCTTGGTTATCTGATTTTGCTAAGTGTCACCCTTTATTTTCTCTTCACACTTCAAAACTACCTAGATCTTTAATATCACTAGCACTGGGATTAGCTTGATCCACAGAAACGTCTACAATAACAAAGATGGAAACCACTCCATGCAAATGTATGAAACAAAGCCTCTCACGCTCTGTCTTTGAACCTAAAGTTTTCTACTTGATGAAATAATGAATGCTTACCTCATGCTTTTAATAATGTAATTTCATTACATTTGAAATACTTTAATACTTTAAACAGCAACTCAATGTTGTTTTTGGCTTTTTTTTGTTTTTTTGTTTTTTTGGTTTTTTTTTACGTTGCTTTTGTTTCCCACACCTGGAGCTTGCGGTCTTGAAGCCTGAAAGAGGGTTGCAGGCCATATCCATCCCAGGCATAGATTCTGGAAATATATGCCAATAGGAAAGTGTGCGCTGGTCTTGATTTTTCAAGAAAACTATGCACAGAGACTTGATAAATGTTCAGATAACCTAACATAAGTACCATAAAACATTCCTATACTAAACTTCACACATGAAGAAGAGTTCTAAATTTGATATCTGTAATATCACTCATCCTTTCTTCATGGGTCAGCATTGATAAGGTAGGATGTTCTGTGGGTTCCTAAAGTTCACAAATTGACCATGAACAGAGTAAGTCTCATGGTCCTAATGTCATATTACATTCTTCACAAATCATCTCTATTTCTCTAGCTGTAAAAGAAGATATTGGTTACCATGAGCGCCACCTAGAATTGAATATAATATGGTACATGAAGATGCAGGTCGCATACTGACAAGGGATTAGGATAATTGATCCTATATTGGACCTCACTCATTAAACATGGTAGCCATTAACTTGTAACACTTGTATATGAATTTCTGAGATTTATTATATATAACAAAGGATCTTTAAAAATGCTTATTTTCATGACACGGAAAGCCAATATACACGTTTGGAAAATCCACTCTGTGAAAAGTTATTTGCCATGATAAAAATATGTAAAATAAGTTCCTCATAAAATGAAAGTATCTTATTTTATATCGACGAATCTTTACCATTGAATTTTCACTCTCTAACATAATTGTTATCTTAGAAAAAAAAAATCACTAATTAAATTACTTATGTATCAGCAATCCCAGTCATTGCCAAATGTTACATAAAAGGCTCTCAGAAAAGAAAACTGTTTTCCTTTAATTTATGATAACACTAATAAGACATATCAAAGAAGAATTTTGTGTCCATAAAAATTTCTGTGCACTTCAAATTTTTTATGTCTGTGTAAAGGATGGGCATTTTTGTATAAATGAAAGGTAACTGCCAACAGTATAGATTATGTATTTCAGAATTAACCTGTCTTCAGTTGTACAACCAAATCGCTATTTCCTCAGAACACATCTTTAATTGGAAAAGTGAGGATAAATGGCTTGTTGATAAAATGAAATAAAAATCATCCAAGGCATATTCGTACTATAAATTTTTGATAACTACAAAGACATATGCTCATTGTTCAGGATACAATTAGCAACTGCTCACATAATCCAACCTTAAAGCAAATTTTTAAAACTAATTCAACTTTGCTTCCTACTTCTTCATTAATTACTAGCTGAGGGACTTGAACGTGCCCTAATGAATTTTACATTAGATTCTGCAATATGAACAGTGTATATTATCATAGCTTCTAGTAAATACATAAATTGGCTTTTCCAAGTTGCATTTTGAGCAGTTATAAAGATTCTGGCTGGATTTTACAACATTTAGTATTAGAGACTGAGCTGAAAAGAATTTTCACCAAAAAACCAAGTTGTTGTAATCGTATTTCCCAAGTCATAAATCTATCTTACTACTTGATTATAATCTGTGTGTCCTATTTCTCAAAGTTCTCATGTTTTTGTTTTTTTTTCTCCTGTGGCTCAAAAAGAAGAGAAGGAATCCCATCTATAGTGATTTATAAATATGCATTAAATAAGGCTTAAAATATTGTTGCTATACTAGCTTTCTATAAATTTCATATTATAAATTACCATCCAATCATTAAACCACTGTACTTTAGATTTGATACGTGTGGCTTATGATTTCACAACCATTTAGCATCTTCATAAATTCTTCTTGAAGTCAAAAGTTTAAGAAAACTATTCACAAACAGACTGAGCAAAAGAGGCACATCACTGTACCTAACTCCAGTCAGAAACAGGGAGACCCTTAAAATTGCCTTATCGAAGAGGAACATACAGACTACCATGGAAACCGTAGGGACAGGTTTCGTTTATAAAGTGTCTCTCTAATGTCATCGCAGGACATTGACTTGTCCAGTGAGACACGATAGCACAAATGGCACATCATCCTTAATTGAATATTTAAAGCAAATATTGTATGGATATTATTGCTCATATTGATATGATAAAGCAAAGTCATAGGGATGGGAGTATTTTAACAGAAATGTAAAGACTGGGTGAAAAATAAAACAGCTCCAAGTTCACAAAAGTCAGGTCAGACTCTCAATGATTATTCTTAAAAGTACAAAAGTCAGTACAATTTGTACCTCTTAAAGATTAGCATCTGATAACATTCCTATTATCGTTTAGTAATACTTAATAATGCTCTCAGAAATCATTTGATTTTCACAGTTATTCTCTCAGAATTGTTTTTCCTTACCAGGTTGTCAACATAATCATATGTGCAATTGTGTTATTAACCAGAGAGTGTACTTCCTAGAAAAAATTGGTGCTCATATTAATCTTTCAACCCTGCATCGTGGTGTGTAGGTTTCATTACGAAATCTTTCTCATTTAGATTAAGGAAGACAAATGTAAGCTGGAAACATAAAGCTGACAATAGTTCTTATGGCCAGAATCAAAGTACCGTATGTTATGTCAACTAAGCTTTGCCTCTCAGAAGTCTGATGGCCCATTAAAAATATTTCTAATCAGAGTCAAAGCAGTTTTGGTTACACCTATCACTATCTGAATGACAACATTGTCTAGGAATTTCATGGGCAGCAAAACTGCTGGTTTAGGCTTATAATTTTAGGACATCTTGAAAACATTTTCCTGTTATCAACACTTAGATTCAAACAGAGTTTCTACTTCATTGTGCAAATTTTTAAACATTGAAATTCACTGCGATGAAACAAATATCAAACCTTCATGGACATTTTACTCTTCAGCTGTTTTCACATTTTGCAAGGAATTCAGAAATCCAAAAGAAATGCCCTTAACTCTTTCACTGACATGCTCTATGACCAAATACTAGAAATAATCTGTGGATCATAATGATCAAAGAGTTATAGAGAATTTCTAAATACCTGCAGAATTTCTAAATACAGCTATGTAATTTTCTAGCAAACTGCAGCAAGCAGGAGAGAGGGGAAAAAACACTCACACAATCAAGCATTTAAAAAAATATATATTTCTACTCTGCAGACACTGCTTCCTTCGATTGAGGCACATTTAACAACAACACTGCCAAAAAGACATAAAAGATACATCCATAGAATCCAGTTCTACCCTAAATGAGAGCTGCACTGTACACAATTTTAGAAACACGAATCTCAGCAAACACAAAATTGTATTTTATTGACAACATTAAAAATAAACAACACAGAAATAGTGAGGCTTTCCTCTTCCATTTCAACTTCGTTACCATTCTCTACCAGCCTCTATTAAAAAAAGGAAAAAAAAAGAACACAGTCATTACCTGTATGAAGAGAACCTGTTAATAGTCTGAGAAGGTACTGGGCAAATTTCAATATTTCACGTTTACACCGCTTTCTACAGCCACTCATCTTAAGCAACAAGATATTCCTCTGAGGAGAGCCAGAAGTCTTTGCCAATAAAAAAAGACAGTCTCTGAGGGGAAACTTCTGTCTCAGTTTGTGTCACAGGCTGCCTGCCTTACAACTCCTGTGGAATGAGCTGTTAGTGCTTGAATCAGAAATTCCTTTAAAAAGCTAGAGAAGCCGACACAGAGAGAACCGTAACACGTTGGTGAGAAAGGGCTGCTTCTCAGAATGGTCACCAAGTTCTCCTGTGGCAACAGATAGGCTGCCAGTTCACACTTGGAGTAACCCACTGTGGTTCAGCTCTGCACCCCCTCTCCAGGAGCGGTGGCAACCTCACAGACCATTCAGAGGGAGGCGGGGCCTGAGATGCCAGCTCATCAATGAATCAGCAAGTAAGCAGGTGAGGGGACAGATGACAGGTCACTGGGGCTGAAACCCTTTGGAAACTAATAAAAGGAGTCTGCTAATGCAATCAAGCCTGCTGGGGAAGCATCTCGGTCCAAGGCTGTGCAAAATGATTCCAAAAATAAAAGGGAAGTCGGAAAGCACACTGTTCAAGGTCAGACATCAGACAATTCCCTGATACAGTGTTAATCAGATTCACAAAGCCTAAAATGCTGGAAAGGCTCACTGGGGGAGCTGACCCTGATTCTAAACAAAGAGAGTTAAAGATTTATCACCCAATGGATGCAATGCTGTTTTGTCACAGATAAATATATTCCACTTCTTGAGCACAGAGGTGGAAAATAAGCTGTTACCGAAATCTGGCTCTGTTTTGTGCACTGTTCAGGCTCAGGTATTTGGAAATTAGGGGAAAATCATTATTTGCTTTAAAACTCAGTAGCTTGGAAACCACAACTCTTAAGTCCCTATGCTTTGCCTCCAGGCAACTGAGCTCCAAAACTAATTTGCTGCATTAGCCTAAGAGAAAGAAGTGCCTCAGCTTCTTCATATTTCTAAAAGGCAACATGCAACTCACTAGCTCCCCACCAAGTGACTTATTTTAAGTTAATAGTGAGAACAATTGCGAGAGTTTGCAATTTTCACAAAGTCCTTTTCTTTTAAAAAGACAGTGTTATGGAAGTAGGCAGTGGCTTTGAAAGCCAGCAAACTGCAGGCTTGCCTCCTCTAAAGGGGCCTGGTTTGTGTGTGTTTGTTTTCATTCTTAAGTGCTTTGGGCTGGTTCTAGGATTTGTCTACACTCTAATTTGTATTCCTGGGTTTTTGTTTATCTGTTTTTGCTTGCTTTGTATAAATATAAATATACAGATTTAGTACATGTGGGATGTGTATCCTCTATATTTTAAATACTTAGACAGGCTTTTTTTTATTTTTGACAGTGATAAGAATTTTAGTTGGAACAAAAATTTCCCACCAATACTAGATACTAGATTCCAATACTAGATTCATGAAATCATGTTCTTTTACAATAAAGGAAGCATTCCTGAAATCATAGACGTACACAGATTTAACGATAACTCACTGTCTTCTACAACTCTCCCACATTCTCACCAGACACTGTTGCATAGTCATTTACTGGGATCATGAAGCATGCTTTCCAGAATTTTCAGAACTTCAGTTGAAAGTGTCAGAGATAACGATTAGATGGATATACAAAGGTTTCCCCCATACTTTTTCGAGTTCTTGCTCCCATGCATTTGCCGGAAGGGATAGTATTCCTAAATTTGAAACAGGCAGAAGAAACACACTACTGTAGTTCTACTCCTGGGCTAAATATTTTAAAGCTTCCTTTCTTAGCTATCAAATAGGGATCAGAACAATTCATCTGTTGGAGAATGAAATAAGATATAGATGTTATTAAGCATGGCCCTTTCATTCATTTATGCAGACATTATGCACTGGGTACTTGGGATGTTCCAAACATCTTTCAAGGTGCTGAAGATATAGCAGTACTGAAGAAAGACAAAACCCTTGTATTCATGGAGCTTGCACTTCAATATAGAAAACAGCAAATTAACAAGAAATAAAGAAGAAAATATCACACACGCATAAGTGCTATGGAGAAAACTAAAATCAGGTCGAGAAAATAAAAAGTGAGTTGGTTGAGCGGTCAAAGAAGATATCTCTAAGAAAAGACATTTCAGCTGGGATACAAATTACAAAAAGAAGCCAACTATCAACCATGAGACGTTTAGCGGAAAGAGCACGTCAAGGGGAAAGCTTCTGCAAAGACCCAAAGCAGATAATGAGCTGGGTATCTCAAGGAACAGAAGGGTGTGGCTGCTGAAGCATACTGAGCCAGGAGAGACTTACAGGAGATGATTTCGAGGAGGAAAACAGGGGCTACTAGCCAGGGCCTACTAGAATGCAGGGCATTATAGCCGTGGTAAGGAATTTGGATTCCAGGCTGTGTGTGCTGGCTGGACTAGGTCACTCCAAGGACTAGGAAATTGTATGATCTGTCTGTTATGTAAAGGATGAATTGTAGGGGAGGAGGAGTGTAAGAACGAACTTAACAGTGAGGGCATAAAGTGGTCTAGGTGAGGAATTATGGTGGCATCACCTGGAGAAGAAATAAGAGGTGGTTGGTTCTCAATATATTTTGAAACAGAATTAGTAGGGTTGGGAATAAGGGAATGAGAAGAAATAAGGATGACTTAGTTTGGAGTTTGAACAATTAGATGGATAAATGTGATGAGTTGATGAATTAGAAACATGGTGGGTAGGCTACGGGGATTAAGAAAATCGAAAGTTCTACTTTGGAGATATTAGAATTAAGATATCTTTAATGTACTCAACATTTAAGATGTATTTTTAATTAATCCATTCATTTAAAAATACCCTTTTTAAAGGAGGCTATCACTAGAGAACCTGCAGATATCAGACGATAATAGGAGAATACTAAATACAACTCTACAGACATTAACTGACAAGTTAGGTAAAATGGGCCAGTTCTTAAAAAAATGAAAACTAAAATAATCTACCAATGAAATACATCATTTGAACAGCCCTATAATTGTTAAGTAAATTAAATTTACATTTTAAAAACTTTACAAATAATAAATATTCAGGCCACATGGTTTTACTGGAGAATTCCACCAAAATGTGTAAAGAAGAATTAACATCAATTCTTGGGCATTATTTCCAGAAAACAGAAAAGAGGTGATACTTTCTAATTCATTTCATGAACCTAGTATTACTCTGATACCAAAACCAGACAATAACAACAACAACAAAACTACACACAAAGATCTCTTATTAATAATGTCTCAAAAATCCTTAACAAAATATTATCAAAATTCAAGAATACATAAAAAAATATTTATGTATCATAGCCAGGTGGGGCTCATTCTAGAGATGTAAGGCCGGCTCAATATTGAAAAATCAATCAAAGTAATCCACCATATTTACAGGCTAACAAAAACCAATCACATAATTATATCAATTGATTCAGGAAAAGTATAAGACACAATTCCACACTTATTCATGATTTTTAAAATCCTAGAGAAATAGAAATAGAAGGCAGTTTCCTCAACTTGATAAAGAGCATCTACAAAAACAAATAACATTATACTTAATATTGAGGGTGAGAGACTGAATGCTTCCACCCTAAGATCAGAAATAAGGCAGAAATGTCTGCTTCAAACAGTGTCATTCAACATAGTGTGAGAAGTACTAGTTAGTACAATAAGGTAACAAAAGAAAATTAAACATGTATGGATCATAAAGGAAGAAATAAAATTATCCCATTTGCAGAGGACATGATTGTCTATGTAAAAAACCTCAAGGAATCTACAAAAACAAACAAACTCCTAGAATTATTTAGTAAGTTTAGCCAGGTCATGTGACACTAGTTAAACTTCAGTTGTTTTACTGAGAAATCAATGTAATAGCAAACAATATGTGGACAGTGAAACTTAGTACAAAATCATTTACAATTGCTCAAAGAATTAATACTGAGGTATAAATCTAGCAAAACACATAAAAGATTTGTATGATGAAAATTACAAAAACTCTGATTTAAAAATAAAGTATTTAAATTAATGGAGAGATATACTGTGTTCATATAGTAAAGAGTCAACATCATAAAGATATCAATTCTCTCCAAATTGATATACAGTTTTAACACAATTCCAATCAAAATCTCAGCAAGATTTTTAAACCATTTTGAAAAGAAGATTAAGTTTTGAAATCATTCTACCTGATTTCAATAGTTATATACCTACAATAATCAAGATTGCGTGGTATTGGTAGAGAGATGGATACATAGTTCAATGCAACAGAATAGAAAATCTAGAAATTGCTCCACACCATTAAGCACAACTGATTTTTGAGAATGATGCAAATGCAATTCCATGAAGGAAAGATATCCCTTCAACAAAAAATGCTGCAGCATGGCATAACTATAGGCAAAAACCAAACCTTGATGAAGATTTCACACCTTATACGAATATTAGCTCCTGGTGGATCATGGACTTAAATGTAAAATTCTGTAAGTTTAAGAAAAAAAAATAGGAGAAAAATTTTAAGGTCTTGAGCTAGGCTAAGAGTTGTTAACTTGATGCCAAAAGCATGACTTATAAATGGAGAACTTGATAAGCTGAATGTCTTCAAATTCTAAAATCTCAGTCATGGAGACCCTGGTAAGAAGATAAAAAGACAAGCTACAGGGTGGGAGAAAATATTTGCAAACCACATATCTGACAAAGAACTAGTATCTAGCATATATAAAGAAATTTTAAAACTTTAAAATTTAAAACTTTTAATTTTTGAACAATCAATATCACACCATCCAATTAGAACATGAACAGAAGAATAAAGAGACATTTCACCAAAAAAGATATAAAGATGAAAAATAGGTACATGAAAATATATTTAATATCATTAGTCATTATTGAAATGCAAAACAAAACTACAATGAGACATCATTACGTATCTATGGAATGACTAAAATAAAAAAAGGTGATAGGATCAAAGGCTGGTGAGGATGCAGATAAGCTGGAACACTGAGACATTATTGATGGAAATGTAAAATGGTACAGGCACTCTGGGAAGCCTGGTAGTATTTACAATTCTAAATATGCATCAACCATTTAACCAGCAGTTAGACTCCTGAACACTTATCCCAGAGAAATTAAAATGTATGTCCAGACAAAAACATTTACACAAATGCTTACAGTATTTTTGCTTGAAATAGCCCCCCACTGGAAACATCCTAGATGTCATTCAAGGGGTAAATAGTTAAACAAATAGTGGTACATCCACATCATGGACGATTACACAGCAACACAAAGAAATGAAGTATGATACACACCACCTGGATGAATCTCAAGGGAATTATGCTGAGAGAAAAAAGCCAACCTTAGAAGTTTACATACTGCACGATTCCATTTATATAACATTCTCGAAATGACAAAAGTATAAAAATGGAGAGGAGATTAATGGATGCCAGAGATGAAGGGTAGGGGGTGTAGGGAAGTAGATATACCTATGAAAGTCCAACACCATGGATCTTTGTGGTGATGTTCTGTGTCCTGACCATAATAATGTCAACACTCTAGTTGTGATATTCTACCCTAGTTTTGCAAGATGTTACCATTGGGGGGAAACTAACTGGGTAAAGTGTCTATAGGAAGTGTCTATACCATTTCTTACAATTTCACGTAAATCTACAATTGTGTCAGAAAAAAAGGTTTAAAAATTAAATAAGATGTTTAAAATACCTTTTTAGCTCCTAATATGTTTTAGTGTTTTAGGTCTGAATATACACAAGTGAACTAAATGGATAAAACCAGTGATTCATGGAGCTTACATTGCAACAGGGGGGGAAAGACAATAAAATGGGGCAAGGAGAATTGAATATGTGGAATGGAATGGCGGTGCAAGAAAAATATGGGGATCAGAAAAGTCTTCATTGAGGTGACATTTGAGGAAAGATTTAAAGGAAGTACAAAAGTGAGTCATGTGGATACCTAGAGTACAGATATAGGTGGGTACCTTCTCTGTATATGTATCTTTCTGTAGCCTCTGATAGTCCATCAAGACAAATAATTCTGTTGGGGAGCTTTCCTGAGATCATCCCTCTGTAAAGGCTCATTTTTGATGTCCAAGCCCAGAGCACCAAACCAATCGATCTTTTCTCTAGAGAATGCAATGACAAATCACCAATTTTGTTGGAGAACCCATTGCCTGTATCTGTTTATTGTTGGGAATTGTATAAGGAAAATACTATTGTTCAATGCTATCCTAGGGAAAACACAAAAGATAATTAGGAAGACAAATATAAAATGTGGTAGAAGAGGGAAAATGGAGTCAAATATATGGTGATGGAAGGAGAACTGATTCCGGGTGGTGAAGACACAATGCAATTTATAGATGATATATTATAGAAATGTATACTTGAATCCTATCTAATTTTACTAACCAATGTCACTCCAAAACATTTAATAAAAATAAATGCAATTCATTTTTACTACTCAACAACAACAAAAAGGCAAAGCACACACCACGCAAGAATGTCTGAAGAATATGAATCTCTAAGTCAATAAAAATCACAGATAAGTGTTAAGCCACTTACCAATGAGGAATAACTAAGCAAGCAATTTATCTTCTGTACCAACACTAAAATACATACTTTTATAAATACATGTTCATTAAAAAATAATCAGAGAATTAGACAATAAAAAAGAAAAATGCTCTTGTAATAATCAGCTAATTTGGATTAATATGATCATTACCTCCAAAAAATGCCAGTAATCAAGGTTCCATGCTCAAAAATAACAGATGTCTTTAATAGTATTTCAGAAATGCTTGAGCAAAGCAACTGCTATCACAGGAAAATGTGAGTGAACTTTATAAGAGGTCAGGAGGTCTCAAGGGTTTTTTAGATGAACAAAACTGTTAGCATCTTTAGCATAAGGTACAGAATCTAGTCAAGTTTCCTGTACTGCATTCACAGCTAAATTTAACCTAACGACAAACTGGCAAACCATGTAGTAAGAACAAAAAGTCCTATGATGACGGATGATTCTATAAGCAACCACTGGTATTGTTAAGTACGTTACAGAGGAACATGAAAGTACAGGCCATTTCAAGATGTATTCTCCTAATTGCATTTTGGAGGGGGGAAAAATGGTTTTTTGTTTGTTTTTTTTCTGACCAGCTCTTTCTAATAAGTCCAAGTCCAAGTAAAGCAAGTCTTAAATACACTTGGGTCATCCTCACTTCTCCTTAAAATGGAAAAATAAACATGATTGATTAAGAGAAGAGGGTTGGCTTTCCTTCAAGGAAGAAGGAACCCATTAACTCCTGAGAAGACTTGCAAAAGTGGAGTTTTTCTCCCAAATACGGCTCCTTTCAATACCTCCTGATGTATTCTGTGTTTCTCAGTGGGAATAGACATTATTATGCTTTTCAAATTGTCACAAGTTGCAAAATTAAACATGTGCAGCTTAAAAATAGCTCACCATGGGGCTGCGGAGAGCAGCAGAGCAGAGCCTTGAGGCAAAGTCACAGGTTTTGAAAATGGGTCTTAATAAAATATCAGACTAGCTACTGTCCATTAGAGAGGAATGTCCCAATGCCAAGTCCGTTATTATTCCAGAAATGTCACTCTTCACCTCCTTCAATGGATGAGGAGCATGCCAGCATGTTAATAACATTTGAATCGACTTTGGAAACAGCTGTGTTAATACGAAGGAAGTCAAAAATCAAACTCTCTGGCGTGAGAAGTCCCCCTTTCACGTGCCTCGATCTAAACCAACCAAAAAATATCCAATCAGTATTCTAGGTAATACCCAGATAATGCAATCATTCAGGGTTTCTACCAGCATTTCTAAGAGCCTATAATGTCATACATGTGAAGAAATCCAACACACAAATTCAAAAAGATATATGCACCCCTATGTTCATTGCAGCACTATTGACAATCACCAAGATATGGAAGCAACCTAAGTGCCTGTCCATAGACAAATAGATAACGAAATTGTGGTACATTTATACAATGGAGTATCACTCTGCCGCAAAAGAGAATGAAATCTTACTGTCCACAACAACATCGATGGACCTAGACGGTATTATGCTAAGTGAAATGAGTCAGACTGAGAAGGACACATACCATATGATTCCACTTATATGTGGAATCTAAAGAACAAATGAGCAAACAACACAGACTAAAACTAGTAACAGTTGTGATCATTCTGTATCACATTGACAGTAAGGAGGTGGCTATGAGACAAATATTTACATGTAAATAGATCCACAGAAGTATGTACTTAATACAAATTATAAGATTAAAACAACAGACAGACAAAAAACCTGAAGGGCTTAAGAAGTACATTTTCCAGAAGATGAAGTGCCAGCTGTTTTTCATTTTGTCTTTAGGAGGGAGAGTCACAGGTTTTCACACACGATTGTTTTAGCAAGCATATAGTTTAGGGGAACAGTCCATTGGACATGTGCTTGCTAGAGCTGCAGGCTCCTCCAGTGCATTTCTACCCATCCAGAGCCCTCTCTAAAAGCCGCATTATTTTAATGGGAGCTGGGAAGAGTTGTGTTTCGCTGATGGAGAGCCCAGAGATTCAGAGTCAGGAGGCATATGTTGCACGTAAAAAATAAATACAAACACAATGGAGAGTCCTGACAAGCAGAGATATGGCTAAGGTCAAGGGCATGGGAACAGCTTTCCACATCAGCATGCAGACCTCCCAAGGAAGGGAGTCTGAGGGACCCGCAAGGAAGTTGCTACCATCCCAGTCACAGATTTCCTCCCAGATTACAGAAAAAGAGGATCTGATGTGTGCCAAGGCCCATTCTTCCACAGACTTAGGCTGAACATTATGTCCTGAAAAACATGACATTAGCTTATTTTCTTTGTGATAGATATTTTTCCCCCACATTCTGATGTGTCATATAGAGTAAGGAACTGAGGTGTTAATTTAACATGAGAATTAATATCAAGTTATTTGCCTTTATTAGGACTTATTTCATTCAGCTGTTAAGCAGCCTTGCAGTCCCTGAAAAAAACACATTTGATTATTGGGAGTATTAAAACAATACGCTACAATTTTAAAGTGTTGAGACATATATATTTTCCCTTTTATTGAGGTTCCTGGAATTTATGTACCTCAATTTTATCCATACTTCTCCGCAGTTTTTCCCAAAGTGTGCATTTTGGCTTAAGTCCATCATAACTATCTAGAATGCCTATTTAAAATGCAGATTTCTTGGGACGCACCTCAACCATACAGACCAAAACCCCTGAATATGGGGCGGGGAGTCCTACAAATTTAGTTGTCTCCTGAGTTCTCAAAAACACAGAATTTTGGTAATCTAGGCAACCCAGGCCAGTTACAATCTTGGAATAAATAATCAAAGAAAAGCTAAAATGTAAAATGCAATCTGAAGATGATGAAATTACGGTTCTTTACAAATTATCTAGAAGTCCCAATAATCTATCAGCTATTTCAGCCAAAAGCCACCTGCAGTCGATGAGAGACTGGGGTGGGGTCTTGGCAATGCATCCCCAGTTTTCCGTTTCAAAACAAATCATGAGTCAAAGAAACTTCATGTCCAGTTATATCACAGGCAATCAATGGACAGCTTTAAAACAATCAGGTAGCTTATTTGGCTTCAACAAAAGTCATCAACCACAAGCAGTCCTGTGGTATCCATTCAAATCTAAGGGACACACATAGGCTTGGTGACACTGCATTTTTATAACAGTTTTTCCTTTTGTTAGAAGAGCCAATGTGTTTCAAAACAATTATGCCACATACATGATTTAAATTTTAGGATCCAGCATGCTAATTCTCTTCCCTCCCTTATGTTTTTTTTGTAGATTAATCTTTCTTTTTCAATTATCACATTATACCTATATTCAATTTTTAATACAATTATGAGTAAGCTGAACTCCAACCAATGTTGGTTTGTTTTTGTTTGTTTTATAAAGGAGAGACGCAGAATTGTCTGCCTCCTTCTCTTGTGAGGTAAGATCTCACAAAAGACACTTTTGAGTCTGGGCTAACTAAGTGAACGGCAGTTTATCAAAAAAAAAAAAAGAATTTGCAAGAGCAATAAATTTTAGCCTCCTACCTAACATACTCGTACAGATGAAAAGTTGATTTAGGAAATTTTTGTTGAGTTTCTACTACTTACCAGGCAGAGGTCAGGAATTAAGTTTCAGATGATGTTGCATCCTGAGGATTTAGAAATGCTGATTCAGCATTTAGAATAAAGGTCAGGGTTGAAGGTCACATGTAGAAGTCACCCAGGTAGATGTGACAGTGACAGGTGAATATGGATGGAACCCCTGAAGAAGACAAAGGTGACCTACAAGGCTGCTGTCACATGGTCTTACTTATAAATGGCTTTGCCCTATTTTTAATTTAAGATTGAACTGCCTTACACTATTTATTTATCAGAAAGCAGATGTTCGTCAAAGAGAAGACCATTTAAAAACAATTAAGAGCTTAAAATAAAAAAAAAATGAAACCAAAGAAATAGTCAAAAGATTATGAGAAATAAGAATGATATTAGAACTGAAATATCCTTTATTTGCTCAACAAGAAAGGATATTCTCCCTTTGTATACTCCGAGAAATATTAGGATCAATGGCAGAAGATAACCACAGAAACACATTTACTCAGTAATATCATATACCAGGTTTTGATTTTCTTTAGTGTGAGTAATCCCTTTTGCAAAGTTCCTGTTAAAGTTTTCATTGATGCTTTTATAACTACATGAATGCCATAGGCCAAATGACAAAAAAAAACAGCACGTATTCTAGCCCTTAGGATAAATTAAATAACAAGTTAAATAAGTGCCTACATCATGGTATCATAACCACTAGAGCTGCCAGTATATGCAACTTTCAGATTAAATTGGACTAGAGAGCACATACCGGCATGCCGTTATGAAAAACAAAGCAATAAAATGACAACAAAACACAACTGCTGCCATTCTCCCAAAACTATAAATTCTTGGTTTGACTTCTATAAAGCAAAATATTAGATTCTGCAGAAAATAAAGACCATGTTTAGAATCCATTTTACAATTCTAACTTCCTTGTTGACAAGCTGAAGGAAAAGAATGCCTCAGAATCCTCCATGCCTTTTAATGTCCTTGAGCGTGCCCTAAGGAGTTCTTCCCAACAGCTTTCTTACAGGGAGCACATGGTCCACACTCCCATGGAACTGGCTGCCATTCCCTCTTTTCATCAGAACAGCATGATTAAATATTCAGGACCAGGCCTTGTGGTGCACAGCAAAGTAATGCAGGGCTCTGACCTTCCCCAGGAAAATCAGTCAGGAAACAAATGCGAGACAATGGGTGACACTAACTGGGTGCTGTAGCGGAAACCTGCCTAATGCAGTTTTCGTGTTACACACTCTGCAGGATGGTAAATGCACTATGAAACCCTCCCTGCAGAAGTTGTACTAAAAGCTTTCTTAATGCATCCTGCAAATTCATATTCAGTTCCATCCACTGCTGACTGCTCCACAAGAATTCCCGTAGTCACTGTGCCAGGAGGGGGAGGCTGTGGGACGAGCACTGGCCTGAGAGTCAGGCTTGCGTTCTGCATCGGATCCCTGAAAGGACCAAAGTTAGGCAAGCTGCTTGGGTCTCAAGTTCCTGGTCTGTCAAATGAGGATATTTGTTTATAACTCCTACCTTCTTTTCCAACTCAAAAGAAAAACGAACAAACAAAAGAAAAACTTCATATATATATATATATATATATATATATATATATATATATATATGTATGTATATTTATGTATGTATACATATAAATATAATATAAATAACATATATACATGTATATATAAATATAATATATGTATATTTATATAAATATATGTATATTTAAAGAGACACACACAGTTCCATAATACGGATATACTTCAGTCTATTCACCATAGTGGCACCGATATATCCAGGAGGGTTTTGGTTGTCCTGCTACCACAAACAATACTACAATAATGCCCTAAGGAGTCCTTTCCGACAGCTTTGTTACATACACTAATCCCATACACACACCTTAGATAGGTTGCTTTTATTTCTATAGGTATGTGTCATTTCCTTAGAGTCATGCCTATTACATATTGGTAAGTGAGAAAACAAGTTCCAAAACCATGTGTATAATATGATCCTATTCTTGTGCAACACAACTACATTCTCTACATGTGTTTATCTCATTTGCAAAGCATGGCAACCTACCTCATTGGGGGCGGGGCAGAAGATATAAGAAAAAGGAGACTGCCATGAAAAGGCAGCTCTTGTGCTATAGCACTAATATGTAGAGCATACAACTTGTGGAAATATGAAAAATGTAATATACATCTATGAGATAGACATACAGATGATAGGAAAACATTAATTTCATTACACGATGAGAAATTTAGGCAATTTCTTACTTGAATACCTTTTGTCATTTTTATCTTGTTTTTGCAGAAAACAAAAGGGAAAATCATGAGTCTGTGATACGAAATTCCCTTAGGGGATCTATGCCTGCAAAATACCAATGATATCTATTTACCGAACATTCTTTAGGGGAAGGGCACCACGGTGAAAAATTTTGCTCAGTTATCTGACCTTTGCAAGAGACTTTTGAGGTAGTTCTTGTATTTTTCCAAAAAGGGTGGAAGAGCTGAGGATGAGAAAGATTAACCACCTCTCCTAAATTTGTGTGGTATTAAGTATCATAACTTAAATGTGTTCCACACTGCCTGGCTCCAAAACCCATGCTCTAAAGCATTCTGGAATGTCATAGCCCACCTCTCTGCTTCCTGCGTGAAAAACCCACGTGAGTCACTCATTTGGATTAATGTGTTGAATTCCCCCTTTCGTACTGTGGGAGCCATTAAAATTACAAGGCATAAATCCTTGTGTTTTAAAAGTACTCAGAACAAAAATCGTTAATAAGATTGCTTATAAAAATGATAACAAATATTATTGAATTATTTATTATAATGATATTATTTTTCATTTTGAAACATTTTTAATGGATACAATAATCCTATATAATTGTATATAGGGACCTAGATACCATGCTTCATTTAAGGAATTTTACAAGATAGAGCTTATTACACTGAGCAGGATTTATTTTCAATTGGGTTAAGTTTGCTACTATTGGTCCTATAGGGTAACTCCTTGCATGTCAGTAACACAGGACTGGGGAAAAAAACAAAACAACAACAACAACAACAAAACAAAACCTTCTCCCCTAATCTTTCCTTAGTCTGAGAAGAATGTTTTCAATGTTTTTATAACTTTGCTTTTAGCAAAGCACTGTGTGTCTCATGGACATTTGGACACATTTTGAAGATTCACCCACCGTCTATGAGCACAGATGGGTTTTTCTTAAAATACAGTGACTGAAACCTCTCGTGTAGCCTTCTCCCCAGATTAACTCTCTCTGTACCTTTGTAATGAGATAAGCCTAGTATGTCCATTTTATTTTGCTGCTGAAACACAGATCTGTTTCCACAAATGTTTGTTCTGTCACTCACAGCATAGTCCAAGGTCATGGACAGCTGCTGTTGTGCGAGATTTAAGGGCAACTTGTCCACTTAGAGACCTGAGAAAATCTGGTAATAACAGCAGTTAAGCACTTTAGTGTCCATTCTCCTCTTCTTTTGTTTCTTAGCATTCCTTATTCACACTATCAATGGACGCCTTAGAAACAGTAAGGACCAAGAACTTGGGCTATGCCAGCTTCCTGTACCAGTTCTTTTATTTATTGTCTGCGATTTCGGCAAGATCATTTTGAAATGTCTAAGTATCAATTTAATCCTGAATGAAGGGAACTAATAATGCCCAGCTAATAGACCTACCCAATGAAATTCGTATGAGAACTAAATCCAATACCGTATATAAAACACACTGGAAAATATCTGGTATACAGGAGATATTTCATCAATGGACGCTGCTGCTATTGTTATCGTTAGTGTGTTATTACTATTAAAGTACGCTGCTTCTTTATCCAGAATGGAGAAGGAAAACTTCCTAAAGCAAATATTAACTAGACTCTAGAGGAAGCATCTGAAGTCCCTCTAAGTACCGAGGGGAATCTTCTTGAATATTGGTGTGATTATTTGAATAATAGGAGTTAGAGCCACTTACAGGCAATATAGGAATATATCTGCATTCTTTCCTTTATCATGTAATCTCTGACTATACAGTCAATGGGGGGAAAAACACCAAAATAATTGTACTTCATAGGATAAGAGACAGACTCATGGATGGGCTTTAAAAGATTATAAAATTGTATAAAAACGGCATGCGTATGTGTGCATTTTCTGACAAAAGAGTTCAGAGCTTTCATCTGATTCTGAAAAGTTTCTTATAGTTTAGAAATCTGTTATTCTACACTAGATATGTTGGAGTAAATAATTTGTGTCATCAGCTTTTTATTTCCTCTAGGATCCCGAAGACTATATCAAACTTATGTCCTAAAAAATACACTCTAGTGCAGTGTTTGTCATCTTTTTAAGGTGATTGTTCCCTTTGCTAATTACACAAAAATTATAAACTGTCTTTGTAGACTGCTGGATTGGAGTCGATAATGACTGTACCTTCAATGGTTCCTGGTGGCAGTCTCTCACTCATGGAGGCTGGGAATGGTCACACTTGCCCTTTCTGGGCATAGGGACTACTTTCAGGTCTCTCTCTTGCCCGCCACCCCCTGTGCTCTTTGTGAAAGGATCAGAACAACAAGCCCTTCTTTACTACTAGATATGGACTAGGAAGGACACAAAGAACAAGAAAGGGAAGAAAGGAAGATGGCACAGAGAGATAGCAGAGTCACACACAGGGATGGAAAAGAGAAAGAGGGAGAGAAAGGGGAAGGAGGAAAGAAAAGAAGAAAGGAGGGGGGAAAGAGATGGGAAGATCGAAGGGGAGGGAAGAAGAACGGGAGGAAAACCAAGAGAGAGACAGGGGAGAGAGAGAGGAAGGGAGGAGAGATTATGACTTGGTAGCTTCGGGCATGTTAATAGGCAGTTTCTGAGAGACATTCTCCCAAGAATGTCTGCCTCATCTGCTCAGCACATTTTCTCTGAGATAAGGGAGAGCAGTGGAGGGCATTCTGCTCCACAGCCTTTAAAATTACCTGTGAATGATATATTTATTTTAAATCCTATACATGATATAGAATCTTTTTAATAATCTGCCTTTTTTAAGTGTTATATTTTATAGCACGAAGTCACTATACACTGATGGGTATTGCTGGCTTCTTTTTTTACGTATTGCCAAACTATCTTTTGGAGAATGGATGAAAGAATAGCATTCTTCTTAATGAACTGGAACAAAATTCTTTCTACTCCATACTTGCTCTTTTGTCTTGATACAACTTTAGATGGTGCATCTTTGTCATTTCTGCTACAAGATAAATTGTTTTCAATTCAGTTTAACAGATGTGGACTGGGTGTCTTATGGTTTTCCTCACATCAAGTCCGAGAAGCAGAAGAATTATGTCTGCACTAGAAATTGTGTAGGACTACAAATATCAGAGGTGAGCTTCATCAGTCATAGAAGTACTAGCTGGAAAAGTTATTTTGTAAAAATTAATATGCTTTCCTCTTGAGAAGATCTACAGTTTTTACAATACAGTTTTCAATTTTTGTTCTCTGTGCTTCTGGTACACTATTCGCAAAATATTTCACTTGACTCTTACCTTATTCATTTCCTCATTCATTCAAATATTTATTAAGAAAGGAACTGCAAAATCAGGTTACTTTGATAAGACTTAGATTTCTTTAACATCAGCGTTGAAAAGAAGACACCTGGGATCTGTCTATTAGGTTGGTGAAACAGTAATTGCGATTTTTGAAATTATTTTTAACCATTTATACCACAATTACTTCGGCACCAACCTAATAACTGGAGGGAATTAGTGTGCAAAATTTATTAATATAGTCGTGTGAAGCGCTTCTTCTGTAATGATCTCAATTTTGTGGGGAGCATCTAAGGCTAAGAATAAGCCAAATCATTCTTGGTCAGCTTTGATGGTCAGATAGCTATCTAGGGGAACCCAACTCTATTAGCCAAAGTGTTTCAGGCCACATATGGGATCAATATAGTCTTAAGATTCCGATAAGAGGCAGAAACTTCTGGTTCTTTGAAATCCTATAATGAGTCATATTAAATAAAGTTAGAGAGCTTAATTGTAAGATGCTCTGAAGCACATGTTTATCTCAATAAGTGACTCTGGGTTATCACATCCTCTGATTCTCAGTCTGATTAACCCATTCAAATTTCCTCACCTGCAACACTGGTCCTGACTCATCCCTATTATCCTAAAGTGGCTTTTTAATGAGAGCAAAGTACTAGGACCAGATATTGCTGACACTCAGTTACTACAGTCATTCCACCTTCTAGGGTGACTGACAATTAAGAGCTCAATGTAAGTAAATTTAGAAGCTACTTCTCTCCAAACCCAGGTAACGCTAGGGATGCAAGTTGTTTTGCTGAGTCTACTGTCTTCCCAAAAGTGAAACTACCACACTGGAGTTACTTAGTTTATATCACCCTGGACTTCAAAAACCATTAAGTCTTACAGGCTTCACAGGATGCTTGTAGATCCCACTTTCCTCTACCCTCATAGTTTTCCTAAGCCAGTGTTCTTAACCTTGACACTATTTGGGGCCAGATAATTCTTTGTTGTTGGGGGTTGTACTATGCATTGTAGGATGTTTAGCAGCATCTCTGGCCTCTAAATGTCAAGAGTACTCCCCCAGTATGACAACCTAAAATGTCCTCCCTGGATATTCCCTAATGTCTCCTAGAGTAAACATCCACCCCTACTGAGAACTACTGTTTTAAGACCATGAGATTTACTAATGAGATCTCTGTGGATTCGTGCTTAGAGCCCTACTGACTCAGATTTTACACGTGATTTTGAAAATATTAATTGCGTAATTCACTGTGCATTAACCATATAGCTCTCTAGAATCCAATGCATTATAAGCTGTAAATCAAATGCACTAATCATCTCATGACCTTCTAGAAAAACTGACCCTTTGTATTTGTAAGAATTAGGCTATGCCAGAACTAATGGTACTCTTCCCAGTGAAAAATTCACCTTGCCAACCATTGGCCACCTACACTCAATCAGAAGCCTAAGACTGGGACAAACAGACAACAACCAGCAGTGCCTAATTTTCTGCTTGCTAGCTTGCTTGTTTTTCTTAACTGGTTGAATTGATGAGAACTTGTACATATTAACTCATTAACCGGATTTTTTACTTCCTTTGTTTTCTGACTTCAAGACCCTCGATCACTGGTCACTTGTATGGGCCCTCTATTCCTGCTTATAACTTCTTCTTTAATATAGTTCCTGTTCCACGTTATGCTTTATATTCTGCATCTATGATTATCCCTTTGCTTCATTGTCTTGTAATGTATCACCAGCATTACTTGGGCTCAATTCATTAGTCCCCTAGTCCTGGCATCTCCTTGCCTCTTTTGTCCTGAATCTGTTCATACCGTGGTTTGATAGGGGCACTTAGAACATAAAGAAGTAAGAGATAGTAGTTTACCACTAAGGGCAAAAGAGAAAAAAAAAACAAACAAAAAAAACTATAAAAACGAAGCACAGATTCTCAGAAACATTCCTGCAGACTTTACAACTTTTTAGACTATCACATGATCACACTAGAGTATGACAAGAGTATTTGCAGTGGTGGCCTTGAACCTTTAACAAAGGAGTATGGGAAAGTAGGTACTATGCTTAGAAAAAGTTCCATCTACTCTGGTTAATTATAGAAGTTATAACACTTGAAGGGATAAGCTTTAGGCACTGGAAAACTACACTTACTAAAAATACCACCTTACCTAAATAGAGTATTTATTAACCTGTTCATATATATATACTTACAAGGTTGAATCATGTAAAATTACAATTTTTTTTTTCCAGGCAAGTACATATTCAACCCAAGTCATACTAGTTCCTCAACACAAGAAAACACTTACTACAAATTAGTTTAACAGAGTAAAATGCTCAGCTTCTTTGACTCCATCTTGTTCAAGTCTGCTTTGTTCCCCTTGCCTTCAGGCTAATAGCTTCTGCTTCCTCTTGCATATAGACATGCTAATCATTAGAGGAGTTCTGCTTAAGGCTGAGTTTTGCAAAAACAACCCCTGACCAGAAGGTGCCTCTCCTGAGGAGAGAAGGGAAGTGTGTACAAAAGTAATGACTGTTTATCAAAGACTTGCAGGAACCTTATGACTGGACTCACATCAACTAGAGTCAACAGACTAAGAACAAAGAAGTTTCACAATCTGTCTCTTATCCCTGCTGGCATCCAGATATCTGCGGTTGTCAATCACCTCTTGCGCCTCCGATTCTCCCTTCCATTGACATAAAAGAAGCCTGAACTTGTACTTTCTTGAGATGGATTTGAGGCACCACTAGGTCTCCCATCTTCTCAGTTGGCACCGATGTGATCAATAAATCTTTCCTTACTCCAAACTCTGACATTTTGAGTTTGGACCTTTTGAAGCATCAGGCACACAGACTTTGGTCTGGTAACAGTAGCCTAGTGGGGCCCATTTCAGAAAAAAATGCATTTAAAATTATATTTAAAAAAAATCATTTCTATTTTGCTAATATTAATGAATTCCTTCTTCTTGCATGAATCACAGGAACCCAAGAACATTAACTCTAAAGATAAACTAAAACAGTGTAAGGAATCACTCTATAAGACAAGACTATGCGATAAATAAGAGAACTAAGTGATTCTTTTAATGAGAAAACCTATTTGCAAAGGACCCCTCCTAAGTCCTCACATTTTCTTTGTGCCAGGATTAGTGCATTTTAATTTTAGATGTCAAAATCTGCTTTTCGGATCCTAATTTCTTACAGCATAACCAATGATGTGCATTACATTTATCATTTTTAAGATGTCAGCACTCAGCAGCAAGAACCTAAGAAAAAGAAGCCCAAGACACCCATTAAGTTTCACAGCACAACTGCTACCCTAATAAGTGATCGATAAAGAACAAAGTAATCTTTGCCTCAGTGAAAGCCCCATTGTTGCTAATTATTGATGGTAACTAATGTTGGAAATCAGTAAGAGATATGCATCTTCAATACATGGGACGGAATATAAGGTAGGAAGTCACAGAGGAGAAGGAAAGGGAGACAGAGGGAAACCTAATTATATTAGATACCCAGGAACTCTGAAATGAACTCCATTCATCTCAGCAGAACATAAAGAAATATGAAGGAGTCTATTTAAATTTATTATCTGCCTGCTGTTGCTTCAGCTGCTGCTAACAGACGCTCCATAGAGAACCTATGGGGAGAAAAGCATTCGTATATGTTCCCCTCAGATGAATCTGGGGTGACAGTGTTGAGATGAATGTAAATGTGAAAATATGGCTCTTCCTTGGGGCCAAGTTTTGTGTTACCAGCTCAATGAAACTAGGGAGAACAAAAGTTCAACAAACATTTGTTGAATAATTAAATGAATGAGATTATTTATTAAACCATCTAGAAACCCTTGGGGGGAAGGTAAACGACCATGACCTCTCCTCAGCAGTAGAGAAAAGAAACTTGTGTATCAGGTAAAAGGAGAAGAGAGCCCGTTACTTGACATCTTTTCTACATCTGTTAACACCAGTTTACCAACTGATGATGACAGTTTTCTTCAAATCTTCAGGGTTCCATTTAAACACAATTCAATTTCTCGTTTACATTCAAGAAATGTGCATTAGGCCAGCTGCACGCAACAGCACATAAATTAGTTTCCATAGTAAGTATAGTACATACTTCTCCAATTTTTCCATTGAATAAAAAAGAGTAAAACCCAATGGAGCCTCACAGCTGATGGGTGTCAAGACAATTGAAGCCAGACTCTACTATCTTGATTTTCATATCCAAATGCTCAAAGTTTCTTCCGTTTTTATTTTAGTTTGGAGAATCTATCCGTGAGTACCAAGCTGTTCTCACAGATTAAAAGGCCGTGCTTCACAGTCCAAGGGAATGATTCAAAGTTGTTATGTAACTTTAGAGCCATAATTCAGTTTTGTTAAATGGTTTACTGAGCTATCTCCAACATTTATGTACAATTTTTTTTCTTCAGCCAAGGCAGTGTAATGATTTAAAGGATGGATGTCTAGGTTTGCCTCCTATCTCTGTCTTTACTAACCATTGTTAATGCCACTGGCCAAGTTATATAATTTCTCTGCACCAAAAGATTATGCATAAATTACTGCATTGCGGGGGAATCTATGATAATTTGTATTTTCCTCTTTGTGTTTTTGTTTCTCTTTCTTTTTTTCTTTAAGATTCCAACAATGACTCAATTTTTAAAATGAAAGAAACTCATAAGGAGTGACAAGGCATCAACAAAAAAAGTAAGCCTTAGTCTAGCCATAATCTTTACTAACATACTTTACAAAGTTCAGTGTTAGTTGTAATCAACATAGTTTCCATTTTTTAATCACTTAATGGAAAATATAAAGTGGCCGTCCATTTTTTGCAAATAAGTCATTTCTGGGGATAAGTACATATCAGACCAAGTTCTTAATCAAAACTGACTAAAAATAGCACATAAAAATTCCTCTCATTATCAAACACTTTTTGGTTTTCATCATTATGATGTTGACCTCCAGCCTATACGTAATACTCTAATACATCCAATAACACTTTTGCTGCCACACCAATAAAACATGATTTTAAATTCAGCACTTATTATTCATACGGTCTACACAATTATTTCCTTCTTCCATAATAATAAGCCAACATAAAGTCACCCTCATGGCCATATTAAAGTTCATTTCCTCCAAATTGCATGTCATATTCATAAGACATGACTTTGCATTTAGGCAGTGCTTATCTTTTAAGGTGCTCTAAGCACTACCTATGTGTTTCATTTATGTGACTACATCACTGGTGTAAAGAGAAACAGATTATTTTATTTCAAAGGTATCCATTTTCTGATTTGCACCCACATTTAAAGTCCTTAAGATCATAAATGTCATATTCAGTCAAATTACCATTTCACTGGGCTCATTATTCAGTCTTTCACCAGGAAAAATAAGAGATACTTTATGAAACACCATTTATTTATACAATCTACTGATAAGTGCTGAAGAAAACTGTAACAGTGAATCTAAGCCAGCTCTGAATTTTTGTCTCTCATAGTCCTGCTGGGAAGAGAGATATGAAAACAATCCCAGAATATATCACAGGGCATGTGATGGGGGGCCATGGAGAGGAGGGAAACTGTATTCAGGGTAGGCGTTACTACAAAGAATTTGTAATAAGTTTCAGGAAATGAGCGGACTTTTTGCAAGAGGCTACGAGAGGAAATAAGGAGGTGCCACATTCTGAGGAGCGAAAGAGCATCACCTGAGCAACACACAACTATGAATGAGCCAGAGAGGGAAGAACACTGTGACAAGTGCTCCCTCCAGGCCCCACGTTTTTTTATTTTTACTTAGTATATGCAGATTTAATTCCACATGCCATTTAGACAACCACCAAAACTTTCAATTGAGACTAGAGAAATCACAAGTCAATTTAAATGATAACAGCAGATTTGGCAAGATTGCACTGTTGCTGTCATACTGCTTTCTGGGCTCTAGAGAGAACGATGGAGTCTGGCTCCCTTGCCATTTGCTCCTTGTGCAGTCTATTAGACCTCTGTGAGATCTCACAGAAATGTGTTATCGTTGCCATTTTACAACGCATATTACATTTTGCTGTTTCTGCATCTCAGGATAATATTTTTGTACCACTCTATGATTAAACATAATTTTAATTATTCATGACTATATATACATTGGCAGGCAGTACGGCTAATGTTCAAGGGAGTAGGCAGTGAAAGGATTCCCAGTGTTAGCAATATGGTAAGGAAAGTGGCATCTTCAAACAAAAAAAGACAGAAGTTTCATAAGGATGGTTACTGCCCATATCCACATACGAGGGAGGACAATTAAATTTGCGAACTCATCCTAGAAAAAGTGCTACATACCTCATTCTTAAATATCACTACAGCCACCTTCAAAATACTCCCCTTGGGAAATTATGCAATGATGCCAGAACCTAGTCTGCCCTTCAAAGCAATTTTGGAACTCTTTTTCTGGAATGGCCATCAGAGCTGTCATCGTGTTACCCTTGATGTCCTGAATGTCATTAAAATGTCTTCCTTTTAATATTTACTTTATCTTTGTGTTAAGAAAGAAGTCATTGGGGGCCAGATCAGGTGAGTAGGGAGGATGTTCCAATACAGTTATTTGTTTTCTGGCTAAAAACTCCCTCACAGACAGCGCCGTGTGAGCTGGTGCAGTGTCGTGATACAAGAACCATGAATTGCTGGTGAAAAGTTCTGGTCGCCTAACTTTTTCATGCAGCCTTTTCAGCACTTTTAAAGAGTAAACTAGGTTAACTGTTTGTCCAGTTGGTACAGATTCATAATGAATAATCCCTCTCATATCAAAAAAGGTTAGCAACATCGTTGCAACACATTCACGAACTTAATTGCCAGACCTCGTACATATCTATCTACTCACCTACCTACCTACTAACCTCCATATTTGTTTTACATATATTTCATATGCTAACAGTAAACAATATGGAAAAGCCTAATTTGTCACTTGCTGCCTTAATACCTAGTCCCATTTATTTTCCACAGGGCATGATTTCACATAGATGGTATAAGTTCTTCAAGCATATTGACTCAGGCCCTACTTACTAAAAACAAACAACAAAAAAACATTTTTTTTCAATCTTTCTGTTTTCCAAATCTGAAGACCCTCCTCTGAGTGGACAGCATCTCCAGGATGCAAACTGGAAACTAGAAAACAGGAGCTGCTGGAGAAGGTCACACCAATGATCCCTGCTGCTTCTCCTCTTCTGTGTGGTCACCTCACTTATGACAAAGTTTTTAAACCCATCACATAGCTCACTGGAAATGCTACAAAGAAGAATTACTGAAGCTAGCATGGCTAATGGAAAATGTTGGAAAATGGAAGAGATGAGGTTAATAAAACACAGAAACTCACAATAAATGGCTCGTGTGAAAAAAAAAAAAAAATATATATATATATATATATATATATATATATATATATATATATATATATATATATATATATATGCCACATAGGAGCTTTATCATACGTGGTTAGATAATCTACCCTCTCAGGTAAGAACAAGCCTTCCCTGAATGTAGAAATGTAAGAATGGGTTTTGGAGTCACGTAAGCCGGAGTTAGAATTCCAGCTTCCCCATTTACTAATTAGACACTCTCAGAACACTTTCTTGGCTTTTCAGTGTCAGGATCATTGATATAACCCAAAAGTGTTGTGAAAAGCGTTATAAATACTGTATGTGAGATCTTCAGCACTTGCTTGGCATTCAACGTGTAGGCATTACCATTACACAAAACAGCATCTAAGAATTTGGGTGAATTATAACAAGAAAATGAAGTTATATAAAATGAAGTGCTTCTGCATATAGCTCGTGGAGCAGCTCCTCATCTCATAGTGCCATCTCTGTGTAAATTCTGTGAGGGTCATTTTACATTTTCAATCATCTTCAAACCTTTAAGAGTTCTAAGAAAAATTACTGTATTTTCTTCTGTTGGCCTATGAACTACCATTAAATTCTTGGACTTAGCAGGCAGGTTTATGTTCATTTAGTAAATACGTGCACTGTACAATTTTTCACAGCATTCTCACGCCAGAGGAAAGAGGTGATGGAGACGTTAAGGTGTCCATTAAATATCTTCTTCTGAATGAAGAATGAGAAGCATGTAAACCTTGTTTCAGAGCTCCAAGGAGTGTGCAACGCAGGCTGCTGTATGAGACTTCAGCACATAGGTGTGGTGTCAACCGCATCAGATCCAAAAGCTGGAGGAAGGTTTTGGGATTTCTGGCCCAATGCTCTTTTCTCTACAATAGATAACTTTTGAGCTTCTCTACTCAGTCCTTACTCCTTCCTTTTTGGAGTTGCTTTGTAAACATTGTAGAATCATGGAAGGGCCTGCGAGATGTCAAAATATTCCAACTCTGTATTTACTCAGCCTGATTCGGTGTCTAAACCTGGTAAATGTTGGATATCATTTCTTTGACACCTCTGCCTTCCCTAACCTATGATTCCTAATATTATTGTTAAGGATTTGCAGGCTTCTTTTAAGTCAGTAATTCATCAAAACACAAAGCCAGAAAATCAGATTTCTGAGTAAATATTTCAAAACTATATATATATATATATATATATCAAAAAGCCCCAGCTGTCTTTTTTTCCTTAGACTTCCTGTCACAACTTTCACACCCTTTATGAATAACAATCTGGAACTGGTGGTTTGGAGTATGGCTGAAAATCTGGATACCTCAGATTCACACTTGTAAGTCATCCACAGAATTCTCAATGGAAAAAGCAAGAAAAAACATCAGATACAGGGCTGGCAAACGAAATCAGGCAACTACTAGCAGACCACTTGAAGAGACAGGAGACCCACTTGCTGCCTCTGACGTGCCTCACTCTGGGAATGACGGAATTAAGCCTCCAACCCTCTGAGAGATGTGGGTGATTACCACTTTGGAACAAGGCCCTGTAATCTCTGCATTATCAGAAGTAAATGCATTATATGTACATTTGAAACAAACAACCTTATCATGTTGACATTTTATCACATCTACTCTGTAATTGAAAGTAAAGGACACGAAAACAACTTTCTTTTACGATGTGTTTTCTTCTTCGTAAGAGTCTATTTCCCCCTTAAAACTGTTCAATGTACATCATTAAATTCAGACAAAGGTTGTGTTTTTCCTAACTTGCTGATTTCCAGTCACTAGCAAACCACCTGGAATGTAGCAGGTACATAATAAATGACATGAAATTAATTTACTAATTAATCAATTAACCAGGAATCTTCTACACTAAAAGGGAGATCATACTTTAAAGGCAGGAAAATGAATTTCAATTTGAACATTTCTGAAAAGAATAAAATGAAAGGAAATCTATCACTGATTTGTAATGTTTTGGCAACTTGTGCTTTCTTAATCTAGAGCAAACAAATGCTATCTGTAGGTTAAAGTACACATATGGTAATAGCTTGATCCCTATCAAGGCCATTTGCATAAAATCTGCAAATTATACAATAAGAAATGTAACCATGTTATGCCTCAAAATATCATTCATTTTGATGCTTAGGGCATCAGTATACCATTAGCCTGGAGATGTTTACTTCCCTTTTCAGACTCCTCAGGGGTAAATAACAGAGTGGGTACGGCTGAAACGACCTGCTTCTGGGCTTTAATGAGGCAGTTGTTCCCTCCACAACCAGGCTCAAAAGCCTTTACACTCTCTCAAAGAAGCATGTCTTCTGTTTAGTAATAAACTTCATTTTAAGAAACTATAAAAGCAGCATATGAAACACTAAACATAGAAGTATCTAGGCATAAAGTATCTAGGCATAAAGATGTAGCAGAAGAGGCTGAGTAATATTTCTGCCAGACTAAAAGATGGCTGGGAGCACACGTTAGGGAAATCATCCCAGACAGTAATTCGGAAACAAGGAATGTGTGTCCAAACGGTCCTGGGAAATATTGACGCTTAATGCTAGTGTTTAAGTCCTGCTTCTGGGAAGTTTGTTCTTAGACCTTAAGATTAGATTCCATGTCCCCGATGTGAACACCCTTAGTTCCCTTTGCTTTCACAAAGAACTTACTCATCACACTGCACTGTGATTGTTCAACTGTCTTCTTCCCTTCCCAAATGCATGCTCACAGAAAAATGAACCTGTTCGCCGTCATTCTAGCAAAGTCTCTGACACAAAGCATATTATCAATACTTATTTATTCATTCAATGAGGCCCTCAGTCCTGATGTGTGTTAATCACACATTAGAACTCTGCCATCAAATGTTAAGTTCTCTTCCGTAAGTCTGGGGAACGTCTATACTTTCACTACTCAGCAATAAAATCCTAATTCCCTCAAGCCACAGTCTCAATCCCTCTAGGCAAGGGGGATCTATATATTATGTTTGGTGCTACTTGGCACAAAGAATATGGTGAGCTGGTCACTATTTCTTGAATCTGCTGGTGGTGAATGCACGCTAATACTGGCGCACATAAAATGAGCCACAAGCTATGTTAAAAATGGTCACTGGCACAAACAAATGAGAAACAAAAACTCATAGACACAGACAATAGTTTAGTGGTTACCAGAGGGTAAGGGGTGTGGGGGGAGGGAGATGAGGGTAAGGGGAATCAAGTATATGGTGATGGAAGGAGAACTGACTCTGGGTGGTGAACACACAATGGGATTTATAGATGAAGCAATACAGAATTGTACAACTGAAATCTATGTAATTTCATTAACAATTGTCACCCCAATAAATTTAAAAAAATAAAAATAAAAAAATATGTAAAACAAAACAAAACAAACAAACAAAAAATGGTCACTTGCCTTTGCTCAGTATGCTTTGCAGAACAGCAATGTACATACAACCACACCCTAGAACATAACCAATAAACAGCCCAGGAACCTCCCTTACCCTTTGGCACTTGGTGTCTACTCTCTGCTGGGTTTGGTCCTACTCAATGGCCTCACCTGTCCTGTCTCCTGGATTCGTGGCCTTCAAAACTCAATGTCAGACTGCCTCTCTTCTCTCTAGACTCACTTTCCAGGTAATCTCATCCCAGGCAATGTTAACCACTTCCAAATATAAATCTCAAGCCTGAGTCTCTTCTCTAAACTCTAAACTCACATACATACCAACATAGCTAATTAGATGTGATGGGCATCTCAAAAGTAGCCAAAATCAAAACACAAATCTCCTCTTGCCTCAAAGCCATTCATACTTAATCTTACCCATCTCTGCAAATGGCAATGTCATTCTTCCAGGGGCTCACAGGAAAACAAAACCTTTTCCCTACACTCCACATTTCATCTGCCGGCAACAATATTGCCTCAATGTTGAAAATGGAAGAAACTTTCTACCACTGCTGCCCTTACAATCTTGGTCCAAGCTGCCATGATTTATTGCCTATTTATTGCAATAACCTCTTAAGCGGCATCTCTGCATCTGCCTTTCATGCGTACAGTCTATTCTTCATCCACGAGCCAGAGTGAGCCTCTCAAAAGAAAATCCAGATCATGGCAGAATTCTGCTTAAGTCTCCCTAATGCCTACCCACTTCATTCAGAGTAAAGGTAAAAATCCTTAAAAGCTGCACGTCATTTATCTCCAATTGCTTCCTGACTTCATCTGGTCTACTTGCCCCATGCTCAAGCTGGTTCACATAGAGGTGATGCTCCTTTAAGAGAACTCAGACACCTTGTCTCAAAGGGATTTCTCGTAATGTTCCCTCTGCCTGGGATCCTTTCTTACGGACGTGGCTAGGTCTCATTGTCTTCCCACCCTCAGCTCTCTGCTCAGGAGTCAACTTTATGATAAGCCTATCCCAGACCATCCTATTAAAAATTAAAGTCTTCACACTACTTACTCCCTGTCTCCTTTGTTGCTTTATTTTATTCTATGGCTTCTTGCAACATGACACCACACACACACACACACACACACACACACACACACACACACACACGTTGTTTCTTGCATTTATTTGTTTGTTATCTGTCTCTCCTTCCTAGAACCTCAGCTCTCTGAGTGCACAGACTTTCATCTTTGTGCGTAGAGTTGTACCAAGCACTTCATACCCTGGCTGACCCATAGCGAGCCCTCAATAAATACTGTCTTAAAAATTTATAGATCTGTTTCTGGATAGGAATTATTTAGGGTCTTGGTTGACTTTTATTTGGTCACATACTTTCAATCACTGCAATGTTCTAATAAACACATAATCTTTGTATTTCAGTCTTAGGGACACTTTACATTTAATTTGCCAAGCTTAACCTAAATTAAAAAGGAACAAGAAATACACCAGTAACTACTTAGAAGAGATGCTACTATAAATCTTTTGATCCCAATGCTAATCTAGGAATATAGTTTGTTGGAAGCATATTATTATTCCACTAGCAATTCTCATAGGCAAAATGCAAGACTCCTGTGATAAGAATTTCACCATGCCTCTTCACATTAAAGTTTTCTGTTACATTCTATAAAGTCATGAATGTAGCTTTATATAAGTATATAAGTTAATTTACTTATTTTAATTAATGAATGGATTAAATAAACATTAATACTGCTATGAATGAAGACAATGAAAAGATTTTTTTAAAGCAAAAGTATGGCTATGGCTTATGCCACTGAAAATTACCTGGAAGTATAAAAAGAAATCAGAAGGCTTTGCAAACTTTGATCTTAACCAAGAAACTCTTAAATGATGGCGGTTTTATTTACAAATGAAATATGTATTTTATGCACTAATAAGTTTCTATTTCTATTTAAATATTTTATAAAATATGATTAATATATAAAAATATATGCATAACATGAAACATTATAGAAGTATCATTTGGAAACTATAAATGTACTTATACTTTTGTGTAATGTATAAAGTTTAATGTATAAACTTTAATAAATCGTAAGTCAGATACAACATTAGGCTCATTCATACAATTGTTTTAGAAAACTCTGAAATGTCTGCATGAAGCAGACATTACTAGCTTACTTCCCATCTAGCAAGATCACTGCCCTTCATTGTCTGATGCCCAATGTTTTGAAAATAGATTTGCTTGATTCAGGCATAAGATAAATCTGGTCCCTGTTACTCCATCATTACTAGAAGCAGATGCCAAAAACCTCAATTTTTATAATATGGACAACAGATTATTTAGAAACGAGTATAATAAGTGCCTTCCTGAAAATCCCTGCACTATTAAATGGAGGAAGGAAAATTCAAGTCTAAGCCCTGGATCTGAAACACTGTAATACTCTGCTTCTTAACTCTTTATTAACATTTGGCACTCAGTATTACACTTTGCCAAGTTTTAATATTTGTTTTCTAGACTGTGAACTCCATGAAGGAAAGAATGCATGTGGCGTTTCACTGTATGGCCACCATAGCACAGTGTTGGCAAATGGCTGACAACTTATGCTTGCTTGGGAATGAATGAGTGCAGGTGACAAGCAGCTTATTGGACGGGTTCAGGTGGAGCAGTAAGACATACCAGGGACAGCAAGGAAGGGTATTTATCAGTGCCTGGGGTCACTGCCAGGAAACTTATGAGGCTTAGAAATAGTAAGATGTTTCAAGGAAAATACATTTCATAAAAACCATAAAATGTTAAACATTAGGACGACCCGAGGGGCAAAAGAGGTGTAACAGATTCACAGAAGCGCCTAAGAACTCTGTGTAGATACTTCCTCAGCTGAAATTTTATTTCGATTCTGATTTGCTCTGAAATGAGCATCTGTTCAGAATCACAGACTCTAAGGTGACAGAGGTCACCTACTCAGTTTAGGAATCCATCCTGATGATGGACATCACAATTATGATTGAACCCTCCACATGACAGGGGTCCATAATGGTGAGAGAGCCTGTCCCTTTGTTAGACAGTATTGCTATAAATCGTCTTTCTTGTAAAATCCAGCTTCTTTACATATTAAAAGAAGGCATACACACACGCACATACACACACATCTATACAGAAGAGATACAGCAGAACTCTGTCTGTATGTTTAGACATATAGAAATATGCTTCAACATGGTAGAGGATGAGAAAAGAGGTGGAAGAAGGGTAGTGTAAAGAGTCGAAAGCAAAATGTTGATATAAAGAGTAACATTTGGCTCACGACATTGTAGTTTACATGAGTTGGAAAGTTCAAAGAATATATGGGAAATATCATATGCCACAAATGGCATGCTCATTCTCATCTCTGTGTTATTCTTGAATCAAACATTTTTAATTGCCACCCCAATTCTTCACCCCTGCATCCTAAAGGCTAAAGCTTAAAATTTCATTGGCATTCAAAATCCAAAGATGGGAACAAGTCTCTACTAGCGATGCTTTTTGCATAGTCTTCTGATATCTAGGTCATAAATCATGATTAATCTAACTATGCAATTATCTATACACTATTATCACAATATTATCATCTTATTTGGCCAGAAAGAGAACCTGCTCTTTTTCACAGCTTCTTAAAGTGTTCAAAGACCAGGAAATCTTGCTGGATAGATATGAATCTCTATAAAAATCAGAATAGATCTGAACCAGTGCACTTCAGAGGTAGGGCTGACCCTGGAACTACATAAGAAACTCCAGAATTAGAAACTGACCAGTATTCCTAATTTCTCAGATATACTCCAAGTTTGCCAATAATTCTATACACACACACACACACACACACACACACACACACACACACACACATAACCTTGATTATATAATCTTGCCTTAGTTCTCTTAGAAACAGCATAAATTGGTCACTTCTTTCTTTGGTTTATCATTTTGTAAAATACATAAAGTGCGTGTAATACAGTAGAAAATGAGATTGCTTATAAAATCTAATAGTAAAAATAAGAATTCTACCTTAGCTCAATGCCATTTATAAATTATGTAGTTTTTACTTGAAGATCTTTCCAGTGTCACACTCTAGGGTGAAATGATGTATAACAAGCGAAATAATATAAATAATATACAACTTATCAAAACAATAGCCTCAAACCTGAGAATATATTTCAAAGCATACTAAATGATTGTTCCATCTCTCTTTAATTATTAAATTCAGTTGCAGGGAAGCAAGAAGGAAAAAAGTAATACTGACTGTCACCTCACCTATTACATTCTTTCTGGCTGCCTTTCTTTTTTTTTTTTTTTTTTTAATTGCTCACCGTAACTCGAAAACATTGAATCTCACCCAAAGTCAACCCAGTTATTTAACAGCAGGCAACAGACTATCCCAGCACTGCATGGAAAGCCAGGCTCAGCGTCATCCTATCATGCAGTGGCGCCTCCCAAAGCTCACGCCTAGAGAAAAGCTCCTGCTTCTACCACCCTCGCTTCACTCCAGCACTGATCTGTGCCTTGAGTTCCTCCCTCAGCAATCACTGCCTCAATACAGCATCTCTCAGTGTAGAGGTAGGGGAAGGGCGGCAGTGTGGAAAAGAGAGAGCCTGTCCATTGGTGTCTGCTCAGACTCTAAGTATCATCAGGGTCCAAATCGTATGACACTGAATGGGAGACATGAAGTGGAAACGACGAGGTTTAAACCTACTCGTATCCTAAAATACTGTTTTTCTATTTTTATTCTATTTCTCTGTAATACCACTTAACCAAAATACTAAAAAGTATATTGATATAAAATATCACATGTTTTAATCGAAAATTAAAAAGAATATGTTAAAAAAAAATAAAAACGAAAAAAAACAGAAGACCTGACATGTAACTTTAAGGGGGGAGGATAAGGATGAGGCTTTCCTTGGGCACTCAACCCCAGGGGCCACTGGCAACTCCTTCTATCTGCAACATTTATATTCTTTGTAGCTCTCTTTAATTTTTTACAAGCAAGTCCCAATTTTTACTTCAATCCTACTTCAATTTTTATGTTAAAATTCTCCCGTTTAAATCACGGTGTAGATAATGTCTTCTGAGTGGACCCTGATGGATATACACAGGGAACTAAATTTGGGAAACAGACTGAATAAACACATACACTCACACACACACACACACACACACACTTTTACTGTAGGATATCTCAGAGCTCTAAAGCACATTAATATGTGTAACAAATTTCAAAGAAGGACAAATAATATACAGAATTTCACAAACTTGTATTAACGTAGACGCTCCTCCCCGCCCCACACACATGCCATAGCACAAGGTCTGTTTTCTGTGGAGAATCATGGGGATACAGAGATTTTAACCCAGAGTGTATCTGGGTTCTACCTGATAGGAATCTAAGACCCAAGCATGTTCATGGAGAAATAGCTGGAACAATCTCAGCCAGTCAATGATTTTTCTTTTTATTGTCTTGATGAAAGGAGTTACGGAATAATGTTTTCAACATTTTCCTGACTTTCAATACCTGAGACAACAGCTACTCATGAATTACCATGGATTTTGATATCAGGGACAGCGGAAATTCTCAGGAGGGACAACTCCCATAGGGGCTATGGCAGTGTCTTGAGAGAAGGGGGAAGGTGGAAAAGTCGTCCTCCATTTGAGAGATTCTACTTCATGTTATCCATTGGATCATGGCCAATTCAGAACTTTTGGGCTTTCCCACAAATGTGCATGACATCCATGGAAAGTGGCGGTCATAATCAGATTTTTGGCTCTTTATAGGTTAAGACAGCAACGTTTGGGAAAAGACCTGGCAGAGGCCTCTGCGTTTAGAAATATATGACTTAAGTCGTACATGTCAGACGCTATCAGAGACTGGGGCTGTGACATGCTGCAGGACAGAGCACTGGTGGAAGCTATTATTACCTTTTATGAACATTCACCAAAATATTGCTAAGGAAATGTAATTACCCATGGGGAGGTTCATTTATCCAAATTATTCTGGGCTACCAAAGAAACCTGACATGTAAACAATTTAGATAAGGAGTCTAATCATTTAGCCATAACAAGTATCTGTAATTTGTCATGGGGTGCACGGTTATTCTTATCGGGAACAGTTTGTTGTTCTTAAGATGCTCTTTCAGCGGACTGTACATTTGGAAGACAACATTAAGTCAGTGTCAAGACACTGAGTTAATCAAGATAAAAAACAAAACAACAAAAACACAATGAGATTTTCACCTACTGATTCCAAGTGGAATGCAATGGCATTTCTCTAATAAAGATCCAGCTAACTCATTAAAATGAAAACTGCAGAAGGTATATAGGGAGCTTCAGAAAATAATCTTGGATTTGTTTTACCTGGTATTTGAGGTAGAAGTAAAACATTCCCATCGTAAATGCTTCGAGCCACCATGATATGACCTATAGTGTGTTAGTTTGTAAAAGGGATATGCATTAAGCTTAAGACACAATCCCTGTCTGTAATAATGCATCTCATGCGGGAGATGAAAAAAATTAGAAGTGGTTACATTTAGATTACTTATATAAGAAACTGTAATAATAGAACTCTAAAAGGAGAACCAAATTTTCTAATGCTACAATGTAGGTCTTGAATACATATTTACATTGTGATGTTTTCTAGAGAAATTGGCAGTCACCCAAGAAGCAAAGCTAGGCTCTAAAATATTAAAACAACAACAACAACATCTGAGTATTTGCAGGTGAGGAGAGTTTAAACATAAGAGGAATTGTGCAGAGGGGCTCTTTCTTAATGAAACGGAATGACGACATAGGATCAGTGGAAAGAGACACCACTAATTTGCTTATTTCGTGAAAAGCATGTTTTCATTAATTCATTATCTTAACTGATATTTGCTGACTTTCTTCTGTGTTCCAAGCATCACGTTAAGCACTGAAGCATACAACAGTGAGACAAAGTCCTTTTCCTTCAGCAGCACCTTGTCCAGCAGAGAAGACAGATGAGTAAATGAATAATTAAAATTAAGTTTATGAGAGCAATAATAGGAACAAATACAAAGTATTGTGAGAGTACAGAAACAAAGACGACATGGTGCTGTGCTGGGGCCAGCCTGTGAGAGTCTGTGAGAAACAAATGCCTTCACTTTCAGGCATTTTGTAAGGCAGTCACGATTAAATGAATATGGCCATGATTAAAAATTAAATCAGAGAAAGTTTCCATTAAATAAGTTAGATTTAAAACAAAAGTTATAAATGCTTGAGACTCCGTCATTTCCTAATTGTTTTATTTTATCACATTTTACTATTATCTATGCACTTGAGGTGATTCAGTTCTGCTGTACATGTACGGTGGAAATGCCATATAATGGTGTGCTACTATGCCTCGAGTCCCAGCTTCGTACGGGGGCATCACATTGGCAGCTTGAAATTTGCCAGGGTGACAGCATTTGCTCAAGGGAGTTCAATAGATGCTCCCAAACAGCACTTGTGTGTGTGTGTGTGTGGGGGGGGTTGGTGGGGGAGTATTTTTTTTATTTTTTTCCCCACAACCAGTTGTTAAACGTATCAACATACCACTGAGAACATGCATATTAGGTCCCTACGTAGTCATGGCCTAGGAGATCTTGGAAGAAGGGAAAGTGAGGATTAGTAAAAAGCATCAGGCAAAGAATGAAGATTGGCTTTCATACACAGAAGTCTAAGCCAGAACTATCTTTGTAGCTATCCTAGCCTCTCTCATCCTGTCTCCTCCAAATCAAATTGTTTGCTATTATAGTTAGGAGAGCTGTTCACCTACATAGATATTATTGTGTTCACATTTGGAGCTCCTATAGGACTGCATTTTGCAGCTCCCTTGAAGTTGAGCATGGCCAAATGACTTGACTTTGCCATCATAATGTGTGCAGAAGTGAAATGGGTCATTGCCAGGCTGATGCTTTCAGAAACAGTATGTGATTTGCCACGTTCACTTAACCCTCATGTGGTGACGGTGGAAGCAGTTGCCCTAAGTCCTAAGTGACTGTAATGAGCAAGAAATGTCTTAAGGTCTGCCCTTAAATTCTTACTTGGATCGCTTATGGATAGTGAGTGAGAAATAAACCTGTGTTGTTTGAAGCCACCAGTATTGGGGGCTTATTCATTATTCCAGCATGACTCAAACCATCCTGACTCACACAATTGCCAAGTACTACAGATTCTGCCTCAGTTCATACCTCTATTAACCTCTCACCTGAGCTGCTACAATAGCCACCTAATTTCCCTTTCAGCTGCCAGTCTCAGCATCCTTCAATCTGTCCTGCACACAGCAGGGAGAGTGAGGTGCCTCAAAAACCCTTCTATGTAGACATCTTCATTAGACACAAGATAAATCTAAATTATTTAAAATGGCATATTCAAAAAGTTTACATAATCTGGATCCTAATGTTTATGCTCTAAGGACAACGAACTAGTCAGTTTCCCAAACAAGTTTCCTAGCATCAGAAGACTCAAACGTTGGGTTTTCACACTTTCATCCCAATTGCTCCTCTGACAAATTCAAGCTCACACATACGTAAGTACCAGTTACTGTGTTACTGCACAGATCAACCCTCAAACAAAACTGATGTCTTATTCCCTTTTTTTTGTATTTTTCAAAGGCATTTTCCTCACATGTCTATGACGTTCATGATCCTACGACACTAGAAATAATTCTGCATATTTCTCTATCTGCACTTAGCTTCCTGGGATCCACTTTTAAATCCCCAGGGCTTGACACAAAGTTACAGCTCATTGAAAGCTGCACTGAATATATCTGTCTGTCTGTCTGTCTGTCTATCTATCTATATATCTATCTATCTATCAATCTATCTATAGACTAACCTTTGATTTGCTAAACATGGTCAGATAGAGGAGAACTTTCCCTTTGGTTTTCTTGATACTGATTTTAATTAACACTATCTCAGACATCTGCCAGAGGTAGACAAAAAGAAAGCTTTAATCGTTTATTCTAATCCCTTCATTGGAAGGACAGACACCAAGGCCTACATCTGTTTGGTGATTTGCTGCCCATTCCATATTTTTGGTGATTTGCTGACTAAGTGAGAATAAAATCTTAAACCTGCTCACCCTCAGGCATTGCTATTTACCTATATTGTTATTTTATAATAGTAATGGTATCCTAATGGGAACTGAGCCAAAGTTCACATTCTCATCATCCATGCCACACCAAGCCTGAGAAAAATAGTCACTGTGTCCAGTATTTTTCAATTTATTTTCACAACCCATGTTTATACACATTAATTTTACTTCTCACACCCTCCATTTTGTTGTTGTTGTTGTTGTTGTTGATTCCCTAAAATATTTCTTGAAGTGGTCACACAACCAAAAGGACAAACACTTTAAATTTTAGAATTTCCAAACCAGAAGAGACTAGAAAAATCATCCAGTGAAAATTTTTAATTTGACAGATTTTTACAATCTAAATTATTTAAAATGGCATATTCAAAAAGTTCACATAACATAACAAAAGTTCATATAACAGATCCTATTGTGTAACATGATTTAATTAAGGCCACATAGCTCCACAAGCTGTCCAAACAAGGATACATGATTTCTCAACTCCACGACAAGGGTTCTTCTTCCTACAAAACGCAGGATTTTACTTTACCATTAAGCTTGGCCATGGTTGCCTTCCAGCTCAGGTCCCCATTTCTGCTGCTTACATTAAATAACACAAGTGACACAAAGTTCCTCATATGTTTTCCTCTATAAATACACACAAAACGAAGAAAATGAAGAAAAATACTCTCTAAAATCTAAATACTGAAGTTAATCAAAGGTTAAAAAACACAGGTTTAGAAGGCAACTCAAACAAATGAATTAATACTTTAGAGGACACATGTATGTGTATTAATAAAAAGCAATTAAAGGAATGTAAAAAGAAGAGATATGAAAACCGGTTGTGTTACTTGAAATCTGTTTGTGTTTTTATCTTTCCTTCTATACCCTACTTGTAGGATTTTAAAAGAAAACCTCATGCCAATAAGATGGTTAACAAGATCAATTCAGAGGAAACGTGAGAGACACAGGAATTAAAGCTATCTGAACGAAATGGAACTACCTAATCAGGCAATTAAGGGAGGAATTAGAGTAAAATTGTATATTTAGTTACATGTTAGAAATAAATGGAAATCTCCTGATTTAATAATTTAAGCCACCACAAACAAATCTCAGGCTTCTAAAGAGTCCCTCAACCAAAAATCTTTCAAATGCTGGAAAGCATCACTGTATGGATTGAATACCATTGATCTAGATCCATGCCATAATAATGTTTGAGCAATTAAAAATGTGCTTTATCCTTACATATGTCCTGCTTTTCTCAGTGTCTCTGATCAATACAGTAAGCTTTTGCTATAGTACCTTTCATTTTTATATCGTTAACTCTACCCATTCTTTATTATTATTATTATTATTAGTTTCAGGTATACAAAACAATGTACCAGTTAGATATTTACACCCCTTACAAAGTGATAACCCTCTCCCCGAATCTACTACCCCTCTGACATCCTTTATAGTTGTTACAATTCCATTAATTCTACATGTATTCCCTATGCTGTGCTCTACATCCCATGACTATATATATATATATTTATATTTATATTTATAAATATTTTATAAATATATACAAATATATATTTATATTTATTTATATTTAATATATTTATATATTCATATATATATTTAATTACAGTTGACATTCAATATTATTCAGCTTCAGCTTCAGGTGTACAGCACAGTACCCATCCTTTTCTTTTTCACTTTTTTTTTTCTTTTGGTTTTCTAGATAATCTTTATTACATCAAGAAAGTACTCTTCTATTATTACTGTTATATTTTCTTAAATTCTTATTTTATTGCGCTAAGAACATTTAACATAAGACTTCCTTTCCTAACAGATTTGTAAGCGTACAATATGGTGTTTTTAACTATAGGCACAATGCTGTACAGTAGATCTATAAAACATATTCATCTCGCATAGTTGGACCTTTATACCCACTGATTAAACCCATTCCCCTTTCCCTGTTTCTATGAGTTGGACTATTTTGCTAACACTTCATATAAGTGGAATCATGAGGTGACTGGCTTCTTTCACTTAGGATAATGTCCCCAGGTTTACCTATATTGTCACATAGTGCAATATTTCCTTCTTTTTTAAAGGTGAATAATATTCCATTATATGTGTAAATCACATTTTCTTTATTCATCTATCAATACACATTTGGTTTGTTTCTACATATTGGTTATTACGCATAGTGTTACAATGAACATGGAAGTACAGACATCTCTTCAAAAAATGAAACAATCGAGTGAAAAGGCAATCTATGGAGTAGGAAAAATATCTTGCAAACCATTTACCTGATAAGGGATTAATATGTAAGGGACTTCTATAACTAAACAGCAAAACAACAACACCAACTGATAACCCAAGTAAAAGAGAGGGCTAAAAACTTGCATACATATTTCTCTAAAGAAGATATACAAATAGTCAACAGGTATATAAAAAGATTCTCAATATGACTAATCATTAGGGAAATGAAAATGAAAATCACAAGGAGCTTTCACTTCACATCTATTAGGATGGTGATTATGAAAAAACAAAAGACTCAAGGTCATATATGTATGTAGATATCGAGCATCTATTATATGTTAGATTCTTCATTCAGCTATTTTCATTTATTATCTTATTTAATCCCTGAGATATAAGATGCAATTAAAATTACATTTCCCTTTTGGGAAAATGGAAGCACAGTGTTGGCCAGGATGTGGAGAAATTAGAACCCTTGACCACTCATTCTTTATGGCATGTCAAATCCAGTGTATCTGTCATGGTACTTCTCTAAATAGCAAGACCCACCTTTAGATGTTCCCTGGCCTCTTCTCTTTCTCCTCAATTTCCAGTGGCATGTATTGCCTAGGATGCTTAATTGAGATATTAATCTATACTCAACATCATTAGATATTTAAACATATATTATGATCTGTCCCTGAATAAACACAGAAGAATCAAAAGGTTTCGGGAATATAAATATTATGTTTCCTTGGAGTTCCTGAATAACATTTACAGGCATAATACTTTGATTCGGCTTTGGTTAAAACCATAGTGAAATCATAGGCTCTGCATTTCAATGAGAAATGATTAAGGAGTAAAAGACTGTTGACCCAGGTACTTTGGACAACACAGAGCACTAAACTACTATACATTGCTCAGAAAGGGAAGGTAAAAATATCTACACAGAGTCATCATAAATCTTAAGTTACAACTGCTTGCACAAAAATTTGAATGTCTAAGTCTGCTTTCTAAACTGAGAAAAACATCTTTCCTAGACTATTCAAAAGTTTGTTTTATTAGTTGATGTATAATCCTAATGCCATGCATCATTGTCATAGGAAAATATACTAAAATGAATGTTTGTTGTAAAGAATTGTGTCAATTCACTTTAAAGTGCATACTATGCTCATCATAGGAGAATCAATTTCCTCAGCAATTTGTTTCAACTACCCTTTGATAATAATCACAATATGATTAACATACAATATTTGTAAAATGGACATTCTCTTAGAATTTTAGGGACTTAATGGAATTAAGAAATAAAAGAGGTTCAGTAACCTGAAAGTAGATGAGCAAAGATTTGAACCCAGTTAGTCTGGATCAAAACTTGGATTCCTAATCAATATGCTACTTCTCTCCTGGGTTTGCAATACAATTTTTCCACTTGCTCTTGATTCCACAAAAAATTAATGTATGCTAAAATGTATTTTAAATATGTATCTATTATAATGTGAAAAATGTATGTAACTGCCTTTAAGTAAAATATAAGCTCTAAAAGCTACATTCAAGGTTTGAAAATTGAATTGTTGTTTCAAAAACAGCAATTTTCAAGCTTGCCGCTCTTAGATTGCTTCATCTCTATTTTCCTAAAAGCAATTTAGAATTCTTTAAAGAATAGTTCCAAAATGACTATTTTTCAAAGTATCAAGGGCATTTATATGAAAAAAATTGCTTGCCAAAGACTTATATGATGGCTCATAATTGTTTCAAATGGATTTCGATGTCATAAAAGAACTATTGTTTTGATAAATGAATTACATCTTCATAGAAAACTCCCAATGCTACTGATATCATTAGGTTTGGGGGGGAAATTACACTTGTTAAAACACAATTGGGTCCAAAATATTTTCCTGATTTTCTTGAATAGCTCCTTTTAAGTACATCCTTATGTCAAAGCCAATTTTCTGTTTCTCTTATTAAAATTTAATTATCATTATGACAAAGGAGAAAGTAATAAATAAACAAAATGTTCAAACAAAAGTATCAATGGCTGATTCATAGCAGAAGAAAAATGCTATCCACATGGAAGCAGGGATTTCTGATTCAATTTTCTTCCATATTCATTCAATTATTAAAGAAAATGGTTTTTGATGAGGCATAAATGGGGTTAATAAAAGTGAACCTGAAGGGGGACTGCCCAGGCCTGTATCCCCTCCCCAAGAACCGCTGGGGTTCATCCTCTAGAAATAAATCGAAGATGTCTAAACCTTCATAATAAAGGAGATAAGCCTCAACTGGTTTTAACTGGTTCTTACACAAGAGCAAACTGCTAAAACCTGCCCATTAGTTGACCTCTAGCCTAATTATAATGCAATTAGAATGGAGTGAACATTAAGGCTTATCCCCTCCCCACCACCCTTCACCAGTGGGTTTTTCTGTATGCATTCTGGGTAAGAGCATGTGCAGAAAGAAACTAGTTATATAACCAACGTATGTCAATCAAATGACCTCAGTCTATATGTCACCTCTCCTGCCATAGGAAATTTACCTACACTTTCCTAAATAAGAAAAAGCTAACTTAAGTTAGGTGCAGTTCTCTGCCCTGGCAACATCTAGGCCATCCTCTTTCTTCTTGAATAAACTTCCTTGCTCTCCTCATTTCAGGCTGAGTCTGTGAATTCTTTTCATCTTTTGTGAATGACCAGGGGTTAATTCTAATGACACAATTTTAATCTCTGCATATGGGCTTAGTCCAAAAGTGTTTCAAAAATATGGATGCCATTACATACACTTGAGTAACCAAACAAATTTTCAAATAGTCAAGGCCGTATATGTATATAACACCGTCCACATCATATATATACATATATGCTCTCCCCACACTGAAATAGCAATTAACTATCAAATCCAAGCTTCACTGTTACAGGTTTGCAGACAGTGAAGAAAAGAAAGTATGCCCAGTTTTACAATGCTCTGTACACATACATATACATATGGGCATGCATTCATATATATGCACACACTCATACATACACAAATATATATATACAGAGATGCTTTTCAATAATTAAATATTTACATATATACACTAAGTAAGTATATAAATTCATTATATTCTACATAAGAGATACTAGAACTACCTGAAGAAAAGCAGGATTTTCATAGATCTACCATCCTTCCTTCTTTCATCCTTCCTTCTATTCCTACTGTCTTCCCTGAGTCTATTTTCTTCCTATTTCTTCCTTTTTCTTTCACACATATACAAAAAAAAATAATAATTACAAATATATTACATATTGGAAACCGGTAATGAATGAATGGTCTAATGGTGAATAATTGCAGAAGGACACTACCCGCAGGGATCTTTAATTGTACTGGATATACTTGTTGAAAGATGACAATCAAAGGATTCTAAATCAGATAGACCTTCATTCAAATCATGCTATCACTTATGTGTCTTTGGGAAATTATTTAACTTTGCTGTGCTTCCACTTTCTTAAAAGGAAAACGTCAATAATTGTAATTGCATTGTCTATCTTGGGGATTAAATAAAATAATGATAAAAAGAGCTGAGTGGAGAACCTAACATATGATAGGTGCTCAATAAATGCTACATATCTGCTCTCCCCACACTGAAATAGCAATTAGCTGTTAAATCCAAGCTTCACTGTTATAGGTTTACAGATAGTAAAGAAAAGAAAGTATGCCCAGTTTTACAATGCTGTAAAATAAATATTTTACCCAGAAGAGGTACTTAGTAAATACTGGTTGAAAAATATGTTGATTATTACCAAAAAGATAGAGAACTTGAGAGGCATGACACAGGTCGTCCATGTGGAAAAAATAAAGAAACTCATACGGGTATCAATATGGCAGGTTAAAAGATGACTGGTACATCCTTTTTTTTTTTTTTTTTTAATTTTCTTTTTTTTTTTTACATCCCTTGGTACATCCTTTTTTGTTCACACAAGTAACATTGTTTAGTAATGCTGACTTGTAATATTTCTACTCCCAGTTTTATTTTCTCCACTTTTGCACAGGAGGTGCTTTAATTCACTGGGAAGGCTGCCAGGGCAAGTAGGCCTTCAGCTACGGTGGGCAATATAATATGAAATAATGAAATAAGTTGCAATGTGAAAAGATAGGAGAGCTGGAGAGGGAAGGTGGACTGCTGGGTACTCAGAATGGTAGAAACAAAGAAGAGAATGGATATTCTCACCAGAAAAGTATCTAACACCTAGGAACACACTGAGTATTCGAGAAATCTAAGGCTTTTCCTGCTTCTCTATCGTCTACTGAGCAATCTGTCATTACAAGAATGGATTTGATTATAGTGAGATCTGAAAACAGTAGGTTCCAGTGGAGTCCAGCATTCTTTAGACTGAAGCCTCACCATTGCTTGCTACAAAATTCCAGAAACTCTGACTGAACCCAGATTGTCACTCAATAGTTTTTAATAAATAATTTTTATGAAAACAATAAAACAAAGATAGGTACAGATGGATGGTTAGACAAAAAGCTTTCAGAACTCTAGAAGTTAAAATGTAAAATCAACTCCTAATCTAAAGGCACCTGGAGAAAATGAATGTTTCTTCTCCATAAATAAGATACTCAAGGGCAATATTGAAATAGTATTATTGTACCTAATAAAAAAGTATTAAGGGAAGATTTCTTTGTAGGGTTATGCAAAAATGACATTTCCAATGCATTTTTGTTGTCTAACCAAGTATTGCACTGGAGAGGGTACCAAGATTACACACCCCGGCGACTGAGAGTTTCCATTGTTGCATATGGATGTTCCACACAGTCAGGTCAGGCCCCTGAGCATTAAAAACAAGCAATTAATTCCATTCACATTGATTCTATGTTTGCCAAGCAAACTTCTTGATTACGATTCGGTTCCCTATGTGGATTTTCGACCGTGAGTCAAGGAGCCAGGTTGATGGAAATCTGTGATCTGTCTGACAATGACATTTCTCACTGTACCATAGGAAGCTGGTATTCTAATCCATCTTCCTCAGTCTCTTATAAGTTTTCTAAATATGAATGAGCATCTCCAAGTCCAATTACCTACAATATAAAAAAGATGGAACTACTGAGGCAGTAAGAGCTACGGCCAGCCCCACAGACTGGTAATTTTGCCAAGTAAACGGTATATATACACATGTCAGTCCCCAAAGCATTGAGGGTGACACAAAGGAGGGAAACCAGGCTTGATTCCACCCCTCAAGGAATTTCCAAACCACAGCAGGGGGTAAAAAATCCTAAGGTAGTTTGAGGTCTAACAGAATAGTGATAATTACAAGTTATATGAGTATATTAAGAACATAAACATACACCTACAGTAAAAAAGATTTGAAGGATATCTCTGGTAGTGGGATATATATGTGTCTTTAGTCTATTTATATTTTGTATAATAAACATGTACTTGTTTTTATCATAAAAATACTTAAAATGCTGTTTTGTAGCGTGTAATGAGTTACCTTAGGTTGGGGCAGGAAGGAAAGATAAACATTAGGCTTTACTATAGGCCTATAAAAACCCAACTGGTCGTCAGCAATTAACATCAGCATTACTTCTATTTCCTATTCCTACTGCAATAAATTACCATAAACTTGGTGACTTGAAATAATCCAAACTGATTATCTCGTAATTCTGAGCTCAGAAATCTAAAATGGGTCTCCCTGGATTAATATCAAAGTGTCGCATTCTTTTTGGGGGCTTCAGGAAAGACTCCACTTCCTTCCCTTTTCCAGCTTCTAGAGGCCTCCTGCGTTCCTCATCCTCCTTTGCTCACAGACCGTTTTCATCCTCAAAACCAAGAATGGTTGATAGAATCTTTGTCACATGACATCTATCTCCCTTTGACATTCCTGGGACCCTCTTTTACTTAAAGAAATCTTGTGATTACACTGTGCCACCCCAGGTCATCTAGGAAAACATTCCCACTCGGGATTTTTAACTTAATCACCTTCAAAGTTTCTTTTGCCATGTAAGGTAACACATTCATAGGCTCTGAGTATTATGATGTGGACATCTTTGGTAGGGGTGATTATTTTGCCTCCAGAGTAATATTAAAAAGTAACCACGTGTCTTGCAAAATTCCTTGTTTTGGGGGGCGGGGGCAGTGCACACTTTCTCTTCTTCTCCTGCAATTTTTTTTAAATATTGTAATTCAATCTGAATGTTTTAAGACAATCAGAAATATCAAGTTGGTACTTTCCCACCAAGACGATGAGAGGGCAGATACATAGATTATTCTGAAAAATTAGAGCTGTTTTTTGTTTTTTTTTTCTTCTTAGTTACAGCAACATCCTTGATAAGAAACGATGCCCTTCATTCACAGCTAATGTAATGTTCAGAAAGGGAGGGGGCACAGTCACTGGAACGGATATTACAAGCTCATGTTTTGTCTGACTTCCCCAGGGGTTAGACTTGACTGGAGTTGTACTGGAAATGAATCCAGGGGAACAGAAAATCTAGATGGCCACCAAATACTGGAGAAGAATTCTGTTAGTCAATCATCAGCCTCAACTGCTATTAATGAGACACCGCTGTAACCCCAAACAATGTGAGTTCAGGGACGGACTTCTACAACAAATATTTTGCAGACCTAGTCACATTAAAATTGATGGTAAATCTAATGGTGAGTACGGTCAACAAAGTCAGGACTTACTCTTTGCTCACTATTCACCCTCTGCCTTCAAACCACGATGGACACTTGTTCAGCTTCCAAAGCTTAACAAAGTCACCTCCCCTATGAAATCTTTTCTCAGGGTGTTCCTCCCCTGATTCTCAAACAGCACTGGCCCTTGCCTTCTTTGGGATTCTTCTGGAGGTGCTTCTTTTAGAGCCTCTGTGACTTCCTTCTGTGCATGTCTGCTTACTCACTAACCCATAAAGATGAGGATCTTTCACTAATCTAAAGATAATCTTAAAGATAACAGTGATGTCAGGAGTTGGTCTACAGTCAGATAAGGTTAGGCCACTTGCTAAGCTACTGGAACACTTCAATGAATAGTTGCTTCCCTGAGCCTCCACTGCGACCTTCAATCCAGCAACTGAAGGGGCAGCAGGGAGCTTCTGGGACCTTCCTCTCCTTGGTCAGGGTCCATCCTCTACAAACCGACTGTATCTCCAAAGCTCAGAACAGAGCCTGGCTTAGAATGGGTGCTCTGTAAACATTTATTTAGTAAATAAGATTTGTTCACTAAATCTTATTAGTATAACCTATATGTCAGTCAAGTCTGCTAACAACACATTTTTAAAGTAAAGATAAGTGTTGGCAAGGATTTGGAGAACAGGAAACGCTTGCGCACTTTTGGCAGAAGTATAACCTGGAACAAACACTATGGAAAACAGGATGGAGGTTCATGGAAGAATTAAAACTAGAACTACCATATGACTCAGCAATTCTACTTCTGGGTATGTATCCAAAGGAAATGGAAATCAGTTATCAAAGAGATATACATGCTCCTGTGTTTATTGTAACATGATTCCCAAGATATATAGCCAAGATATAGAAACACGTTTCCATCAATGGATGAATGGATAAAGAAGACATGTTGTGTGGACACATACACACAAACATACACACAGAATACTATCCAGGTATGAGAAGGAAAACAAAAAAAAGGACAGAAAGTCTTCCATTTGCAGCAACAACACAGAAGGAACTTGAGCACATTATGCCTAGTGAGATAAATCAGACAAAGAAAAACATACTGTGTGAGATCTTTTATATGTGGAATCTGAAAAAACCACACTCATAGAAACAAAGACTAGTATGGCAGTTACCAGGAACTCGGCTAGGGGATAGGGGAATGGTAGAGATGCTAAAGGTGTAAATTTGCAACTAGTAGATAAATGAATCCTGGAGACCAAACACACTGCACAGTGGTTATAAACCAAAAAAACTATATTACAAAGATTAAACGTGCTAAGAAACTAGACCTTAGCTGTTCCCGACACCAAAATAAATGACAATTACGTGACTTGACAGAGGTGTTAGCTAATGTTACAATAGCAATCACATTGTGCTATAAATGTATCAAATCAATATGTTGAACACCTTCACCTTATATAATGTTACATGTAAAATATGTCTCAATTAAAAAAGTAAAGGAAAGATTCTTCCCCTCTACAGAAAGGGCCATTCAGATCTTTATTTAAAGTACTTTTGCAGATGATTTTTTTTTTTTACTATTTGGCATTGAGATAAGAAAAATTCCAGAATAGTCAGGTAATTTTATCTCACAAGTGAAAACAGTTTTATAGTTTGATGTGGATACTATCAACAAAAGAATTACAAATGGCATCTTTTAGAGATAGATGGACCTGAGAGTAAAACTAAATAAAGTAAATAGAGCTGTAGAAAAGAGAGATTTCTAAATAAGTTCTAGAAAATCTTCAAAGAAAGAAAAAACAGTAGAAACTTTGGATAACATGATCCATAAAAGAAGACATTAAATTATTTCTTAGCACAGGAACCACGAGTGCAAACAAGGAAAAACAGAGGAGACGGTTTCTTTCATCTTGTAGGACACGTCCTTTACTTCGCTTAAGATTCCAGTAGGATTTCAAAGACATTTCACAGATTTCAGAGATTTCATTTTATAGTTATTCTCTACCTTTAGATTCTTTGTCTTTATAACTGTTAATATTAATAAAACTAAAGATTTAAAAAATGAGGTTATTGTTCCTTTTTGACAATGCATGTTCTCAAAATGAAGTAACAGGCACTGAAAATAACTCAAATGGGTCACTGCAAATAAAGATGAGTGGGTACTGGTCAGGGCATAAAAAATCTCATAGAAAGCTTTTCTGAAAATGTGAAGTTCACCTACTTTTGTGAGTCTGCATTCTCAAAGATGGAGAACGGTTAGATTATACAGGTCAACATCAAACCATAGAAAAACTAACAAAAAATAGAACAGACAATGCCTCAGATCTCTTAAGGGAGAAAGACTTTCCAAATTTTGAAATACTAAGGAAAAAAGCACGAAGGCAAAGATGAATGATTCTGAGAAAATGGTAAATATATACACACAAGCTAAAAATTTAAGAAAATATGAAAAAGGCAAATAATCACTTTGCAACAAGTACGTTTCACATAAAAAGACCTTGTAAAAAATACAAAGAAAAGTCAAAGACCCGAATAAATAAATTAGTTAGGAACATTGCATTACTTTGTTAGAGTTGCCATAACAAAATAGCACAGACTGAGTGGCTCTTAAAGAAAATAAAATAACTGTCTCATAGATCTGAAAGCTAGAAGTCAAAGTTCAAGGTGCTGGAAGGTTCTGTTTCTTCCGAGGCTTCTTTACTTGAAGATGGCTGCCTTATTGCTGCGTCCTCAAATGGTTGTCTCTTGGTCTGTGTGTTGTCTGCGTTCTACTCTCCTCTTCTTATAAGGATGCAAATCATATTGGATTAGGGTCTACCCATATGACTGCATTTTACTTTAGTAACTCCTCACAGGCCCTTTCTCCAAATCCAATCATATTGTGACTACTGGGGGTTAGGACTTCAACATTCGAATTTGCGAGGAACACAATTAGCCCATAACAGACATAAGCAATTGACAAAATATATTGCCTAAAAAGTGTGTAAAAATCTTATCGGGGCATATAAGTAAAAGACAATTTAAAGTAAACTATGATTCTACTTATTTTTTTAAATTTATCGAACTATTAAAGATTGAAAAAACATTTTAATGTTGTTAGCATTTTTAGGCTGATAAGAATTTAGTTCTATGAATGAACTGAATTCTACTGACAGGAATATAAACGGGCAACTCATTTTGGAATCCAAACTAGCAATATAGATCGGGATTATACAGAAATATTAACCTCTCAATATAGATCAATATAATCATGAAAAAGATAATAAAATATATCTAGAGCTAAGGATGTTTGCTTCTGGGGAGAGATCTTTACTATGCCTATATATCCATCTGAGTACTATTTATAAAAATATATATTTGAAACAATTTAAATGCCCAGATGGGGAAACTTTAATGTAAGCTCTATCCTTCATGAGCTGTTAGGCAGTTAAAATAATATTTATAAAGATTAAAAACAGAAACTATCTACAATTTTATGTTTTAAAAAATAAAGCAGGACGTATAGCTATGTGTTAAAAGATGCACAAAATAAAAGAAAGCAGGAAATAAAGGTACAGTCATTACTTTAGGATAACAGAACTGAAAGTTTGTTTTTTCTTTCTATTATTACAATATTTTCACTTTCCAAAAGAGTAGATATTAGTTTTATATTATATATACTAATTATGTAAATACATTTATATATATGTATATATATATAATATATATGTTTGATATTAAATAATTATTTCAACTTAAGTAAAACTGGATTGAAACAGCAGGTATTAGTTTTATATTACATATGCTAATTATATCAGTAATATATATAGTAATGAATGTATACATATTATATGTATCAGTTTTATGTAAAACAATTACTTCAAGTTAAATAAAATAGGATTAAAGTTGTAAAGTACAGTTTTAATTCTATTAAGCTTAGGTTAACATGTCAGCTGCTACTTAAATGTGTAGCTTTCATCCTGCCATAATCAACTATTGTGTGGATATGAGTTATCCCTTTACTCAAGACCAGTTGCTAACCACACCTTCATTCTGCCCCAGTCACTGCAGACACAATAAAAATGAAAAGAGATCAATCTACAGGATTCCTATCATAAGGATTTGAGAATCAGTCATTCCTCAGCTTACTTTCCAGACAGCCCTGATAAGGTCATTTCCTATTCAGTCTGTCAACCTAAAAATATCCACTGTGTAGGCCTGCAGGTCAAAGCCATGTTTCAAAAGTTCTGTAGAGATCTCAGTAACAGGAAACAAGAGAGGCAGCCTGCCTTTCCCTGTGACTACAAGGTGAATGTACAGCAAGTTTGGCAAGTTCCAATATAAGTGTACCAACTCCTCGTGAATTCAGGCTATAGCATGTAGCACCATCAGAACTGGTCAGATGATATATTTTACTCTTTGGTAAAATAGAGATTCAAAATCACACAATCCTGAAGTTAATGAAAAGCCTCAAATTAGAAACTTTGCATAATCAGTTGCCTATTAAAATATCAAGACGCAAGCCATATTCATTAATTTGATAGTAATGGTAACCAGCACTCTAATTTTCCTGCTAGGCTAGAAATAAGAAACGTAACAGGTTGCATAGTGTTCCCCCAAAAGACATGTCCACCTGGAATCTGAGAAAATGAACTTATTTGGAAATAGGGTCATGGCAGATGATCCTAAGGGAAGGAGTAAGTGAGATCATACTGAATGAGAGTGGGCCCTGAATCCAATGAGACCATCCTTACAAGAGACAGGAAAGGACATACAGACAGGCAGGGAACAATCATGTGAAGGCAGAAGCAAAGGTTAGAGTTTGGCTGACACAAACCGAGGAACACCAAGAGCCCCTAGATGCTGGAAGAGGTAAGAAAGGTTTTGCCTCTAGAGCCTTGAGACGAAACCCTGACTCTACTGAAACATTGATTTCAGACTTTTAGCTTGCAGAACTAACATTTCTAAATCACCTACTTTGTAATCATTTGCTGTGGAAGCTCTTTGAAACTAATACAGTATAGTGGTTTTCAGAGGGAATAATGCCACATTTCACAAACACAATCTCTTCAAATATTGGAGGTAGAATGGTATGATGGAAAGAGCACAGAAAAGTCTAAAGTCAAATGGTACTGGTCCCACTCTGCACCTTTCCACTGGGCAATCCAGTTAGCCACTCAAAACATCCATGTAACCAGCTCTAGAAAGTAGACATGATAACAGTATCAATCACACTTGACTGTTGACAAGACTAAATGAGATAAAGTATGTAAGAAGGATTTGATAAGCTGTAGGCAGAAATTCTGCATTTTATTGTTATCAATGGTTCAAAGAACACGTCAACTTTGCACTAGATATCTATTAATGAAATATGAAAATATAAAATAAATTTGCCCAAGCCCATGTTTGGTTTGCCTTTTAGTTATTTCTCTATTATATCATCTTTTTGCCTAAAGGATGGGTTTATATCCTGAAGACTGACTTTGGCCCCGATAAGAATCATTTATCATACAGACAAGTGAATTATTAGGGATATTTCAGAAGAGGAATAACCAGGGTTCAGTTATTTTTAGAGCTAATGTGCTGTCATTAATAATCATTTATCAGACTTTTAGGCATCCGAACTGGGATAAGAAAATAAATTGACATCCCTGACCATCATAAGACAGCTTTAGTGTTGCTGATTGAAAAAAATCAAATGTTAGGGACCAAAAATCAGCTGTTAATGTCCAGATCCTAGGTTTTCACAGCATTCTCCTTTTTTTGAGAAAAGGAGCAGAGGGACAGTATCAAAGGCGTAAAAACCGATTGCAATTATTTCAGTAATAAGCATAGTTCTATATTGCTTTTAAAAAAATTCAGGACTGTAATAGCTACTAGAATAAATTACTCAGTTCTCAAAGTAGCAGCTTAGCTGTACAATTCAGAAGATTACCTTTATAACTCTTGATTATAAATCATTTTATGCAATAAAAATATTATTGAGGCAAATTGTTTCAAACACAGGCTCTCATAATTGATGTTATCCAAACATGTTTTCAAAATTAAATGGAAGACAGGATCAAGGCTCCCGGTATTCCTGTTTTTGTTCTGGTCTATCAGAGCTCAATGGGAAACTGATGAACCTAACTGATGATGAAGAATAAATGTTGTTCCTGTCAAAAAAATCAGACAGCAAACAATTTTTCCAAAGTCTGACTCATCAAAGAACATTTTGTCAAGAATGGATCATTAGCTCTGGTGACCACTGCTGTCTTTCAATGGCAGTCCACCTTGATGGCTGTCATTACTCTCTAGCTCTCTTTGAGGTTCAAAGGGAGGACCAATGTATCAAGTGCAAATTCCTCACTGCTCTAAAGTTATCGCCCTCTCCCCACTCAACAGCATCCCAGACATACAAGCGGTTATTATGATGGAAAAGAACTTGACCGCCCCCAGAATTTCTCTAAACCCCACACCCCCCATTAATTCATAACTTCACCCACTCTTGGATTGGGTGCAGACTTCACTGCAATTTTCACCTAATGAAGGCCTTCGATATTTGACTTCTGTTTACCTTACGTCTCCCTCCACTGAGCGCCACACATGCTAGGCTGTCCCACTGAGGACCTGAGCCTGCTCCCCTTCTGGACCTCTGAGTAGAGTGAATGGAAGAGCATGCATGCTTGGATCACACATAGTCAATATCTTTCCTAAACACCTTTCCCACTGAACTTCCTGTTCTCTTTTGCTCCCTTTGTTTGTACTTCTCATCACTTCATGGTTCATACATCGCATCTAAGTTTCCTGAGACTGGAGTGTATCTTTCTCACCGATACCCCTATCTATGCCTAAAACCAGCACAAACGGTCTGAAATCATTTTAAAAAGGTAATGAAATTAAAACCTGAGTCCATTTCCTATTCCACGCCATTCAACAAGTTGTTTAAATTCTCCATGCTTCATTGTTTATCACACAGAAAGTTGCTGTTTAAAACAGAATTAAGGATTAAATCATATACAGTGTATGAATATGTTACATAAACTCTAAAGTATCTTATGCATAGAAGGATTATGATCATTTCCATTTAAACAAATTGTATAGACTCACAACTGTACACCCAAATTATTGATACTATATGGAACTAAACATAGAAATCACCGGGCAATGTGTGTTCCATAGGGTTTTGTGCCTGCATACATATTTCAGTGCTACACATCCAATCTGATCAAGGCAATGAGGAGGGAAAGAAGCCGAAATGAAGAGGCATGAGGTACATGTGAGGGACAATTTTCATAGCCCAGAGGTTTTCATCACCATGCGCACTGAAGCCTGCACTTCCAGTTCCCTAAGATGTCCCACCTTACCTGTAGTTCTGAGACTGTCCTGGGACTCAGGGTACAGTGGGTGACTGTGACAATGGTTTACTATCAAATAAGTGAGGCACTGGCATATTTTGAGAAGACAGGCTAATTTTGAATGAGTTTTAAAATAAATGCTACCAATTATTCAGCATTTACTAGGACCAAGTATTAAGTAAGCTGCATGTTGTATATTCATTGCTCTCATCTTGTGTACCTGTGAGATGCAAGACTGAGTCCAAAACTTGGTTGGTCGGAGAAGGCTGATAATCTACTGCCCTATCAAACCATGTTTTCCAAATGTCCAACACTGATTTATAGGGGAAACTGTGGGTATGGCAGAGAATAGAGAAGGCAGACTGCTGATATCAGCACTCCATTTCTCCTCTATGGCCTTAAACAATTCTGCCCTGGCTTCAAATTTACTTTTCTATCAGGCAAATGGTCTCAGGTAAGTGGAATCACTTCACCTCCTAGTTAGATAAGACTTTAGTGAGCTATTGTAGACCAAGATTGCCCCTTTGTAGGGAGTAAACAGTCCTATCATCTACCTCTACTAGTTACTGTGGTAAATCAGAGAGCACTTTCCTGGACAGCTTTTCTAGGGAACATACTAGATTTCACTTTTCTCACATGTCTGCTATTGCCTGGTTGATAACCCAGCCCCTGCAAAATGAATAAAATCTGATCTAATCAAACATCTACAGGGAGTGGAAAGACAGAGGGGATGTGAGTGAAGATACCACGAGGACGCTCTTAGCCAAATCCAGAGTGAAACACAATACAGGACAAAAGTCCGGTTTCTCAAATCAATGACCTGAATAAAAAAGAAGGGAACAGTGTTACACATATAAAATAAACTTGAAAAACACAAAAACCAAATGCAATAAAAAGACTGTGGGCTCCGATGTAACAATTACACTATAAAAATAATTGTTGAGACAATTAAGGAAATGTGAATACAGAAATATGGACTGAGTAGTAATTTTTAAAAATAATCATAACTTGTGTTAAGTGTTATACTTGCATGAGCTTCATGTATAAACACGTTCTTATCAGTTGGAAATGCACACATAAGTATTTGCAGGAGATAAGCATTATGTAATTATTTCAAAATATTTCCCTAAATAAATTAATAGATGATACAAAATTGGCCAAGTGTTGGTAACTGTTGAAGCTAGGTAAAGGGTACACAAGATTTACTATACTATTCACTTTCGTTTATTTTTCAAATTTTCATGATAAAATATTTTAAGAAAAGTAAATGAGGAGAGAAATAAGTCAACTGGCATTATTTGCAGATGACATGATACTGCATAAAGGGAACCATAAGGATTTCACCAAAACAAACAAACAAACAAACAAAAACACACTATTAGAACTGATAAGTGAATTCAGTGAAGTAACAGGATACAAAATTAATATTCAGAAATGGGTTGCATTTTTACACACCAACAAGGAACTATCAGAAAGAGAAACTAAGAAAACAATGCTATTTACAACTGCCTCCAAAAATAAATAAATAAATAAATAAAATACTAGAAATAAAGTTAATCAAGGAGGTAAAAGACTTGTACTCGGAAAATTATAAGATATTGAACAAAAAAATGGAAGAAAATGTAAATAAATGGAAGCACACACCATGCTTATGGGTAGGAAGAATTAACATTGTTAAAATGTCCATACAACTCCTATCAAAATACCGGTGGGATTTTCATAGAACGAGAACAAGTAATCCTAAAACTCATGTGGAACCATAAATACCCTGAATGGCCATAGCAAACTTGAGAAAGGAGAACCAAGTTAAAGGTATTGCTCTACCTGGTATGAAACTATACTACAAGGCTGTCATAATTAAAACAGCATGGTACTGGCATAAAAACAGACACATAGATCCCTGGAGCAAAATGGAAAGCCCAGAAATAAACCCGTGCCTATGTGGTCAACTAAGTTATGACAAATGAGGCAAGGATGTACAATGGGGCAAAGAGTGTTTGATCAATAACTGGAAATATACATGCAAAAAAATGAAACTAGAGCACCTTCTAACACCATATACAAAGATAAACTCAAAATGGATTAGAGACTTAAATGTAAGACCTAAAACCATAAAACTGTCAGAAGGAAACATAAACAGTAAACTTTCTGACATTGTTCTTAGGAATAATATTTTTCTGATATATCTCTTTGGGTAAGGGAAACAAAAAATAAACAAATGGGACTACATCAAACTAAAAAGTTTTGCACAGCAAAGGAAATCATCAACAAAATGAAAAGACAGCCTACTAAATGGGGGAAGATATTCACCAATGATACATCCCATAAGAGGTTAATATCCAACATTTATAAAGAACTCATACAATTTAACACCAAAAACAATAAGTGTTGGCCAGGTTGTGGAGAAAAAGGAACCCTTGTACACTTTTGATGGGATTGCACATTGGTGCAGCCACTATGGAAAACAGTATGGGGGTCCCCACAAAAATTAAAAATAGAATTACCTTATGACCTAGAAATTCTACTTCTTGGTATTTACCAGAGGAAATCCAAAACACTAATTTGAAAAGATATATGCACCCCTATGTTCACTGCAGCACTATTTACAATAGACAAGATATGGAAGCAACATAAGTATCCATCAGTTGATGACTGGATAATGAAGAAGTAGTATATATATATACAATGGAATATTACTCGCCCATAAAAGTATGAAATCTTACCATTTTCGACAACATGGATGGACCTAGAGGGTATTATACTAATGAAAAAACTCAGACAGAGACAGACAAATACCATATGATTTCACTGATATGTGGAATCTAAGAAAAAACCATAAAGAAATAAACAAAACAGAAACATACTCATAGATGCAGGAAACAAATCGCGATGGTTACCAGATGGGTGGGGAGTTGGGGGGCTATGTTAAAAAGTTTGGATTAAGCAGTATAGATTGGTAGTTACGGAATGGTCATGGGGATGTAAAGTACAACAAAGGGAATATAGTCAATAACATTGTAATAGCAATTTATGGTGCCAGGTGGGTTTTAGATTTGTTGAGGGTTTCACTTTGTAAATTATATAAATGTCTAACCACTACGTCACACACCTGAAACTAATATACATATTAAATGTCAACTGTAATAAAAAATAAATAGTATACATATAAAAGTAAATGAATCTATTTTTTGTATCTCAAACATGGACTTTTGCATCTGCTGGTAGGTAATGTGTCCAAGTTTATCAATGAAATTGGAATGCCCAGATTAAGCTAAATCCATCTGAAATCATAACTGGGTTGAACATGTGGACAGAAAAAACAAAGAGAGTCATGAGAATACAGAGTCTGAGGGAGAAAAAGTATTAACGTGACACCAGATAATTACGGGCATAGTCAGAAGATGAAAGATGTTAATGAACTCTAGGTAAGAGAAGTTCAGGAAAATGTGTAAACACTACTAATATAAGATAATTCTGGTGGCATAATCCCCTACTTCCTTCAAAATCAACTTAAAAGTTACCGTATGATTTTTGCAAGCTCCCCAAGGCTGTTAGCTGTTCTCTCATCTGAGACTGTACAAAACTTTATTCATCTTTGCTGTTTTTTTTCCCCCACCAGAACAAGAAGAAAGACATATTGAGTAGCACAAGCCTTGGAATGTGGTACATGCATATACTTAGAAAACATTATTGGAAAGGATGGATGGATGGATGGATGGATAGATGATAGAATAGGAAGAAAGATAGGGAGGGAGAGAAGATAAAAGTACAGTTCCTTCTTGGGAAGAAAAATTTCTAGGGTCAGACTGTGGGGGCTTATATTTAAGAGAAATTTCATTTAAATAATCCAAATTAATCAGAATCAGGTATATAACTTTCCTTAGGAGTCTACCACAATGAACTTGTTTGTTTTGTGTTGTTTTAGACAGACAAAATCTACATTCTCTTTGTACAAGCAATTTATCAAATATGCCAGGCTGGAAACAGCTGAGGTTTTTGTTTGTTTGTTTTTTAAAATCTCTTGCTGAGGAAAAAAGAAACTTTTCATTGAGCTATCACACACACAGTTATTTTTTACTTGACTCAGTTGAAATACCCCTGCTGCATAGCATATTGAATACTTTATTGACCATAAAATGTGCTGCTGCAATTAGAGGTTTTTATTTTTTCCAAGTGTTTTGCCTTTCTAGAGGCATTTGGAAGCTCATTGCTGTTTATCAGTTTTTCAAGAATGTTTGCAATTTAGCAAAACTGAATCAGAAATTTAGTTAAATGTCTGACGTCTTTGAACAAGTGTATCCAAGATCTGCAATTAAACAGTGCAGGTTAAAATGTGGTGAGGTTCCTAGCACTTACATAATCTACATAATCTACAAAGATCTTTCACACCAGTTAAAATTCTAGATAGAAAATATACACTATGAAAACTACCAACAAATCCACTTAAAAGGCAGCCTTACAATCATTTGACTTTGTCGAATAGTCTCTGGGTCCACAAGATGCTAGCTATACTCAAGTTACAAAAGAGGCAATCAGTTCTGTTGGGTATTACCAAATAAAACAGCATAGACCTCGTGGCAGATACCACATTTAAACAACATGAATTTTAGATCTCATGCTGTAGGCACATAGTTTGTAACTAGAAACTATAGACACAAAACAGTCTGGAATTTTGCAAAAGCCAAAGAGCTGGATGTATGCATTCACCAGTAAATAGCAACTGAATTAATAAAAGGAAGGACAACACTTTCTGGTCTCTAAGGAATATACCTTGGCTATTTCCAGGAAGCTACCAGCAAATCAGAATGGGATGCTTGAGTTAGGACAGGAATGAAGCACATGCCTTTTAAATCCCCCACTGTACATTTCTCTCCTATGTCCCCAACCATGTTAAGAAGGAAGCCTGGACTTGTCTTCAGATGTCAAGACCTAACCTGTGTTGTTTTCTGTAGATTACACGGCTACTTTTAAGGAAATGTCTTATGGAAGCATCATTTCTTTTCTGAAACTAGAGTCCAGCTTATGCCCAAAGCCTTCCTGGTCTAACCTCTGATGACATCTTGATGAGGTGGGTCAGGTGACTGCTACTGCAGAGCTTGTTAATCCGCTCCCTCCTCTTCCTGTCATCTTCTGACTCCCTCATTCTGCCATCGCTATCAGGAAATAGGCAGGAACTCAAAGAGCTACAGCTTACTCGTACCAAACAAATCTCCCCAGGCATTCTGACGCAGTGATAAACAAAACAGAAATGTCCCCTCTTCTCAGGGAGCTCCCATTCCAGAGACTTAAAATGAGACTCAATCGGTATGAAGTTCCAGTTATGCAAGGTGTATAAGTTATAGATGCCTGTTATACAACATTGTGTCTACAGTTAACAATACTGCACTGTATACTCAAAATTTCATTAAAGGGTAGATCTCATGCTAAGTGTTTTTATCAAAGTAAAACAAATAAATAGAAGAGAATAGGACAGGACAGAACATGAATAGAATAGAATAGAATAGAATAGAATAGAATAGAATAGAATAGAATAGAATAGAATAGAATAGAACAGAACAGAACAGAACAGAACAGAACAGAACAGAACAGAACAGAACAGAACAGAACAGAATAGAATAGAAAAATGTGTGGTAAGAGCTTGCATCTTCCCATAGCAAAGCACTGTATATGCAGTTTTCTTGTTTTTTTTTCTTAATTCTTTCAATAACATTTCTTTCAGGTCTCTGCTTAACTGTCCCCTTATAAGGGAAACTTCCCCTGGTCACTTTATCAAAACCATCCCTCTCCTCTGCCACTGTCCATCATTCTTACCCTCCTTTTTCTACAGAGTCCTTACCACTACCTGACACAAGTTTATTTACTCCTATTTGTTCATCTCTCGTCCTTTGCTAGAACATGAACTGTTTTAGGGCATGTAACTTAGTTAATTCACTCCTGAGTATCTGGCGCATTATGAAGGCTCCATAAATAGTTGCTGAGTGAATGAATGCATGAATCACTATGAGCCTTAGGTAGGACCTTTATCTCAGTTTTACAGATGAGGAAGCCAACACTTAGGGAGGACAAGAAATTTTCCCAACATCACCCAGGGCTAATACCAGGTCTTGCAGAGAAAACCTCTCCTCTTGATCATTACTGTAAATCGCCCCCCCTCCACACAACCATTTCCTTAACATGCCTAATAACTGAAGCTTCCCTAAGCCCTCAGGTTCCTAGGATGGAATGAAGACACTAAAGAGAAGAAAGGCCACTAAAAAATCTATAGGGAAAGGCAAAAAGACAACTGCGAGTGTAAACCTGAGAAACTTCTGAATAAAACTCGACTAGCCACTTGTACAGCGTTAACATGGAAATGAGTCCTACTGAGGGACAGTAGAAAGAACAAAGCTTTTAGAGTCATGTGTAGGTGTCATTCATGTCTTTGTCACTAATTATCTGTTCCCTTTTTCAACCTCAGTTTTCATATCTATGAAGTGGGGATACAGCCTCCCTCCCCTCCACCTCTCAGTAGTTGGCAGAAGGAAATGTGATAATGAATGTAAAGTTTCTGGCACAAATTTGAAGTAGAAAGAGTGACTCACTAATCACGTTCCTCTAATAAATCCTAAACATCTGAAATAAAATTTGGCTTCAGTTATTCATCTAGTCATGCATCATATAAAAAAGCAGAGAGGAACAGTGCTGAGCATCTCCAAAAAAAATGACAGCCTTTCTCCAGAGCACGTGAAACTGAAGGACAAGGGACTTGTGGCAATCACAAGCCATGTCTCTAGTTCCATAGAAGGTGCTCCAAATTTCAGTCTATTTGCTGTTCATCAGGCTGGGGGTGGGGAAGGTGCAGCATCCAAACATTTATTTGGTCATAACTAATGACCTTCATAAGCATTCTTTGTGAAGTCACCTACTGGTCAAATATCTGCCTGAAAAATGTGGAGCTAATGAAAGATCTTTAAAAGTATTGGTAACCTTCAGTACATATTCACCAGAAACTTTGCCCTTGAATTTGTATTAATATAACTCCCTGATGAAAAAACTGACTAATGTTCTAGCTCTGAGGTAGTCTTAGAAATTCAGCTTCTCACAATTTCTATAGTTACTGAGAGCAGAGTAGTAATGATCTTTGGTTACGTTATGGTTGAAGTGATACGAAAAATTGTATTTTTTCCTTACCTTGTATGAGAAGCTATAAATGGTTCTATCACCTCTAACACAGCCTAGGGAATACAACACATTTTTAATTTTAAGGGCCTGTCTCTCTTTTTTGAATCAGAATATTTTCTGGATAACCTCAAAATCCCAGTCTACCTTAAAGAAATATCGTTGACAGACTAAAGCCAAAAAAAGGGAGTTTTATTTCTCCGTTTTTTGGTGTTTTTGTTGTTGTTGTTGTTGTTGTTTTGTTTTGTTTTGTTTTTCCCCAGGCATTAGAGAAATGAAGACATACTTCTCCTTCTTCCGTTTGGTCAGATTGAAACCTAGATTGTTTGTGTGTTTTTTTGTTGTTTAATTCTTCTACATAGGTAACATTTAAAGAGTTGAGCTAGGTATTATAAAGAATATCTTTCAACTGCAGCCTCTCTCCCTTGTGTGGGAGAATTTCAACTGCATATTTACTAGTTTAGTAACTACCTGACTGCTTTAAGAGGAGCACAAATGTGCTTTGGCATTTCTTAATTACTCTTCAAATTCTTCTTTTTTTCTGAAAGCAAATCAATGGGAGCTCCAGATATTGGAATAATTGGTGTAAACTGCTCCCTTTGAGGTATTAAAATGCAAATGCAAAACTCACATTGAGAGAAAAGAAATGGTAAGAAAATCATCCAGCAGACCTCTCTGTGTAGGTTAGACCTCTGCCAAAAGAGAAAATCAATTCTTATATCAATTCATGTACAGATTTGGACTAAACAACTATCAATAATCTATATTCAAATATTATCTGCCCCAAGAGAGTAGTTTACAATGGAATCGCAACAGGAGCCATCCTGGAACTCTTCCTCTCAATATATACAGTTTGAAACCAATGATAAGAGATACCATCTGGGTCAGGAGAGGGGAGAGCGAGCACGGCTGCTGCTGCTTCCACCACTCTTTGAGGGAAACGGGTCTGAAACAAGGTCTTACCCCCAGCTGCCTCTGAACGCAGTGACTGCCACATCTCCCAACATCAAGTCCAACTATGTCCACCAACTTGTCTGACACGTCGGGACCCAGGCCAAGCAGGGCCAAGGTCTGTGCAGATGCTGATATGCGCATACCTCGAGTGAATTGGGATTCGGAGTCAGTCACACGTGGTGGAATGGGGAAGTCAAGATGATAGTACCTGGTTGGAACATTAGGCTGGAGCAAATCAGTGAAGCATTTGACCTTCTCCACAGCGCAAATAATGAAAAAGGTGTTGTAAAAATTCTCAAGCCAGTAAAGAAGAAGAAAATCAAGCGTGAAATACACATTTTGGAGAATGTGTGAGGCGGTCCCGACATCATCACACGGGCAGACATTGTAAAGACCCTGTGTCACAAAGCCCCGCCTGGGTCTGTGAACATGTAAGCAACACAGGCTTCAAACAGTTCTACAGACATTAACAGACGATGATATTCTATTTTACATATATAAGATTGTGAAGGCCTTGGATTATTGTCACCGCATGGGACTCATGCACAGAGATGTGAAGCCTCATCATGTCATGACTGATCATGAGCAAAGAAATCTGTGGCGAGTAGACTGGGGTTTGGCTGAGTTTTACCATCCTGGCCAAGAATTTCATGTTTGAGGTGCTTCCCGATACTTCAAAGACCCTGAGCTATTTGTAAACTATCAGATGTACAACCATCATTTGGATATGTGGAGCTTGGGCTGTAGGCTGACAGGTATGATTGTCCAGAAGGAGCCACTTTTCCTTGGACATGACAATTGTGATCAATTGGTGAGGATAACCAAGGTTCTAGAGACAGATCTACATGACTATACTGACAAATACAACACTGAATTAGATCCATGTTTCAATGATAACTTGGGCAGGCACTCTGGTTAGCGATAGGCATGCTTTGTCCACAGTGCAAACCAGTACCTCATCAGCTCTGAGGCCTTGGATTTCCTAGACAAGCTGTTGCAATATTATGACCAGTCACAACTCACTGCAAGGGAGGCCATGGAGCACCCCTATTTCTACAGTGTTGTGAAGACCAGGCTCTAATGTGCTCGTCTAACATGCCAGGGGGCAGTAGCATCAATATAATCTCAAGGATTTCTTCAGTGCCAACCCCCTCACCCCTTGGAACTATGGCAGGCTCACCAGTGACTGCTGCTTCCAACCCACCCAGGATGCCTGTTCCAGCTGTCCCCGGCACTCAGAGATAATGGCATCTTCCGTCCTGATGCCTGAGCAGAGATGGGGGAGTGCACTCTCTTCTTGACGCAGCTTGAGCCCGGAAAGGAGGGGTGAAACACTTAAGAAGCACCGTGTCTGAACAGTTGCTTGTAGATTTATAATAGTTCAGTCATTATACATATTAGACTGATTTTTTTTTTCACTCAAACTTTCATAACTCAGGGGATTCCCTTACAAATTACCTGTCCATGAATATTTCATGGCCAAATTCTTTTCTTCCCTTCCAGATTCAGTTCCTTGTCACTAAAGAACAAAAATAAACTACCCTCAAATTTAGCTGCTGCATAGAGTGGAGATCTCTTTCCATGCCCACTATCACTCCCTCACCATCCCATACTATGGGGATTTGTATCATGCTATACTCCAGAGATTACAAAAATGTAGCTTCTTGAAGGAAGGGAGGAAGGAAGGAAGAAGAGAAGACCTAACCAAAAGAGCAGTGCCCTGCTAGTCACTTACATCCCTTTACTCCAAAAGTGCTTCATTGGAATCATCCTGGTGAATCCAGTGGAAATATGTCTTAGTTGCACTTAAATGCCAAAATTTACCCAAAGTGCAGACGGGTCCTGAAAATTTCTGTTCAGTATGAATCATGTCTTACTGACCTAACCCTAAATCCAACTCAAATAAAAAGGGAGAGGATGCTATTCAAATTTTAAACTAAACTTTGGTCCAGTTGAGTTTAAAATTTGAATAGCTTCCTCTCCCCTTTTATCTCCCATCATGCTCAATAGTTGGTAGGAGGGGGCAGGCAAAATCTTTTTCAGTTTTATTTGACTTGGTCACTTTAAATTCAGTTAGTTACTGGGTATAACTTATTGCTTTTCATAAAAGAAAAAAATATTGTCTATATAGCTTTCATGCTAGCAAGTCCTTAAGAATGGGAGATGTGACCACACTTCTTCTTTTTAAGCTTTTACTTCTTTTCCTCCGACCTTCCCCTTCCCTCATATGCCATCCTTTGGCGGAGTGAAAAGGACCTCCGCCTTGGTCTTGTAGACCCATAATTGTGGGAAAACCGTAAACTGTCTTATTACCACCCCGCCATCCCTTGCTGCATCCCTTGCTCATAAACATATATTAGATTGGTGCAAAAGTAATTGCAGTTTAACAGGTTAAAAATAATTGCAAAAATCGCAAGTACTTTTGCACCAACTAATAATACTTTGTCCTTCATAGGTGAAAGATCCAGTATTGGAATTCTTTCATGTAAATAAATGTTTTATTTTGTTTATCAAGGTTAGATTTATGGTCCCTGTGTAAAGCTCTCGCTGGGTGGGTGTTTCACGTTCATACCTGAGGGGCTGGCAGCCCTGTAGCAGGGAGGCTTTCTGTGGCCTCCATTTTTATACACCCCTCATTCGACCTATGATATGCAGGGCAAAGAGGCCTTTAGAAAGGACCACAGGCCACAGCATCTCTAGGGATTAAAGATCCTTTGCCATAAAACTCATTTTGTAGGCTGGCAGGTACGCTCAGCAGTGTGGGGATTGGGGATGGAAAAAGACTCCAGTTTTTGTGTGTGTAAAGTGGATTTTCCACTGTAATCCAACCACCCAAGTTTATCATGTTCCTCTGAGGAAGCCTAGTTTCTTAAGCACAATAGTTCTGTATTTTTTCCTGTTATTTCATAATAGCAGCTGCTTGTGAGGGTTAGGAAAAATTCTTCCAACAAAATTTAAGGCTTAAAGTCTTAGTTCCCCATTCTCCTACCTTTATAGATTCATAAGCGTTTCTCATCTGGGTGTCCCAGATAAAAGTAATTATTTGAGGAGTTGGATTTAATAAACTTATCTAACTTTGTAACCCATCTTGGCTCTAGTAACTTTATCAAGGTGATGGCTGTACAGAATACAATGGTGAACTTTAGAGGAAGATAAAGTCTCTTTTTACAATGCTTCTCAACCATAGGGAAGACATTCTGACTGTGTGTAGGGGGCAGGGGAGCAATTTTCTTCCTGGAGGCCACTTAGAGTGGCTATTTCTCGTTCTTGACTCTTTTATGTCCTAGAATGCTTTGGAGGTCTCCATGTTGAATTTGTGCAGAAGCTAAAAGCACTGATGTGGGGGAGATGCAATTTATGATTACATTTGCACTGGATTGTGATTTGAACAGGACACTTATGATTAATAAATTCTTTCTTTTGAGGTGGGGTGGAGAGTTGTAAATCAAGACTGCATATCCTACCCTTGTAGCTCAAAGAATGCATATGGAGCAGCCACTGACATGGGGAGCTGCGGACAGCTGGACCTCTTCACACACAGCCGACCTTGCAAGAAACTGAAGTTGAATGCAGAGGACGCTGAAGGACACCCAAGAGCCTTTTAAAAGAAATAGAAGTTTGTAAATGCTACTTAAGAAGTCACTACAGAAGCATGAAAAAAAGACCCAAGTGAGTGGGGCGGAGGCAAGTGTTTACAGGGTAACAGCTCTTCTGTGTTGTTGTAAATTACCTCATTGGGTCACACTGTCCCAGGAAGCGACTTCCCATCACTACCTGGGTCTGCATTGATCAGATGGCAGGACATGCACGTCAATATAAGACAGTTGTGTTGGCAATTACTCTGACAGGTTTTTAAAGTGTTTTTTTTTTTTTTTCTTCACTTTGTTTAAGTCTCCTCCACCCCTTTTTAAGTTTGAAGTCAGAAGTTCTCCTCTTCCCCTTTGATTTACTGGTTGTAATATACTATAATTGGTATAACTAAAACAAACTGTGCTGGGAAGAAGCTGTGCCGTGAAGGACTTTCATTTATTATTAATTATTATTATTTTTAATAAAAACATTTAAACAAATGAAAAACAAAAGGAAAATCATGGTAAGGAAATGCATAGCTGGTGATGCTATTTCTCTTTAAGAGAGGGGACTCAGCTCTTCTAAAACAGAATGACAGGGGACAGGGCCTCAACAGGCCTGGGTTTATATTGTAGCTTCACCAGCAGTCAGCGATATCAATATCACTTAACCCGAACTTCCCTTTCTCCCTTTGTAAAGTGAGACTCATGATGTTTGCCACAAAATCTATGGGTGTGTTCAATAAACGTTAGTTGAATTTAAATCACATCTACAAAGATAGTAATGAAACCACTCAATAACTTCTTGGGAAAGCCAACCAAGGAGCAGATCAAACTGCTCAGGACTCTTCCTTGTCACGGGTGAGGTCAGTATTGGGTGTGTTCTATGTGTGTTGGCTTGTGGCTCTTAACCACTATGTGTGTGTGTGTCTTTTTGCAAGTAATGTGATCTCAGTAGGCCTTAGTTTGCTCATCTGCAAAGCAAGGCTAATAGGACCAACGCCCTAATTTTACTGTTAGAAATAAATTCAGAAAATGTGGACGTAATACAAAGAAAGACACATAGGGAATCAGTCGATAAAAATGTGCTGCTACTGATTTTTTTTAATGAGAAGAACACACAAAATTCATTCAGGAAAAATTTTAGGTTGTACTTTGTGTCCCAGATACATCCTAGGTACTGAGGATACAGTGGTAAACAAAACCAAAAGCCCTCTGCTCCCATGTAACGACTCCCTGGTAAAAGATAGGACAATATTAATAAGGATAAATGTCAGTAAAACAAAATAATGTAAAGATAGGGTAACTGCAGGTGTGTGTGTGGTTATGTGGGAGACTGTATGTTTGGGAGGAATTGTGAAAAGGCAACCTAAGGGTGATCACAGAATGTCTCTGAGGAAGGAAGTTTTGCATTCTGACTTAAATGATGTTTACTAGTCAGCTCTACATTACCATCGTCGGCAGCACTTTGGCACAAGCCAACTCAAGACGCATTTTCTGACATTCTGCCGCCTGTCATTTCTGTAAATCTGTTGTACTAAAGGAGACCCAGATTTCAATACGTGAACTTTGTCCATTCTGCTTTAACAAGTTATCTCCAGCTGCATCACAATTTCCAGAAGGGTGACCTTTAAATGGGTGAACCCATCACATTCTTTGGAATGAGAGGTTCCCAGTTGTGAGACTTATTCGCTGGATGAGAGTGGACTTGCTACTTAAGCAATCTGAGCTTCAGTTTTCTCATCAAGAAAACAGACCTGAAACAAATCCTTCAAGGAATGCTTCTGGCAAAAAGTGCCTGGTGCAGAGCAGACCTTCAAACGATAATTAGTGTTATTATCAGGTTAAGAGCTCTGCTGACTACTAGCAACGTGACCTTGGGTGAGTTGTGTAACTTTTCTGTGCCTCAATTTCCGAATGTATAAAATAAGCATGATAATAAACATAGTAATGCTCCCTTATTCGGCTTGCGTGAGACATCACTGAGTTATTTAAAGCCCTTTGTATGTGTCCGGATACAGAGTAAAACTCATCAAGGCATTGTTAGTATTGCCCATAACTTGCACATCAGCCATGAGAGCATGTAATCACAGGTTCAGAGACCACTGTGAAAAAGAGGACCATAGATTAGAAATGATGATGGACCAAGTTCTCCCCAATTCCCTAGGAACAATCACTGGTACCATTTTGGCATCTTACATCTAGAGATTTTTAAATATTAATGAAATTTGTCAAGACAATGATGTGGTCAGTAAGTAAGAACCCTTGCTTTGGATCATTTTCCCCTTTTTGATGGATTTACACATTTCCCTGAGATTGAGTCCTAGTATCACCATACAGCTCTTCACTCAACACTGGCTGTATTTTATGTGCTATTTACAAATCACACAAGTAATTTTAAAACATGACCTTCTTTAAAAGAAAGCATTCAGATGAATCTTCTTAGTTTTATGTTGGAAGGACACATACATCTTCTGTAGTCAAATGATTACAGGATATTTAATTCAGAAGATCATCTGAGGTGGTTTTGTCCAGGGAGAATAATTCTGCTACTTTTCAAAGACATTAGTAATTGATCAGGGCACTTTTTATCCTTAACAAACTTGAATATAGACTTAACACTGAGTTTTAGGATGTTATTTCCAAGCAAGCAAATTGTGGAAGAGGAGACGTATTGTCCATCCCTGAGGGGTCTAGAGTCCTCAGAGGTGAACACAACTTTCCTGAGGTCACACAGCAATGGACCTGGAATGACAATCTAAGTGTCCAGAATGCTCACTCACATCCATCTTCCTGCCACTACTCCTTGTGACCAGCTATTAATCGCCTGCCTAAACAGGGCTGTGGACCTGGGAGGAATGGAATTACAACACAGATTACAGTCCTTCATCTCTGCTTGAGTTTAATACACTGCTCCTCAGGTTTCCCACTCTTGATTTCTTTGCTCTCCTTTCTAACTCTTTTTACTAATGTAAACATCCTGTGATATCTAACCTGAAAAAGAAGAAACTACAGGCTTTAGACAAACCTATTCAGCTGCACTCAGACCCAAGTAGAGCACCTACCAGCAGCAGTGTTGAATGTAAATAGGAATGGTGATGGCCTCCCCCATTACCTTGCTTGCCTCTCAGTTACTCACGGTTTTCCGTGCTGAGAACTGAGCTCACTTGCTCCCCTGCACCAAGCTTCTTTCTTAATATTTCACTTCCACAGCCCAAACTTAACTAAAGTCAGTGACTAGGATCCAGTGGTTCAGCAAATGATTGTTTAGTGTCTGCTGATGCTCATAAAAAAAAAGCATGGCAGCACAAGAAAAACTCTGGGCGCAAGCGTGCTATTAAAATAGGTGGAAACACTCATTCATACCAACCCACACACTCATGCTAAAAATTATTAACAGTGGAAAAACTGGCTTAAATCCAAGCTCCAATTAAATACATGTCTCTATTAAAATATATTCTAAATTTGTTAAACAGGAAAACGATGAGTTTTTGGAGGTTGGCTTTATTAATACACAGTTGTTCTGCCTGAAGCATGGCAGAATGAAAAAGGGAACACAGAGCCATGAGATCTTACTTATTTTAATTGTGAAGAGTACCCTATAACTTTTCAACCATTTAACTTCTAAATTGAAGTGTGGCAGTTTCTAGGATGTGATATATGGTCGTTCTTTGTGTACATTTTCTTAAATGCCCATCTGAGGCTTGTTCAATAAACAAATGGATATTATCTAAAAGTTGGAGGGAAAAATTCATTATATGTAATTGTTCAAAATTGGATTCAACGTATAAAGCGATAATAACAGAGGAAAACGATATATTCAGCAGAACATTGTATAGCCATTACAATGATCGCCTCTTTTTCTTTATACAATAACATAATAAAATGAAAAGCATAAAATTCTTGTGTTCAGATAAAAAAGAATGGAAATTCAGCATGTACATTTGTAAAACAAGGAACTATAAAATCAAAAAGAAGGAAGAAAAAGTGAAAGAAACACTGAAAAGAAATATACCACAATAATGAAAGTGAATGCTTCCTATAATGAGAATACATAATTTTTAATTACTTCTTCTAGATTTATCTTTTCCAAATTTACTCCAATGGGTGGAGGGGGGAAGAGAGATGGTATTAGTTAAAAACAATTCATTAAAAGAAAAAAATCCTTACTTTGCAAATTGTAAGTAACCTAAATGGATAAACGGGAGCACAACCGGGTGTTGTGGTTGTGGTTATACAAACACCTGTCACATATTTTTATGAAGCTGTTCAAAAATTATAGTTTGAGAAAAGATTATGATATAATCTTAAATGTAAAAAAAAAGGATTATAAATCTCTATATGCAATAATCCTCAAAATGTCTGGTGGAAATACACTAGAGCCACTCTGTTATATAATACGTTGCACACAAGTATACTAACTCTACTACTGGCCACAGTTTTAAAGGTAAAAAGAAACAGGTGGAATTAATTCTAAGAATATATTTTATCTCATACCATGTGCTCAGAATTTTATTTCAACATGTAATCAAAAAAGTATTAGTGAGATATTTCTCATTTTTGTATTGTCTTTGAAATCAGTGTGTCTATTTTGCATTGACAACACATGTTGATTCAGACCAACTACATTTCAAGCGCTCATTAGCCACGTAGACCCTATTGGATGGTACCATATTAGAGTACCGTCATTAATTCATTATATTGATGTCTAAATTAATTAATGTTTATATTTTACATTATAGATAGAATATTTACATTTTATATTACCACATTGCCTTTACAAATAGTTGCCCGTTTTATATACACTGTTTCCCTTGTCCGAGGTCTCCCCGCAGTGCCTAGTACAGTACTGGACTCAGTAAATATGAACTGGTCTCCACATACAGAATATAATGAAAATTCATGTTGAACAGAACTAGCTGCTCTTGGTTGGATGAGCCTCCGAGAAAAGCCAAGTCAACTGTTCTTCAACCACCGACATAAAGAAAGCAAACAAGGCCACCATTATTTTATTTTCTTCTGAAGTGTTAAAGCCAACTTGAATTAACAGTTTACCATAAGTAAAAATGACATCCATTGGCCAACATTTAAACATTTTATCAATGCTATTAATGGGCTGGAGCAATAAGATTCTTTCACCAGTAATCAAACTCTCAGTCATGATTCTTTCTTCAAATGAATTCTCACCAAGTCTTCATAAAAGTGAGAGTAGGAGGGGGACCCCAGAAGACTGGGAGGGTGTGGAGAGATACAGCTGGAGTGGGAGGACCCCGGTGATGATCTCAGAAGTGCTCTAATGTTTAACATCTATCATTCCTAGGTGACAGGCCGAGTTTACGTCTTGCTGTCTAGGACAGTACTTAGGACACAGTGAATGCTTACTAACTGCTTCTAGAATGAATGGACGACGCACCATTGGTCTAATTCCCTTACTTCTCACGACGCTCAGGAATGCAGGTTCACTGGGTAACAATTCCTGAACCACAGTTGAGTTCACACCAATGAAACGAGAACATTGCTCAAATGACCTGTCTATTCCCATTATCCTTTTAACTGTTGCTATTGACCGAGTGTCATAACACACAAAGCCCATGGCTGCGTAGTTCTCTTACATAACAGCATGTCCCGTCCACTCAGTGCTTGTTATACACACAGCGCTGGAGGTTATGGTCCCACATAGCGAGTAAAGGAACTGCTAGGTCAGCCTAGTTGTAACTAACAAACACCCATGACTTTAATCTCTTCTCACAACGAAGATGTAGAATTCTTTTCTTTTTCTGAATAAAATCGGTTTAAATTTTGAACTCCAGCCACTGAAGAATATCCCATTAGCTACTAAAAACAACAATCCATTCAGAAGTGAGATGCAAAAAACCTTAGCTGGTCTTAAAGAGTAAACTCACCACCTTTGAGTGTCTTCTGCGATCCAGGTGTTAGTTGGCAGTGGTAGTCACAGAGGGCCTGGGTCTGTCCCTTGAGCTAATTAAATCTTGAGCAAGTTATTTCTCTTCTCAGAGTCTCAATTTTCTAAGCAAAAGGGAATAATGAAAACTAAACTTGCACAGTTGGCCATTTGGAAGATTAAAAAACACCAGCAGAGTGCTTTTTCTACAATAGATGCTAAATTTTTCATTTCAGTTTTGGTGCATGCATCCTTCTTTTCATGAAAAATGAAAGTGGCAAAAGAAAGTAAAACAATCTTTGATTTATCTCAAATTGTAAAAACTCTCAAGTTTGCTTTTTATGGTTTGGAAAAAAGAACCTCGAGCCAACACACAGAGTTTGGAAGCAGCCTGTGGGTTATAATAGGTTTGCTAGGAAATGACTCGAGTGCCAGGAACTCCAGATCAGAAGAAGATTTATACAATTATATCACTTGGTCTAAATGTGATTATACATTTTAGTGATGAACAGTATAATCTTGTAGGTAAAGCCAGGATAATAGGGAGAAAATAGTAAGAAGAGATTCAATTTATTAGAGAAGTTTTATAGACCTACCAAAATGGAAAACATATCTGTATGACAAGCAGGCATTTTCCATAATGGCTGGAGATCAGTAAATTATTTCAGATAATTGTGTGGAGAAAGAGAGGGTTCAGACTAGCAATTCTAGGAACATGACTACCACACCCGCCAGGGAGGCAAACTCTGAGAATCAGGAGAAAAGGCAAATGTTAGAGATGTCAATCCTGTGTGAGTGCCAATTAATGTGCTACGTTTGCAACTAGAAATTAGAAAAGTCCAATGAGAAAGTTCACGAATGATCTAGTCTGATTTGGAGAGAAAGTGCAAGAAGAGCCTGGGGCTATATCATGACACTAGCACATCTGTTTGCAGCGATGTATTGATAGAAAAATGAAATAAAGAGTCTCGTCTTTGTACTCACAGTTGGTGATGAGTAATCATGCCCGGCCAGGATCGGAACCTGGCATATATAAACCACTGCCAACTAACACCCTGACTCCCAGAAGACCCTAGCAGATCGTGAATTTGCTCCTTAAGACTCGCTTAGGCTGTTGTTCCACAGCCCTAAATGGACTGGACCACATGGGAACCTGAGAAAGCTCTACTGCTCTTTCCAGCACAGGCTCAGAGACTGAGACCAGACCTCTGTGTCCTCTTGTCTTGTCCGCTGCACTGTATGTTGCTCAGAACTGGTAAGACCCCAGGCCTCCTCTACCCACCCTGCCTGGCTGGAAGGGAAAACCTCCTGCCTGGAAGAGAGCACAGGTTCATTGACGAGAGGCGTTTGTGAGAGCCTGCAGAGGGAGTGTGTACCCTGAGGGTTCAATTCATAACCCCTCTTGTTCCTGTCATGAAAATTTTTGTATTAAAGCAGTGACTCTATGAGACCCTATTTCACAGTGTGCCTGCTTTGGGTGGAGCATAGTGTTTTTTCCCAAAAAATTACGTTGAGCTACTATCACTATGACAGTTAAACTATCAACATAATTAATAGAAATTTAAGATGGGCATGTTGTCGTTTATGTTTCATTTAACTACCAAGAGAATCTAATCTTTTTTTGTCTTATAAGATCACTTGAGTGGCCTTATTAATTATGCAAACGAATGTCCGCTGCTGTGGGAAAACGCAGTAATGAATAAATCTCATGCTTGTGCTGCTTAGCAAAAATTATTTCCTCCCCTATTATGCAAAGCTGTTCCCAGTGGAGAAGCAGGGCAATTCCAGAGTGAAGGATTGCTTCACAGAGAGGGATGAGTCAGGATGGTGAGTCTAGCTCAGACCTGACCCAGGAAGGTTCACTCTTCAGCACAGCTTGTGGTTGACGTAGGAAGCACCTCAGGACCCAGAGCCCTTATCACCAGTCTGTGGGGAAACGACTGAAGATGTGCTTGTGAGGAGAGACCTGGCACCCCAGAATCCAAGCACCACAGGGAACTGCGGGGAGGTAGTTAGGAAAAAGACACAAAGTAAGCAAGTGGCTGTTGGACTACAAAGGATTCATTGGCAACAGCGACACCATGTGGCAATGGCGTGTAATAACCCAGAATCGTAGTTCTCTCTCCAATAGGCTTCCACATGGAACTGACTGACCCTCTGTGAATGAGGGTTCTTGGATTATATAAGAGCAAGAGGAGGAAGTGGAAGGACAGGAAACCTCAGGTGGCTGCCTGCTGATGGCGTAGGTGGTGGTCTAAACAATGCATTTGTAAAATTTGAAACCAAGGGTCCCTATGACTTTGAGTCAATTTAGTTTTAAATCCTAGCTCTAGAAATCAAATCAAATCTCTCTCTCTCTCTCTCTCTCTCTCTCTGTATACACACACACACACATATATACATATATATCTGTATATATGTATATATATGTATATATGTATATATACAGAGATATATGTATATACACACACACACACACACACAAAGAGAGAGAAAGGGATATGATTTCTATAGATAGATATAGATAGATATCTATCTATATCTATATATATAATATATTATATATCTATATGATATATAATATATATATATCTATATATCTATTATATAATATAATAGATAGATATAATAGATAGATATCTATCTATATCTATCTATCTATCTATCTATCCATCTATCTATCCATCTATCTTCTTTCTATCTAATCTCCTTCAGAGAACTAGCCTGTAGAGAACTAGCCCAGATAATCAGGAACCCCCAGGGCAGGAGCCAGAAGACAGTAGCCTGGATCTAATGGTCACACAGTCTGGACTTGTGGCAGGCTAAAGATAACATCTTAACCTAAATTATGTTTCAGCTCCTGAGCTCTAAGATGGAATGACCCCCTGGCTAACTTCCCAAAGGACCAGACAGAGGGACAACGGAAAGGACCTCAGAACTGTCCTCAAGACCTGAATAAATGATTCGTTATCCTTACTTTACTTCCAACCAATCAGCTCCCAGCACAACCATGAACCTCCTAACCCATGGTGTCATGTGATTTTGCCCTTTATAATCTGTAATCTACACACCATCAGGGAGTTATATTTTTAGTGCATAAGCTCCCGTCTCCATGTTGGTCAACTCAATACTAAACTATTACCGTGTTCCCCAAAAAGAAGACCTAGCCGGACCATCAGCTCTAATGCATCTTTTGGAGCAAAAATTAATGTAAGACCCGATCTTATTTTACAATAATATAAGACCGAGCCTTATATAAGACCGGGTCTTACATAATATAATAAAGACCAGGTATAACATAATATAATATAATAATATAATACTGGGTATAATATAATATAATATAATATAATATAATACTGGGTCTTATATTAATTTTTGCTCCAAAAGACACATTAGAGCTGATGGTCCCGCTAGGTCTTATTTTCGGGGAAACATAATATTTTCTTTCTACACTGAAAACTCCTGCTCGTGCATTTCTTTGGGCCACTACACAGGCAGACGGACTCAAGGAAAAAACTTGAATCTGGTAACAAAATGAGAGAATGTTATCATTGGGCTCTGCAAGGTTTATTCCAGGCCATCTCACTTGCAATAATAATATAGCACTGTGCCTGACATACATTAATCTCACTGTCTCCATAATAACCCTTAAGGTAGCTTCAATAGGACCATTTTACGCAAAGAAAACTGAGACCGTGAGCATTTGAATAATTTGCCCCACTTAGATTGCAACAGGCTGAGCAGAGACTCCCATGCAACTTCATTGGTCCTCGAAGTCCTGGGCTCCCGAGTTCTGCAGTCCTCACCCCCGCCCAAATCTAAAAATAAGTGTCCCCAGGTTCTCCTCTACTGCCATCACTGCTCGTCTAAATCAAATGCGCCCAATTGATGAGCCCAACATTCCTCAAAAAAACCAATTATTGCTTTGCTTAATTTCTCAGTTTAGCAAGATTTTACAAAAGTATTTTATTTTTTGATCTTCCTACAACTTAATAAAATAAAGGAAAGATTATTGTGAGCTCATTTAGAAAAGAGCTCCCTGACTTGCCCTACAGCAAAGAGCTAGCCAGAGGCACTGCTTAATGTACACATTCCAAAGGCTGGCATCCCCACACAAGACCCATACTTCACCCCCGGGCACATGGGCCTATGGAGAAGTGACTGGGAGTCAGAAAGTGCAGGTTTTATTTATCCATTCATTCACTTCTGTAAGTGGAAATTCATCAGGCATTTACCACCTACTGGGCATTATTCTAGGTACTGAGATAGAGTAGTGAACGAAATAAGGACCCCGTTCTCTTGGGGACTGCATTCTAGTAAAAGAGACAGAAAATACAAAATGAAACAATGTGTTTTGGATTAAGTGACAGGTAGCAATCACTGCAATAAAAAAAATAAAAAATAAAAAATAAAACAGAGCTGAGTAAATGGATGGAGAGCACGGTAAGCAAGTCAGGGATCTCTCCTGCAGTGACACCTATGAAGAGATGAGGAAGAGAACCAAAGAGAAAACTTCAAGTGCCAAAGCTCTAGAACATAGTGTGTTTTATGAAAGAATGAGGAGGCTAGTGTGACTAGAGCCAAGGGAGCAAGTAGGGGACAGAGCCATCTCACACAGGGCTGGGCACACCTTGGAGAGAAGGTTAGATTTTTACTCCAAGAATGGAAGGAAGCCACGGGAGGGTCTGGTGCAGGCCTGCAGCAGAGCTGATTTACATTTTCCAGGACAGTCCAGGGCCATGCGGAGATTAGAGTAGAGCTATGGGGTTGGAAGGTCTTCATGCAGGGAACAATCCTGGAGAACTGGATGAGGAAGCAGGAGCAGTTTAGTTGAGAGAGGTTGATGGTTCAGAGTAGTATGGTCACTGCAGCTGGTTTTATTTCCAGCTTTGCAATACTTATAAATCCCGTGCCCCTGAGTTTGATGAATCCCTTCAGTCTCAGCTTATTTACTATTTCAAAGTACAGTTATTAAAATCTTCATAAATCTGGAATGAGAGTAGATTTACGAAATGAACTCATATATATCAAACTACATGAAGCATACATCATTGTTTTTCCTCTGCCGTAGAGAAAATACACACAGCAGGAGCTTAATAAACATGATTTGATTCAGAAATTAATTTCAAATATACTCATGATTTAACGAAAGCAAACGCCAGCTTGTAAGTACCAACACAAGCTTTATCACGAACTTTTCTATTTTAGTATGTACGGAGCTCTCAGTTCAGGTCAAGGAAATCAAAAGTAGTTGTCGGAAAATACACAACTTCCAAGAATTTGCTCGTTATACACATCCTTCCTTAAAGGGAAATAGAGAGACATGGTATCTTACAGGAAATCAATCTTAGTTACACCACTAATCCCTGTCACCAGACCTCCCAGTAAGAAAATTTCGGATGGTCCCATCATAAGCACATAACCATTGACTAAATTAGAAATAAACTATAAAAGAATAGTAATTTTACACCAAAGTATGTGTGTGTTTTAGTATTCCCTAAAAGTCTGGGTAATTAAAAAAACAAAACAAAACTTTTGAGCTTCTAAATTTTATGATATGAGATTTAAAAACTACTTAAGTAAAATAAGTAGAAATATTTAGAGATATTTTCAGAGTTTGAATGTGGTTTGGATTTTTAATACAAAAATAACCAATTCTATGTTAATGAGTAATAAAATAAGTGAGTAAGCACGTAAAATACAGGTGCTGCTTTCCCTCTGAACAGTACTAGAAATTCCTCCGAAGGGATTTTGTTTGACTCTTTTGATCTCTGAGTTCATTTATATTTTAAGATAAATTCTGATCTCACTACACGAATGACTCGAAACCCAACATGGCCTTAATATTAGGGTTAAGATTCCGCAAGTCTAGGAAACAGGAAAAACACTTCGTTCCCAAGCCTGGCCCGCATTCTTAAAACAGTCTGTATGTTTCTGCCACCTGCTGGTAAACACGGAAATTTACATCTACAAGTGAGCTATCCATACACAGCCACTCTTCCTTGGTTTATTTTATACTCCCAGATTTCCACAAGTTTTAGGAAAGTTTATCACCTCTTGGAAATTATTAGGTATCACTTTGTCATTATAAAATGTACATATAGTCATTAAAATGTAGAAAAATACAAATAAGAAAACAATAACCCGTGCATTCCCGCTTCCCAGAGATAATATCTGGCTGATAGGCTCCAAGAACACACAATTCTGTAATGTATTTTTTTCACCTAAAACATATTGTCAAAATTTCTGTAGTCTAATCCTCGCATAGTGGTACTACATTTAGTCATATGATATGTCGTTTTATTTTTGAACATTTGGGGTTTTCTTTCCTTGTGTTATTTTTTTTGGGGGGTATAGCAATATCCTGGTTTAAAAATTTGGACTCAGTTCTGATTTTTTATACAAAAAAAATTAATAGACATACACCTCCTTAGTCAAAGAATGTCAAAATGTGAAGTCTTTTCTCATATACATGGCCAGAAGTCTATACCAACACAGATTCCTATACAAATTCTACTCTTTCCATACTTTCATCAACACTTCCTTTTATATACTTTTGAAAGCTACATGAAGGAAAACAGAATGTTGTTATTATGTACACTTATTCAATAAGTAGTGAACATTTTCTTTTCATATGTCTACTGGCCATTTTTATTTCTGCATTTCTAGAATTCCTTAGGTGTGTATGCCAGGTTTTCTATTTTAGTATCTGTATCCTAATAAAAAAAGGAAATTAACAAAATTAACACCATTTCATGTACATCCCAAATATGTTTTGTCATATATCATTTCATTTTATCCACAGTATTTTTTATTATGTAAGCATTTTAAAGTTTCATTTAGTCAAATATATCACTATTCTCCTTCATGTTTTTATCCCTGTGGTTTAATGCTTAGAAATTACATCCCTAATCTTGGTATTGGTCATGATTTTACTTCGAAGAAAACTCTTCACATCCTTTTCTATGCAAGAACATGTTATCTAGATAGTTTCCCTGTGGAAGTTCATGAAGTTACCTGATATGAGACGGATGATTAATCTACAAATTATGACCCATTTTGCCACTTGTCTTTTCTGCATCTGCATGAATTATGACACTGATTGCAAAATATTTTAAGGACATCATATGGAATTTTCCATTATCATTAGCCTAGCTCAGTACCACAGCATGTCCATCTTCATGCTCATAAACTCTGTTCGATTATCAACATAAAATAAAAATCACATTTTATATCAAATAAAAACGTACCATAAATTCAACCAGAAACAACTGCAGGGTTCTATTATTGTGAGGTTAATGAAATGAGAAGGCACACTAGGCAGGGAACTCATTGGCCAGCTGCCAATCGCTTCATACTAGAATCTGCTTTAACAAAATGTTTTTTTGTATTAGGGGATGTGCCTGGATTTATAACGTGCTGAAGTGGAAAGTGTAGTGAACAACAACAAAAATCACAAAGTGAGATTCTAGAAACATCGTAACCTATCGAAAATCATCTAATTTACCCCTTCCGGAGTCTCCTTTTCCTCTGATATAAAATGAAGAAATTCAAGTTAATGATCTCAAAGATGTGTTCGATCTCTAACTCACCATGAATTTACATTTCTCAGACACACTTGGATAACAGCTTGTCCAACTCAATTAACAGCCACTAATGATCAAATAATCACTGTAATGATATAAAACAATCACCAAAGTACCCTCATAATCCACAAATCACACCATTTTGAGGACACAGAATTAAAAATCAGATTTTTTTTTTTTACTGTATGTAATAGACTTATGAATACACTCTACTGTTGCTCTAGTAGGACGCAATGGTGGGTGAGCTACATCACAAAACACAACAATAAAAGGGACTGTCACTACTGGTCGCATTTACCTGCATATAGACACGCACAATCTTACACATTAGGGCTCATATTATGAACTCTGCCACTAGCAAATGACTGATAATTCATAGGCAAGGGACTACCTCCTCTATTACTCAGCTATTTTAATGAACCCATTACAAACATAGAACTTTCTTTGCTTATCTACATACATATTTTTAAAATTCGAGTTCTTTACTTCGTAATAATGTTATCACAAATGTATACTTCCTATGATTTTCGTCTGTCGTGTTATCACAAATTTACGCTGTTTATGATTTTCCTCTTTCATATAGTTTGAATGTGTACATCCCTTCAAAATTCTTATGTTGGAATCCTAACGCCCCATGCCACAGTATTTGGAGGTTAGACCTTTTGGAGGTGATTGTATCATGAGGGTTGGAACCCGCCTGAAGTGGACTAATGTCCTTATACAAGAGATGTCAGTGAGCACAGAGGGAGAAGACAGCCATCTATGAACCAGGAAGTGGACTCTCACCAGACACTGAATCTGTTGATGCCTTGATCTCGGGCTTCCCAGCATCCAGAACTGTGAGAAAGAAATGTCTATTGTTTATAAGCCACCTAGTCTCTAGTATTTTGTTATGGCAGCTTGAACGAACTAAGGCATATACACAATAATGAAAGTTGAAATTTTACTTTAAATGCCCAAACCGGGGGAAGAGTTGCTAATAAAATTTGTAATTTTAGACGATAATGTTGGTTAAACTATATACTCTTATCCAGGGGAGAAAAATGATAGCTCATTATGAATCACTAAATATGGGCATAGTCCTTCAATGATAAATACAAAAAAAACCCACAATGTCCCGGCTTTACCATGTCGAGTTCTCCATTCTCCTTCTGAGACTGAGTTTTAAAACAAAACAAACCAAAAAATGCACAATTTTCATAACCTCTATGATCAAAATGGAGGTCTTAGGGGAAGCTCTCAAAGGAAAACATGCTTTTATGTTTTTTTCTTTTTGTTTATCTGTTGTCTTCCTTGAACCTAAACCCTAAAAAAGTTATTTTCTTGTGTTGCTTACTAAGAAGATTCTGTATACTGTAACTCTAAATAGCATTTTTTAGAGCAAATGTAGAAGTACATTTCACATAGCTTATCCTTTGATAAAAATGAAGGCATAATGTAAAACTAAACTTTTTGAGGGAGATTAGCCAATCTAATCCAAATATATGCTAATGTAATTTTAAAAATTTATATTTGCATATGAAAATGAATAATACTGATGATGATGATGATAATAATAATAATACCAACTAAATGTATTTAGCTCTCACCCTGTGTGCCAGCTTCTTTGTAGCCAGGTTACCCATGTGCAAATTCCAGCTCAGTCACTTACTTGCTTGTGTGACCCTGGGCCAACCCCTTAGTTCTCTTTGACCTGGTTCTCTCATCTGTAAAATGGGGAAGCACTGCAGCACCCACCTCACAGGATAGTTGTGAGGGTTAAAAGTGTCCGTGTGTGTGTCTGTCTGTCTGACACTAGAACCTGATGCTTACTATACAATTGACTATTGCCTCTATTTTCTACCCATTATTTTCTCTGCAACAAAGGTTCCCACCATAATGAAAAACAAAATATGTTGTTCCCCCAGAAAGACATTTCAATGTACATAAGCATTCTGTTTTCATCTTTATATTTATGGTCATTTGAAGGGTATTATAAACTTGGAGGGATGATGTAGAAGTATAACATCTGTCTAGGGTCACAAAACACAGCAAACAGGGATAGTAAGTCTATTAGGATTTGAAAAATAGAAAAATACTTTTGAGCACAGATGTTCCTGTTATGGTTACTGTAAAGCCTGAAGTTACAAATATACATATAAAGAGAGAAGCCTGCAAGAAAGAGCATGTCACAATGGCTGGAAGGCACTGTAATTTCAGGAGGTGCTCAGATGCTTAGTAAATATGACGAAAACATATCTGTGGCTCCCGTTAAGACAGTGGACCAAATACATCCATTCCTTCTATAAGAAACCACTGCAATGAAAGCTCTAGAAGTTTGGTAATGGTATGAGCAGAGGATGACAGAACAGGAGCAGAGCAGAAAATTTCAGAAGCTGGAAAATGTGAGGATATATAGAGTTTGACTTTCATCCCCTGAGAAGTGGAGTCCTAAGCAGGCAGGGCAAAACTGAGAAGCAACATGATTTGCTGGCCTGACTCCCAAACGTTCAAGAATTCCCCACCCTACCTGGAAATGGTGGTGAAGAGGGACTACAATGAAACAGTGAGACACCCCCCACTCCACCAGAGTCTACATTCACTCGTGACCGCTGGGCAACCCATCACCTCTACTACCCTCATATGCCAAAGATTGGAACCATACTTTTTTGGAGAGGGTGAAACTTGAAGACTTCAGGATTAGATGAAACCACATGCTTTGGGGTGAGGGAACATTACTAAAATATAGGGGGTTCAGAGGAAGTGTTCATAATGAATGCTGAGACACCCCAGGCCTTTCCGCCATCCACACACATGAGCTTCAGTTCAGAGAAAGCTGACAGACAAACTGATCTCTTGCAGGTATAACTGCAATATGCTTCACTCAGAAACATACTGTCCTGGGAGATTTTCCTAGGGCTGCTGCATCAAATGACCGCACGTTGGGTGGGTTAAAACAACAGACATACGAGTCTATTCTATCCCAGTTCTGGAGACCAGAAGTACAAAATCAAGACATCAGCAGGGTTGGTTCCTTCAAGAGGGTCTGACAGAGAATCTGTTCATGCCTCTCTCCTAGCTTTTGGGGGCTGATCACAATCCTTGGCATGAGTTCAAAGATACATTAACAGTAACTGTAAAATGAAAACCAAACAAAAAAGGAGTTATCATCTCCGGGGGATGGGGATGTAAAAGAAAGGAAATGTAAGCATAATTACATGGATCTTGAAACATTAGTGTTTGCAGCTGTGATAATATAAACACAGAAGGTTTATTTATCCAAAATGATCCCATAATTACAGTAGAAAGTTGAGGATATTATAAATGTACTTATTGGAGGAGTGGATAAAGAGACCTAAATCTCCACCTTCCACTGTGGTAAGTTAAGACATAATGTCCAAAACTGAAAGATCAGGAAGGAGCAGCATAATTATATTATCTGACCAAGGAAATAGTAAAAAAAGTTGAAAGAACTGGGGCTGCTGGCTTTCCCAGTAAGCTTTGTAGAAAGAGTTGTTTAATCAAAGCTATATTTGCACATATAAATATAAACATATGATGACTCCAACAAATTATGTGCCCTACCACTATATGTGTAACAGCAACTTATAAACCTTTCAATTGACCAAATACTTTCATACTCAAGGAAAGTATTTTTAAACCTAGAGAAAACGTTTCTAATTTTGAAAAATAAATGATTCTATTTTAAATAAAAACTGGGCGTTTAAAAAAATGCTATGGAAGTCAGTGATTTTATCTTTGGCTTACTCATATTCTAAGATGTCAATCTCCCAAACGCAGAAATATTTCCACAAGGATGTCTTCTTGAAACTAGACATAATGACATAATTTGAATGTGAAAAAAAATTATAAGTAGATATCAACAATCTCAAGAGTGTTAACCATAAAGCCAACACTTTATTCTCAAAGATGTAGTTTCATTGGAACAATCTGATGAAAACCCAACTGTGTCAAGTAAAAATGCAGAATTTATCATCAACAAGTACAACTCCTGGCTCCCCTGCACACCATTTTCATTTATCTTATGATCATGTCCTAAATTTAGTTTCTTTCTACTCTTTACCCGAGTACATTTGATCAACTATCTTTGAGTCAATGTTGAGTTGACATTAACTTAATATTTCCAACACCTTCATGACCAAGTAGCATTTCTTACATACAAATGGTCTTTTAAGCTAAATCAGATGATGTAAATAGGAAAGAAATAGTTAGTGAACTATGAAGATATGTTTTTGACTGACCTGATCCCCAACAGGTCTTTTAAACTGTAAGATAGTGGAGATAGATTGATTTGGTCCTTTGAAACATAGTTTTCAGCAATCACTGTGTATCAAAAATTCCCTGGGGAGCTTTAAAAGTCACAGATATTCAGACCCTATTCCCCTCAATATTTTTTTTTCTGGAATATAAGTCACATGCCATGCAATTGAACCCACTTAAAGTGTCCAATTCAATGGATTTCCATGTATTCACAGGGCCATGCAACTATCACCACGATCAATTTTAGAAAATTTTCATCACTCAAAAAAAAACAGAGAAAAGCATACCCACTAGCTACCATCCCCAAACCCCATTCCCCAAATACCTAAGTCATCACTAATCTATTTTTTGTCTCTATGGATTTCCCTATTCTGAACATTACATATAAATGGAATTACACGTATCTTTTGTGTTTGGCTTCTTTTACTTAGCATAAGTTTCATCCATGCTGTAGAGTGAATCAGTACTCCATTCCTTTTTCATTGTCAAGGAATATTCAATTGTGTACATATACCCCATTTTCTTTACCCATTCATCAGTTAATGAACATCTGGGCTGTTTCCACTTTTTGGCTATTACTCAGCATACCACTGGCTACAGTCAATATACAAAGGATGAGTATTATACCTGAGCCAGTAGACCAGATGCTCCCCTCATCTACTGCAGGCTAGGTTATGTTGTGACAACCAACCAGAAAATCTCAGCACCTTAAAACAGCAAAGTACATATACGCTTCCACCATGAGTAAACAGAGACTCTGCTCATTGCAGCCCCTCAGGGACCCTGGTCTGGCATATGCTTTCTTGCTCCCAGACGTCATGGGAAACCACACACAGAGTTTAAATGTATCTCCTAGAAGCGAAACACTTCACTTCTTTCAAACAAAGCAAGTCATATGCCAGAGCTGAGTTTAAAAGGGGGGCTATCTACATTTATCTTGTAGAGACAGGCATCATTTTGTTTGGGGAGGGGGTATCTCATTTTCCTTTCAGCTTGCTAAATTCAGATGACGCAAGCCTAGAGTTGTCTGTACCTGTGCTCCTCTTCCACTTATCACATGAAGCGACCCATGTGTACAACGAGTCCAAACCACAACAGAAAAGCTGAGGGCTCTGCAGCCAGGTGTATCACTGGATTTTCCCGTCGGATGACACAAAAATGTCGACACTTTCTCTTTTTTTCTTCAACCAGCTATTAATGGGTTTCTATTGCTTGTAACCAACAGTGCTCAGACTAAACTTTTCTGGAAGGTCAGGACATGACATCCCGTGAGCTAAGATGTGAAAGAAGACAGCAGATCACCAGGTGTCTCTACGAAGAGGGCCAAACTTAATCATTTTAATTTCCACATCTGAACGAAAGGCTTATGACACCTACCTTATAAGTTCTTACAAGGCTCAAAAGAGTTCATGCATTAAGCAATCCAAGCCGCCATCTGCCACCCAGCAGGTGTTCATCAAACCCTAGTCTCTCTTCTTCCCTTCTTCCCTTCTTCCGTCCTCCTGCCTTCCTCCAGGCTAACCACAATGCAGCATTTCACCTTCAGATTTTTATCACCCAACAGTGTTTACTAGGTTTAATAACCACGTATGGGATGACTGAAGGAGGTGATTAGGACCGAAAGTAGGCTGAGAGCAGAAATAGCCTACGCACAAGGAAAACCAAGTAAACGAAAACCTTGGCGTTGACCCCTGAGTCCAGAGCCAAAAGCAGGTGAGGTGCTTCCTATACCAGGGCCTTTCAGCATTCGGTGAATGGGGAATCAGACACTCCCTCGCTGTGCTTCCACTGCACACCAGCTCACTTGTCCACAACAACACACGTGGGCTAAATTCCCGTATCCTTGCATATACCTCTCTACCTGTCCGGGATATTACACCTCTCAGGCAAAGACACAATACAGCATGGGTCTGAGGAGTCTAGTATTAGCTTCAGTGCACCATTGTTTCTCATTGTCTTCTTTGTTAACTTTACACATCAACTTCCACACAGCGTCCTCTACCCAGTTCAAAGCAGAAGCTGCACCGGGCATTATCAAATCCATCCTTAAGTGCCCTGAGATGATTCGATTCCAGGGAAAAGTCACAAGGAACAACAAAAGACTTGGTTAGCGTTAAGAAAAACTAAATGAAAAGCACGGAAAATGTGGTAACTTCCTCTACAGAAACAAGTGGTATATATAAACCTTTGCATTCATTCTGAAACTTCTTGTCTATTCATAAAGTTATTCTCCCTTAATTTGAAGAAGGCCAAATTCATTGTATACTTTTTGCCCATCGCAAAGCTTAAAACAAAGAAGGGGACCCTACTGTATGCACTTGTTTGTTCATTTATTTATGTAGTGAAGGATAATAGGAAAAAGAAGTAATAGGTTTATTCTGTCATGTATATTGTATCGGTTTGCACTGCACAGGACTGAACATTAACATAATAAATGGCCATATTTTATAAAGCTTTACAAACTTAGAAAGCATTTGCACACAAGTGCTTTATTTCTTAGAGAAAGCTTCTAAAGAGGATAAAGTAGATAAGATCACTAATTTAAAAACGAGGAAACCAAGACCTGGATTTGTCACCTAAGCTGCCCAGTCACTATCTACAAAGTACTCCTGCTGAGACTGGAACCCAGGCGTCACGTGGTCATCAGTATTGTGTGGACTGTAAAGCCAGACTGAGCTGGAATCTCAGCTCTACGCACCACTAGTGGTGGGACGTGGGTCTAGCCTTCACATGCCCTGTGCTTCCAGTTCCTCACCTGCGCAATGAGGAAAATAAGAGTGTCTCCCTGTGAGCATGAAATGAGCATCTGAGCACGGTAAGCTATGGATGAGTATTCTGCCCTATTGCTGCCCAGAACTCTTTGCCCTGCATCATATTTCCTCATGAATAAGGGGATTTATTTTTCAGTATTTTGTCAGTTCAAAAAATAGATAAACTTGCATTTGAATTGTGTCCCTGATACTTATCGTGTACCTTTGGACCAGTTACATAAGCTTGGTGAACCCACTGCCTCATCACTAAAACAAATAATATCATCAGTGTTGTCTCTATTACATAAGGTAATGCCATAGATCATTTAGTGTGTGCTCATCATGGTATAAGCCATTACAAATGGGAGTTCTCATCTAACTCATACACACAAGAATTCTGCAGCTCAAACTCTCACTCACAGTTCAAAGACCTCCAATGTCATGGAAAGTCAGCCTCAATGATTTCTTGGAAATCCCCAGGAATGCTGAATACTGCCAATTGTCTTACCAGCCATGGCCTCTGCCTCAGTCTTTCTTCTTCTCCAGTGGCAGGCACCTTGGTAAGGAAGGAGTTCAGTGACAGACTCCTTATGGAGGGCCAGGGGACAAGAAATCATTTTACCGGACACTGAGTGTGGGTCAAACCAACCATGACCACAACACTGTGAAGAAGGATGAAATCTTCTGATGATCCCTAACAATATGACTACAGAAACAAATACTAACATGACCACTGATAATTAACATGACTTTAAGAACATTCATTGAATGCTTACTCCTGCCAAGTTCTCTTGTCAGGGGATAAGAACTTTAGAATGTAGGTAGTTGGATCATTTGCATGAAATGAGGTGGGGGGAGGTTAAGCAGCTTGCCCAAGCTGGTGGGGGTAGCAGTGCCAGAATTTAAACCTAGAAAACCTGATCCTACTAACAGCAAATGTCATCATTAACATTGTTTTATGCACTGCAGCTAACACTTCCACTCTCAAACTGTTTAAGAGAATCATACTTTCTGTACAATATCTTCAAAGCCTCAGCAAATTAGAATCCAAGATGCTGTGCTTTGGCGAGATGATTTATCCATAGGTGTCAGAACCTTAAGCCACTCGTATCCTGTATCTTTGTGGCGTCTTGATATTCCAAAGCATGTGCAACAGAAATACAAGGAGAAAATATCAAAGGCAGGGCTCTCACAGTTTATAGCATCTATCTCCCGCAGAATCTGTAAATAACCAGAGGTAAACCTGAGAAGCCCCAGGGAACTCTGAAAGATACATCTTTTAAAGGGACAGAGAAGGAATGAGTAATGGCTAGGTGTCCCCGTGGAACAATGTCACTGCTGTGAAACACAACATGCAGACTGTCAGGAGGAGGGAGGGTTCCTGCTGCTGACAGTCCACTCAGCTGGGCGTCACACTTCTACACAACCCTGTAACCGCTTCAATTTTACATGTAACTTTAGAATAAATGAGCGACTACACAAGATAAACGGGGATTCACTCTGCCATGGAAACCCCTTCAGATCATGTGTCTCTTGCTCCAAGTGGACAGCCAATGACCAAGAAAGAGAAAAAAAAAAAAAAAAAGCTATGGATTTGAAGGCAGGCCACTTGACAGATTTCCCCAAAGATATTTCAAGTCCCAGAAGTTGACAGTAAACCTTGCCAATCTTAGTTTAACCAGGAGACAGCCACCCTTTTGCAAGTAAACCACATTGGACATTTCAAAATTTGGGAGCTAAAGAAGACAAAAGAAGCTGTATTACTTTTCACTGATGAATTTCGTATCAGTCTGAGAGTAATGCTATTAGTGACGACTAAACGATCAATAACATAAACAAGGAATTGAAATTTTATGCAAATGGAAAACAACAACAACAAAACCTGGGAGTGCTGTTCCATATATGCCACAAGTGGGACTTCATTAATTAGCTGAATGACATTAATACTTAGCAGAATGACAAAGTGGACAGCGCACCCTTTTCAGCACATTAATGAGATTCATCATTCACGTGCTCATCAATTATTTTACACAATGTGCTCAGAATTTTGAGGACTCCATAGAAGTTTCATCCCCAGCCCCTAACCTCATAAAACTACAGCCTAGACTGCAAGATGGAACGGGATCCAAACATTTACTCTGTCCAGGTATGTCACTAGTCACCTAGGATACAAAGATGGCTAAGGCAGCTTCTTCCCTCAAGAAATTCACAGCTGATTTGAGAAAAATCCCTACAAACAAATGCTGATGTTTTAGTTCTTTAATAGAGAGACATTTTAATAAATCTCTCTTGGCTTATACAAACTTTCATTGACTTTTGGAATGAATGCACGTTGTAAACTTTAATTGAAAAATAAATTATATTCGCAATATTTCTTCTGAACTAACAATTTATCTTAGGAAATAATGGAACAAGAGTTACTCCTAATTGCACAATGGAAGCCTTGTGTTCATCTTGTCTCCTCAATATGACCACTTGATGGCGATAGCTGAACATTCATTCTAAGGCCAGCGTAAGAAACGGTTGACATTTCAGTGGTTTGTGTCACAAAAAGTACTTCTTTCAAAAGTCTAAATTTCCATATTTTTATTAGGTACCGCAAGTGGGTCACAGGGAGATGGATGTTTAAGGTTATGTAACTTCTTTGCTACGACTGTGTTAAGAACTTGGTGTGCCTTTCATAGATAGCTCACAAGTTCACAACTTCAAGTTTCATATATACAGTTTCCTAAGAAATGCATAAGTAAAAAGATTCAATTCTCTCCGTGGAGATCACTGCTTTTATGCAAAAAAGAAGGTAGTCTATTTGTGCTCTTTTTCTTTTTATTTTTTAAATCAGGAGTGAGGCGGAATCACTATGGGAACCTGATGTTACTCCTTCTATTTAAATAAAACTGATTTTTAAGGCAATTTGCCCAAATTTGGCTTTTTAACAATTACTTGTGAAAACGAACATAAAGGTCAGTTTGTGGTCACATTAAAGTGCATTAACGTGAATGTAAACCCTAACTGAACTCAGTTTCTTCATGTTTTCAAGATTGATATACATTTGACACTAGGAAAAGCATGGAAGTTTTATTTTGGTTTTGAAACTGCCATGAAAAGCCAGATCAGCATGGTGTTTAATGGAAAGGTCTGAAGGCAAAGCCCTTAGTGGAGGAACAAATGAAAGGAGCCTGGGAAGACACAACACACAGCCTGGGTGCTTGCATATTAGGTTTAAGTCACGGGAAGAGAGGATGAGAGGCTGGAACGAAAGATGAAAATAACCCAAAGTAGGCACCGCACTTATTCCCAGAGCAAATAACAGCAGATCGCTGAACAACCATTTCCTGATAAGCATATGCAAATCTTTAAAACATTTTCAAAGTTACTTATGGATTAAAAACAGATTCCATCAATGCTGGAAATAATTATAAGCAAGAAGTTGAAAAACAAAAATAGTTTATAAATAAGTTTAAGTTTAAAATAAGAAGTTATTAAAAATAAGAAGTTTAAAAATAAGATATTCTGCACACACTCAACTTTATCCTGTTTTCAGAGCATTTTACAGAGTACACTAAATTTTCGAGAGGAACGTAGGGAATTTTAGGAGAGGAATTTGCCTTCCCAAAATTCACATCATGATCATTTATGCTCTACTGCTGAACTTGAAAGCTGATTTCCAAGACTCGTTTACTACTATATTTCCAATTAAATGTAATAAAAGGTATGTTAAGGAAAAAAAGTACTTATAATTGCCAGAAGAGGGCGCTGTCCTCAAACCTAAAAATCCCACACTCCACTGATAAAATACCTTTGCTATCCTGAAGGAAACTCCAGCATAATCTGGTTTAATCACTGCATTATAATCTTTAAAAGAACCTAACCATATCTTTAAAAAGGTGGAATTACTGCTTTGCAATATGTCGTCATTTACAATATTAAGAGAAGCTATCATTTACCTAAACTAAGGGACCACATTTTGTAGCATCACAATCTTCATCATTTACAACGTTAATGCTTAGCTCTTGCATTCATCCAAGTGGAATGTGTGATTCCTTTTTTGCTTGCATGTTCCACCAAAATCTCTGTCCTAGAAGGCATCATGTCATGAGGACTGCTATTTTTTTAGTGGTTAACTGGAAATTAAATGGAAAGGTAAAAGACTGAAGAGAGTATAAGTACTTCTTTTACTAATTCCAGCTAATTCGAGAAAGAAAGAAAAAGACAAGAGCAAGTGTTGATGATGACAAAGGTGATGAACACAATGTTGGGGTTCCCTCTGGTGAGTGGGGCTCCCTGGTCATACTTAAGCTGGTTGGAGAAGCCTGGCTCCACTGCTGACCACTTACATAGCTTTGACTGGATCCCTTCACATACTTACTCTTTACTCTCCTCAACTGTAGAAAGCAGATCATCATGGCACCTATGTCTTTACACCTGTACCCTAGTTTTCTAAGGCATTTAATACAGTACTTTCTGATGTTTTTTTTGTTTTGTTTTGTTTTTGGCTCACTTATTTATTCATCTAGTTTGTTTCTCTCCCCCAAAAGTCCATAAACTCTACAAAGGCACACCCTTGTTTGTATTGGCTTTCACCTCATTCCCAGTGTCTGGAATGTGGTTGGCTGGCAACAAATGTTAACCAAAGAAATTGGTGAGGAGACGCTGTGCACCTGTAAGGAAATACTAACCCAGGGCTTGGCACACAGTAAGGCCTAAGAGTTCCCATAACTTCATTTCTGTGATGGAAATTTGTATATTTACTTGCCACTAATGGCATATGGTATAGATTTTTGAATGGGTGCCGATGACACAGTTGCCTTCATAAATCAAGGTATTAAGTCAAAACTTAGTGATTTGAACAAAACGATTAAGTAGGTAACGGGACAGGTGGCACAGGTATAATAAATGGCAATATTGTAAAAGTGGTCACAAATAAGGGGAGTTTGGGAAAACCACTCCATAAAGAATAAGTATGACAGGAGGTCAGAATAAGAGTCAGGATGAAGGCCTGGGGTAGTCAGGGAGGAAGATGTTGATTTTATAGCTGGGCTGAGGTCAGCAGATGGAAAAGCAAGGACTTTCAACCTGGGGGATCCCCGCTGTGACTTAGGGCTGCAGACAGAGTTGTATCCAAAGGTTTAATTACCATTCTAAGTTCATGGAGGAGAATCCCTCATGGGGGAGGGCCATGCCTTAGAAGATTATCCACTGGATTTCATCCTGTAACAGTGAAAAGCACCCATAGATTCTGACTTTTAAAAAATTAAACACGATGGATAAGGGCATTATTCTAAATGCTAAGTGTATGTGAAAGAAATTTGGAATGAATCCTTTGGCTCAAAGTCAACAGATGGGAGAAGGAAAACCACTCCCGTATAAGTATTTGGGAGAAGAATTTTCCATTCCTGAGAGCAAGGTGAAGTGAGGATGGCAGGTCGTAATGTTCAGTCCCAGGTTTTGCATTAAATGGGTTTCTGGGGAGGAGGGCGGGGTCTACACTAATATAAATGGAAATTCATAAATACAGTACTCATAAAATACTATGAGTTCTGCAAAAGTATTATGGGACTTATCCAGTAAGCTTCTCTTTTGAGTTTTTTTGTTTGTTTGTTTTTTTACAAGACAAGTGGTTATTTAATGATAGAATATTAAATTCGTATATTACAGAATTATACACTGGAAACCTATTTCCAATAGTTAATCATTTTCCTAACCATTATCACCCCAATAAATTTATTTTTTTAAAAAGGAAATAGAAGTAGAAAATTTAAAAAATAAAATAAAATTTATAGCTTTTAATGCGAGAGGTTGGAGAAGAATAAAATACTACATGAATCCTTCCTTCAAGTAGAAATACTTATTTTAATTTAATTACATAAAATCCCCGTATACAAATTATCTTCCAGGCCTGAAGACAATCTCTATTTGAAGAAAAAAAATGTGAAAATATACCAGAGGGGAAGATAGCATATATTGCTTCACCTCAGAATTTAATTTCATCCTATGTCAAAATGGTTTTCAATCAATTGTTTTGTGTCATGAAAATACATACCTGGTAAATAGAATAAGCCTCAGCCACTTCATGGCATCTGAGTAGAGTAATAATTACAACGCAGAGATGCTGAAAATAGGGCTGCCTTCTGTGGAGGCTTCTGATCTTCAACTCTGGGGGAGGTTCATAGAGTATGAGGCATTGGCTTAACAAATAACTGCTGAGACCTGACGTTCCCTTTGTCTCTCCAGCCAAAATCATGATTATTCTCAAACGTTGTTTTGGCTCTTGTTTGGAGTGAATTGTGTACCCTCACCTCAAAATTCACGTGATGAAGCCCTAACCCCCATTACCTCAAAATGTGACTATAATTGGAGATAGAGCCTTTGAAGAGGCGATTAAATTAAAAATGAGGCCATGCAGGTGGGCCTTAATCCAATCTGACTGGTGTCCCTATATATAATTAGGACAGGCAGATAGACACCAGGGGGATGTGTTAATAGAGAGGGAAGACCTTGTGAGGACACAGTGAGAAGGTGGCCATCTGCCATCCAAGGAGAGAGGCCTCAAAGAAATAAAAACTGCTGACACCTTGATCATGGATTTGAAGCTTCCAGATCTGTGAGATAATAAATTTAGGTTTCTTAAGCCACCCAGGCAGTGGTATTCTGTTATGGTAGCCTTAGCAAACCCATATAATTCTCAAGGAAAAATTCCCTTTGGACCTATTCTGTGCAATACGTATTGAGTAAAATGACGCTAATATAGAAACTCAGTTTCCAGGCATGGAACAATATAAAAATAAATAGGCTACTTAGAATTTGACCAACGTAAGTGAAAATTTCAGATGAGCTTCAAATATGTTCCCTATTAAAATTTTTAAAGATTACTTTGGATGCCATTTATATATATATGCATTCTATACGAGATATTTTTTTCTGTTGCTTACTGTTTCCCTTAAAAATAGATTAATGAAAAGAGAAGCAAGCATATTACATAATCTCTGATAAATTTTACAACTGCAACACACCCTTTTCAAAAAAGATCAATGCCAATAAATACAGAGATCTCTGTGGTTTAGTTCTTATGTATAACATTAAACTATTTTAAAATGATTTTTATTATTTATTCCCATTTCTCAGAGGATGTGAGGGAAACATGTTCATATTGCCTACAGCATATGTTATACTCTTTTTCTCTCTTTCCCAATTATCTGTAGCAATGGTTCTTTCATGCCTTTCATTCTTCATAGACTGGGTAAATGATGTATCTGAGAATTGCACTCTTAAAGATACTGCCCCAATTTTTAAAGGCTTCCCCTCACCCCACTTTTATGAATGGAAGTAACCACCTCTAAGTAACTGATTATATGTGTGCTACTCTGATTTTTAAAATAATACATCTATATATTATTTAATGATAATGTGAGTTGGGAATTTTATTTTTTTTATTTCTGAATAATAAACATTGAGAGTGCGAATATGGAATTAAGGTATTAGGCAATGATATAATTCTGTGGTTTGCAAGCAGCAAGATTATATATTCTAGAAAAGCCCAGAGTTTATGGACATGTCACTCTTTAGGTGATTGGGTGTTCTACTGTAAAAAGCCAGGCACACTGAGAAACGTTTTTATCAATAGTTGATGCCTACCATGCTCCCTTTAGATTTAATTCTTTTGACTTTCACAAAGCTTACACATATTCTCTGCAAGGGGCTCCATTTTTATTTTGCATTAATGTATTTAGTGTTTCCTACCCTCACTGGTCACAGAGACCATTCAGTCTCCTCAACTTCTCAACAGCCTCCTTGGATTCATGCAAGAATTATATTACTTGGATGAATATATTACTGGATGAATATATGACTATATTCATCCAGAATTATATTACTGTCCCATCTTTGCCAGCCTCCCTCGCTCATTTTCGCAAAAAGTTCTATTTATTCTACTTTGTTTGTGTTTCTTATGCAATGTTTATATGGTTTTTTATTTCTTATAATACAGTCTTAGTTCTTGCTAGAGATTTCTACATTTGAATGTTCAGAGCTTTTATATCTTTTGCACTCCTATCACGGTTTCATCATTGTATTTGGTTTTCATTTTATTTAGCTTTTGTTGGGTTATTTTCTTAGTACTATGATTATTTAGCCAAGATACAATAAATTCTACTTAGTCTTCAAATGTTACACCAAGAGAAATATGTAATATTAAGATAAGACATATATTGATTTCTGATTTTTAGAGAGGGAATCGATATTGAAGAATCTGGTTAACAGCAAATGGCCCCATAGTGTAGTTGTGGTAAGGTTCTTACTCGCATTCCTAATGTCATCACTATATGCATGAGATTAATGGAGATGGAGGAATAGACAGTGTAAGAGAAAAGGCAGGACATAAAGCAGAATTTTATGACGTAAGCATTTAAGGCTTATTTTCGGAGAGATTCTCATAGATTCTCCTCTACTCCTAGCCCACCAAAAAGTATCCAGGGATCACAATACTCCTTTCCTTCTTTCTTTAAGAAGATGCTACATTTGAAAATATAAAATGTGAATATATATATGTATATATATATATACATACACACACACATATTAACTTCTCATTCTAGGAGACTAGGTATAGATTTATATGGGTACATGTCAAACTTATATGATTTGGGCATGTGTGCAGTATACAATGAAGATTAGAAATGAAAATCCAAGGACACATTGTTGTAAAGATATCCAAACAGTAGGAGGAAAAGAATATGTATATATATATGTACATATACATATGTACATATATATATGTAGGCTCTTTGGAGGCAACATAGTATGAAAGAAAAATCTAATTTCAAAAAATCTACTTTTGGTGTAGGTCACCAAAATATCACAGCTTATGCTAAATTTCAGTTTTATGTTTGTATGTTCCTGAAAAACTAATTGAATGTTCTGTGTTTTACTGAACACTTCTAATGTGTAAGATATAAATAAATAAATAAATAAAATAAAATAAATAAAAAACAGGATGGATAAAAGCTACCTGGCTTCAAAGTAATCAGTTGTCTAACTAAATTAAAGACTGCTAATATATTTGACATAGTTATTTGGCCCATCAATACTTTGCACCTACACATAATAAAATTCTGTTACAATCTTTGACAACATTACCAAAAAACTTTAATTGGTTGAATATAAGCTGACATTTTCCTGGAAGAGAGATTGATTTTTGTATAACAATCTATCCATAAAAAACAAAACAAAAAACAGAACTATAATTTCAAACTGTTTTAGTCTTAAAAGCATGAACATGTCAAGAATATCCCATTTAGTACTCTAATGATATACCACTGGTCATGATAACAGGTCACATTTACTGAGCTCTTCCTCCTACAGACCAGCCGCTGTGCTAAGTGCTCTTCCAAGAATGATTTGTTCAGTATTCACAAGCCAAAGATAAAGTGCCATACCGTCCCTCTTTTACAGACAGAGTAGGTCAACTAACTTGGTCAAGGTCTTAGTTCTAATAAATGGCAGAGCTGGGAATTGAATCAAAGTATGTAGTTAATTCCAAACTCCACACTCTAAAACATGTTGCTATATTACCAAAATTGCAAACGACTTTTCCAAGTGTTAAGCAGGGCCTACCGTACGTGTTTTGATAATCTTTGCTGTTAACATTGACTAAGAGTATTGTTCTCAGAGTCAAAGGTATATGCCACCTGAGTGTAGGAGGAAGGTAGAGGCAGTGCCTAGCAAATTAGCACGAAGTACTCACTTAAATATTAACTCTCAAATAGCTTAGCTATCTCCTAGTAAAGAGGTAGACTTTAACTTTAACATGTTAAAAATAAGATAATAACTATACGTTGGATGAGCCCAGTGCAAGTTGGGGAGAGTACAGGGGAGGGTTTAAGGCATAATTCAATGTCCAGACCCCTAGAACAGCATTGAAGAAAGACTTCTCAACTCTGGAACTCTATGATTTGTATGTCATGTATCAACCATGGGGGAGGGTGAGTGGGTTACCTCCCTTCATTCTCTAGAACATAAATTAACATATACAGTCTATGGACTAAATTGCAGAGGCTGCCTCTTTCTGTAAATAAATTTTATTGGAACATAGCCATATACATTCATTTACATATCACCCGTAGTTGCTTCCATCCTATCAAGATAGAGTTGAACAGTTGCAACAGAGACTGTATGACCACAAAGTCTAAAATATTTACCATCTATCCCACTACAAATAAAAGGCTGAGTCTTGAGATATATTATGTTGTATAAATAAATATCCATCAAAGTGATGGAACATGCATCTAAAGCCATGTACATAGGGAAACGGGCTTCCACAAAGACACAATCCTATTCTTTCCCTGGTTGCTTTCTCCCAATCCTTCCCTTTCCTGAATATTGTAAGAGGTACCTATTCGCATCTTTCTTAACACACACACACACACACACACACACACACACACACTACAAACACTGAATTTGAGAATACAAAGATGAATAAGACAGAGTACATGTCATCAAGAAACTTACTGTGAGAAAAAGCAAGCATTTTAGAAAATAATTAAAATGAAATGCTAAGGGCCATAAGAAATGTCAGAACAAACTTCTAAAGAAACCTGTGCCAAGGTTCGAAAGTCCTGTCCCTAAGTCTGAGGGGTCATTTATCTTGTGACAAGCCTTCTTTTGTCAGTGAAGAACCTTGGACTTGATATGTGTTTAACTTAAGCTGGTACCAAAAGGCTTAGACCATCTCATTGCCAAGATACTTGCAATGTAAGGTTACAAGGAGAAGACACTTCAGAATGGCAAATTCTTCAAGGTCTTTATATCCTGTTTTAAGTCTTGGAGAATTTTGCATGTTTGCTGCTTTACACTATTTACATGTGACAGGCCTTCTTCTAAGTACTTAGTACTTCTTAGTGGTCTAAATGAGAAGTTGTAATTGGATGTCAATTTATCTCTCATCTTGGTTTAGGATAGGTGAAGGAAGTAGGTATTCTCATCTCAGCAGAGCAGAGACCTAGTCATATCTGTGGACCTGGACCATTGACTAACTGCTCTCTGACCTCACTTCCTAAGATAGGGGTCAGCAAACTACAGTCCAGCCATGGACTGTTTCTGTATGGACTGTAAACTAAGAATGACTTTGAGTTTTTTTGTTTGTTTGTTTGTTTTTTAACTTTACTGATGAATATATATCAACTATAATTATATATATTTAAAGTGTACAATGTAATGATTTGATACACATATACATTTTACAAGGGGTTTTAAGAGAAAAATGAAGAGCATGTGATACAGATTATTTGAAAAATATTAACAGAATAAGTTGCAAACCTCTGCCAAAGATATGAAGGCCTAGATCATTTACACTTTGAAATAATTACAGAAAAGAAATGAGATCCAAAAACAACTAGGAAATCAATGCAGGTAATAATTAATAATCTTATTGTTAAATAGAAAACAAAAGGAAGTTTGTCCAAAATCCTTTTTGACTTATGTCTATCTCTTGCGATTCAGAATCATCTATTTGCTGCTTCATAAAAATAACCAATAATTCAGAAATTAACAAGGAAAGGAAATACCCCTACTCTTTTCAAATATTTATACTCCCTATTTAAACAGACATATTTAGACTTTCTTACTTTATCCTTATAGCTCTTAACCTATCTTTCCTATTTCCCATTCTGTTGTCTCTCTGTGCTGGTATAGATACTTCCTTCAATTTTTTACCATCCAGCTTGTTAATACTCTCTTTATTTGTATCTCATCTGCAGTTTAAATTCACTTTTAGACTTTTATTTTCAATTGTTATGTATTTTATTTCTAGAAATTCTGTTTTTTATTATTTTTTTTTAACAAACAATTTTGAAAACCTCCTATGTACCAGTTATTGTTCTAAGTATCAGAGATAAAGTAGTGGAAAAAAGACAATATGACTGCCCTCATGAAACTTAGATTTCTCTGGGCGTAACACAAACATGTAATCAAAATATATACCAGATGGTAATAAGTGCTGTCCAGAAAAATAAAAGACAAGCGGAGAGAGTACTATAGGGGAGAACCTGACTGTGCCTGGAGCCTTATTGGGATGAAGGATTACCTGGATATGTGAGTTGCCATGGGCCTGGCTTACACACAACGAAAGCCACAACTGGACCTCACCACTCCTGCCAGTAATGATGAAGAGACCAGGAGAAGTATTCTTACCTGGAACACATGAGGCTGTCTCCTGGGCTCCCTTTGGTTTTCTAATGATGATTCTGCTTCTGTAAGTATCTTAGGGACATCTTGAAAATACATTTAGGCTTATGGTGTTTTGAAATCTACATTAGTAAATACATTTGACCCTCTAATCTATGGAAGGATTTGAATTATGGTTATAAATCGCAAAGGGAAGTTTTATTTTTTCCCCGCTATCCAATGCCAAGTTTTGAGACAAATAAGCTTTCTTGCTGCTGATTCTCTGCACACCTTGAGAGTCCCAGATTTATGCAGAGAGCAGGGAGGTTTATTTTCATATCCTCCACCCAGCATAGGCTTCAAGCTTTGTTCTTTTTCCTCCATAGTCCTATTGCCATCAAAACAGAAGTTCACAGATATCCAGGATCAGAACATACTGTGGGTCACAAAGCAGCTCTAAAACTATATTCTTTAATCCCTGGATTTTGGATTTCTTTTCACTTTTGGACACTGAGCATCTCCGTTTCATTCTTGCCAGTTCAGCAATGCCTTTGAAAAGATGCTTTACATATCAAGTATTTATAACTGTTTTGTGGTAGAAGGTTCTTTATGAAATATAGTCTATCTTGTTCTTTTCTCCACTCAATTTGGACAAAAATTTTCCTTCAAGATGATCTCTACATGAAGCACAAATTTTGACAACTGAACTTAAAGAAAACTCCTGAACTTTCTCCAACCTTCTGACTAGAAATGAGTTTATTTTCCCAAAAGTGTTCATTCTATCAGCTTGTTAATAAAACTACATCAACAATAATGAGAGCATTTGAATCAAGCTGGGTACTACACTAATGCAAGAGCACTACGCTGCAATAAACATAGGGGTGCATAACTTTTTTTTTTTTAATTAGAGTTTTGGATTTCTCTGGATAGATACCTAGGAGTGGAATTACTGGATCATAAGGTAGTTCCATTTTCAGATTTTTGAGATACCTCCATACTGGTTTCCATAGTGGCTGCACCAATCTGCAATCCCAGCAACAGTGCACAAGGTTCCCTTTTCTCCACATCCGCGCCAGCACTTGTTGTTTGTTTATTTATTGATGACAGCCATTTTGACTGGGGTGAGGTGGAATACACAATAGCCAAGACATGGAAACAACCGAAATGTCCATTGGTAGTGACTGGATTAAGAAACTGTGGTACATTTATACAATGGAGTATTACGCAGCCATAAAGAAGAATGAAATCTTACCATTTGCAACAACATGGATGGACCTAGAGAACATTATGTTAAGTGAAATAAGTCAGACAGAGAGAGACAAATATCATATGTGATCTCACTTATATGTGGAATCTAAAGAAAGGAATAAATGAATGAACTAATCAGAAACAATCTCAGAGACATAGAGGAAAAACTGAGGGTTATTAAATGGGAAGTGGTGTGGGAATAAGGGGGAAGGTGAGGGGATTAGAAAACAGTCAGTAACCACAAGATGGCCACGGGGTCATGAAAGTCAATTTGGGGAATGTAATCAATAATGTTGTAAAGATTGTGTAGGGTATCCGATGGACACTTGTCTCGTTAGGGAGACCTCCTCAGGGATGATGTAGATGCCTGATCACTGCACTGTACACCTGAAGCTGAACAATAATGAATGTCAACTACAATTATAAATAAATATAGATAGATAGGTAGGTAGGTAGATAGATAGATAGATAGATAGATAGATAGATAGATAGATAGATAGATGGATGGATAGATAGATGGTTACAAGAAGCGGAGTACAGCATTAGGAATAGAGACAGTGGAAATGTAATGGTTGTATGCGATGTCAGAGGGGTAGTGGATGGGGGAGAGGGGTTGTCACTGTGTGAGGGATATAAATGATAAGTGTCTAACTATTACATTGTTTTGTGCATCTGACACTAATAAAAAATGTTAAAAAACACTACGAATTTTAGCTATGCTCTGAGGCTCTATAACTAACAGTTTTCATTGTTGGTTTTACTCTTTTCAACTAAAACTTTAAGAGATACTGAATATTTGCTGTAATTTATTTCTTATGATAGTCTTCACTTTATGACACTTACATTTGGTTTAACAATATTTAGCAAAAGACTTTTACCATCATCTCCTTTCCTTCTTTGGCCAAAGCAAGGATTACAAAATGAACCAGATCAGATCAATTAACACTGTGAAGTTATCACCATTTCTAAAGAAGGCACACCCACACACATCAAAACAAAACAGTGACTCCCAAGGCAAAATACTTTCAAATAAAATAGAAGTTTACAGTCAAAAGGGATAAATGAATTATTTGTCTTGACACAACAACCCACTCCCCTGACATCTGCATTCTCTGTTTTCAATGAATGTTGTTGCTTTTTTTTTTTTACTTTCATCATTGTTCATATGATGATCTGAGAAAAAAAAAATGAGTGAGCCAAAAAATAATAAAACAAGGCCTAGAGGAATTGAAGGAAAAATCCAATACCACTTACTTTAATATAGACTTCCTCATACAAACTGTTTCCAAAAATAAATTGCAGATACAGCAGAATACAATATATTGCCAAACATAACACACAGTATTTGATGGAGAACATAAGACCTCCCTAACGCCTCCAGTAATCAAACATACTACAGATTCTACGAGGAATTTTAGTAATAATATTTGCCAACATTTCTTAGGAGAAATCCCTCCTGACTTTTTTTTTTTTTTTCTGGCAACCCGGGGCAAACACTTTCATTGCATTTATTCTCTAAATCAGGGAAATTTGCAAGGTCTAGTGCAAGATTCTTTTGAGAACATGCTCTCATTGATTTCTCAGAATATTCCAGTGAAGTGTGTATGTCCATTGCGCAAGAAGCTGAAGTGCAGAGAATGTTATGTATTATCCCCAAATGATTTAACTAGTAAGTGGAGGACTATATTCTAATAAACAGATTTGCACACCTTTGTATCCAAGGCACTTTTCCCACTGTTATTAGTAATAGAAGGAATTGTGACATGTAATCTTTCTTAATTTATGATATAATATATATACTCAAGAAAAACAAAGTTTATCTCTAAAATAGGTAGTAGATACATGTGAGTTGTAGGTAATAGGGAATGAATAGGTAATTAGTGAATAAGACCAGTGGTTTTTATGTGAATTGAACAATGAGAATAGGACTGCTGACACTATTCCCCAAAAAAGTCTGCCTTCTATTTTGTACCTGGGCTAAGTCAGGGAAGGAACAGAATATTAGGTGGGCGGCTATGAAAATTGCACCATGGAATGGTTTAGGCCACTACGAAGAGATTTGTGTCCACAGCAATACTAGTTTAGGACACAAGTGCTATAGCATGTCTGCGTGGAACACTGCTTGGAAAGCGGTGATAATTGCACATGAAGGGGTTTCTTTGCAGCTGTGTGACTCCAGGATAGAGATGCTGGGCCAGGAAGTAGCATGCTCTTGGAGACAGCTGTGATAAGACGCTGCTCTTAAGAGGTATACAGACAGAAATCATCAAGAAAAAGTGGGAGGCAAAGCATAGAGAAAATAAAAAGCATTCCAGTCATTAAAAAAGAAATTATATTAGATACAGGGTACAGAAGGGGCTGAGGGCTTGACCTTTTTCATGGGAGAGAAAAAGTTCAGCGAAAGTGGGAATTAACAGTACTTTAATTTTTCTAAATCTTACTCTATTAAAACCTAGAAACATATGTCTTGCAAATGAAAATTACAGTATTTGTCCATTGTGTCAAAAGAGAGAACATCTATGACTTTCTTCAATAAATGAATATTTTAGTTTTTTTAGTGTTTTAATATTTAGTATGACCAGTATGTATTTAGGTCGTTTATTATTTCTATAGTTGTATATGTCTTATCTCATTTATGTATCTTAAAAACCTTAAACAAGTAGTAATATCACCCCCATTTTACAAGAAATCAAAACTCATAGTATATTACTGCCTCCCTAGTGTTGCCCATTGAGACAACTTTTATGTTAAATTTCCTTTCCCAAATAAAAGTCGGTACATATGAGGTAATCGGGATATGTTATTTTTTACTCACATATTGCTAATAAGATAAGGCAAAGGAATAATAAATTATTTAAAGAAATGTACATAAAAATAGAAACAAAATGGGACTATCACCAGGTTTCCTGACTCCTAGACCATACTCTATGTTATATAACAACGAGTCATTGTTATTTATCTTCAACTTCTGACAGAGGGCATGGAAATTAATCACTCTCTTAAAATATTTTTGAATGAAGATAATAGTTGAGCGGATGGATAGAAGAATGACACATTCTTTTTTAAAAAAATAAAGACCCGATTCTAACAAAATCTACGAAGAGAAAGATAGTTTCCATATATACAGTTACATTTCCTCTACCTCATTCTCCTCTCTCTTATATCCTACCCCACCTCCACTTCCAGAAAACACCCTTTCTTATTCAGGTGAATCTGAGAGAGTCAACTTTTAAAATGAGTGATCTCAGAATTTAAAAAGAGATGTAAGAAGGATTGATTATGGCAACAACATAATGCAATATTTCAAGAGAGGGTCTCTGCTTGCTAAACCTATTCTTCTGAAATTCTCCCAGCTCCATGCCTTCCTTTGCACTTGTCATTATAAGTATGAATTAAATGGAAGACTTGCTCCAGAAAACAGAACATTGGAGCTGCAGCTGCAATGTTTAGTCGTTTTATGACATCGGTGAAGTCAGCACATGCAGCCTTCATCCAGCCAATGAATGACAGTACCATCTCTTTAGTTGCCCAAGTCAGAACACATCCTTCGCACTCATATTACCGAGCCCCTAATCCATTATTCAATTTTCTTTAGCTTAACAATATATCCCAAATGAGTCTACATCCCTCCACCTCCACTTCCTCTGTTGTAATCTACACTTTCATTATTTCTCACTTGATTAAGGCTTCTAACCAATTTCCCCATATCCACTAAATCCATCCCAATATCTTCTTCATACCACATCCAGAAATCTTTACATAATGCACTGTGACAGAACATCATCACCCGTTAAGAATCTTCGATGGTTTTCTCCTGCTCTTTGGAAACACAGCCACAATATCCAATATGCAGAACCTCTGAAACCTAATCCACCTCCCCCCACCCCTCCCAGACTTCTGTTCCTACTGGTCTTTTCAGGGTCTCCAGGCACCACACTTTCTCAGATCCTTTCCTTTGATCCTTCATAACTGTCTCTTATTTAGTCTTCTTACTTCTCCGCTCAAGAGACATTTCCTCAGGGAAGCTTCCAGACCCTTTTTTACATACTCACAGCCAAATTCCTTTCTGCAAAGCATCGACTTCATTGGCAAATATCCATAACTTTGTAAATTTAATGTTGATCTCTTTGACAAAAATGAAAGCCAATATGAGACGAGACAATGTGTATTTTTCCTCCAACACTGCTGTAGATGCCCTCCAGCCAAAGAGCACCAGGGATCAGGCCATGGTCAAGCAAAGTCAGGTTTATTGGCTCATTGCAACAAAGTTGACAGCAACCACGTGGAACTGTGGGGGCGGGGGCCTCAGCAGAGGGTCCTAAGAGGAGCTCATTTTAGGATTTGGGGTTGTGTTATGTAACGTTGTGGAAGTGTTAAGAAAATGATTTTGCTCTGGATTTGGTGCTATTAGAAAGTAAGGGCAATTGTATGACTGGATGGGTATGTTCACAGTTTTTAGATGGCAATGCAAAGCTAAAACCCAAAATAGTAAAATAAATAAAAATAAAAAGTAGTCACTTACGTTACTACTTCCCTGGAAAAAAATATTCTGGTTTGCCAGTTACAGCTGTGTATCTATCTGCAGCTTTCAATAATGATAAGTAGTTATTATGTTAATGATATTTATTTGCTCTGAAGTAGAGAAAAGTGAGAAAACGGTAGTTAAATTTTGTTCCCTAGGCCAGCGCCAACTACTTTTAGGAGGAGAATCTTCTATAATACATGTAAATCATAAAGATGATCAATTAATATTTATTTTAGTCATATTCATTCAATAAGTCTGTACTGTCTGTCAAATCCCAGGCACTCTACTCAGCACAAAGAACAAACTTGTGAATAAAAGCACAAGGGTACCTTCCCTCTTGAAGCTCAGGGCCCAGACCGACATTAAAAAAGTAATTAGACAGACATTAAACAGGTATTAAAAAAGTAATGATTTTTTTTTAAATCAGAATTGAAAGCTGAGGAAGTATGAAAAAAAACAAAACACATGAGACGTATCAAATATGCTGTGCTAAAGCATTTTTCTGCAGAGAGGAACAGGACTCTGTAGACATTAAAAGCCCAATCTTTGTCCTAACACTGATAACCTGCATGTCACCATGAAGTTTACGCTGACCTAATCTTGTATATTGGTACAGGGGCATGCAACAATGAGAAGGATAAGGGGTCGCTAACTCTAAGGCCGTTCTCCATGCATATCAATAAACCATATTAAGATCACCTATTTAATTGATACAAGTTGATGGTTACTAAACAATTCATCGACACTTATTCTTTTAAGTTCTGAAAATATATGGGAGGTTCCCAGAAAATATGTTAATAAACCATGGCTCCAGGTTGATGAGAACATTAAATCATGCATCATGCCTTTACTATATTTGTACCAGTGCTCCTCTATTGGCCAAGTGGGGTTAAAATTCTCCATTATTCAGTGGTCCACTTAATGGGACAAAGTTTCTGACCTTTCTAATTCTCATTACACATACAATTAATTGCATCCATGAGCTGCTCATTGAAATGGAAACTGGCTCCTGAACACCCTCAATCAAGAGCAAATATTGCAAACTGGACCCTTGCCTCAGCATTGCCTCTGTAACCAAGTGATTTGCATACAGAGCTGTGCATGAAATTTAGGAATGAAACTAGATAGATATAATATTATGTTGCCTTGAAGGCTAGGTTTCGATTGAATAAGATTGTCCAAGGTGCTTTTATAAGATAAAAAAAAACATTTAAAAATTGTAATAAAGTTCATATATATGTACATATTTAGTCACAATGAAAATTATCCCACATATAATGTATATTTTTGGCATATACGCATCATGGGGTAAAAGTAGATAATCAACAGTTCCAGGGTCTGAGGTATAATTTTGAGAGTGCCATAACCCAGTGTGGAACAGGACTGGCTTCGTTACTCATCTTTCCTAGGTCATAGATAGTGAATACAGTAGTACCTTGGTTTTCGAACATCTCCGTTGACGAACATTTTGGTTTATGAACGCTGTAAACCCGGAAGTAAATGCTTGGTTTTCGAACACACCTCCGAAGTCAAACATATCACGCAGCTTCCACTGAGTGCAAGATCCTGAGGCCGAGCTGTGGGCTGTTTCTGAACGTTTCAGAACTCAAACAGTCTTCCAGAACAGGTTACATTCAAACACCAAGGTACCACTGTGTACAAAACGGATGGCTAGTCTTAATGACCCCCAGGTCCATGTTAACAAAAACATTCAAATATTGGAGTTCCCTCTAGATTCTACTCTCTTTCGTTTCCCTTTGAACATAATTCCATGATCTCCAAATCTGCAATTTTGGAGATGGCTCTCTGGCCTGATCTGCTCTCGACCCTAGAAGAACAAAGGAGCCACAAAGTTCTGCTAGAACTTCTCAAGGGGAGAGCTACTCTTTCTCTACAAGAAACTCTTTCTCTGGAACAGAGAATTCCTGACACACAAGCTGGGCTTCACAGCTCACAGATTTTGAGAAATATGTTTCCTCAATGCAGCAATAAGGTCCAGGATACATCCCTCTGGATATGGGAGCATGGGCTCACCTAACCCATTGTGAATTTAGGGTTCTGATCTTCCCAGGCTCCCTCACGCATGCCGGGGCATTCATCTAGTGTACCGGAGATAAAAGAAACTCGGGTATTATGTTGTATCCCCCTAATAGGTTTATCGTGTTTACAGTTTAGTTACAGTATTTAAACCACAGGAAGTTTTCACTCTTGCTTAGCTATTTTATTTTACATACTAAGTACTACTCTGAATACTACTTTAATGATTTGCACCTTCGGTCATGAGTTCATTTCATTTGTAGAGCTCCTCTGATGGCCCATTGTGTTAGACTCTTGGGATTTGAAAAGGAATTAAGGAATGAGACCCAGGCACTACCTGTTTAGAGCTAGCATCTCACAGAGAAGTGAGGCATTGATCAAAAAAATCAGGCAGACCATGGAACTGCCTACTATACTTAGGATTTGTGTCCGTTTCTTTTAAGATTAGGTAGCTGGTAGCAGCATTTACAATTCAGTGGAGCACTCCAGAGCCTCCATTTATACAGCTCACTGGGGAGGGCCGGGGTTAGAGGACCCAGTAGACAGAGAAAGACCTCATGAAGGGTAACCTGAGGCACAGGGACCAACGGAGACTGTGGAGCACAGATAGGCAAAGAAGGATGATGATGATAAGAAATAATAATAAAAACTGCTGTTTATTTAGCACCAAATGTACATGACCTCTTCTGTACATGACCTCTCGTCACATTGTAAAGTACATAAAATACAGACTCCTCAATTTCATAAATGAGGAAAGTGGAGCACAAAAGAATTAAACTGTACAAAACCATAACGCTAGTAAATTACTCAGCCGGTATTATTAGCCCCCCTGGGATTCTGCTCTCACCTCTGAATCTTTATCCAGTGTCCCCTCACCCCACACCTTCTCTTACCCCAAACACCATACAAACCAGGGAATTCTCCCGGGTATCTACAAATTTTTGACAAGAAGGAAGAGCTATTTTTGAAGATAGTTGGTCAATTGCTAGATCAGTATATTTCCAAAAGAAAGGAAATGGAATTCATCATACTTCAAACACCAAATTAACGAGAAATCCTGGAGTGAGTAAGAGTCTAGGTGAGGTGAACAAATTCAGAAACCTGTTCACCTCAGGTTTCTGGCAAATGGGGAAAGGAAATGAAGGTTTTGCCATCTTCCAGTACCAACTATTGAGCTAACACTAAAACACGGTTTTGTAGCCCCAACTCATTCCGTTCCCACTTTGCTCTGTAGGTGTGGGACAGGGTATGGAAATAGGGAAAAGGAAATGTTAGCACCACTTATATTAAACAGAGAAAGATAATTGTTTCATGCTGAACTTGAGCTCTCTAGCTCAAAAACATGTGGACAGAATAACAGAGTGTGAGAACTGGGGATTCCTTAATGAACAGCAACAAGTTTCAGATTTATATTTTAAAAACCTAAGGTCCCATATACCATTTAATCCTGCCTCAGTTTCCAAGTTAAGCTGTCTCAGTTTCCAAAATTAGAGAAAGACAAATAGAGTAAAACCTAGTATCTGATTATTGCATTAATCTTCCCACCTGTTCTCCACAGGGAATATCATATTATATAAGGATTTGGGTGCAATAGCGAAGGAATTTTTTAGATTTTAATGAAACTACAGTTCACCTTGTAAAGAAAGCGTGTAAATTAATGAATGAAATGGGTAATAACATAGTGCTATCCAAGTGTTTTCAGTAAAACCTTTTCTCCCGTGATCCTGCTTTAGAACCACGTACCTGCAGGAAAGTTCAGTCAACGTGGGTGGGAGGCACTGGGCCTTTCACTCTCTGGGGATGGAAGTTAGTATTTGCTGACCAGATTCTGGAAAGGAAAGCTGCAGAAAGAAGAGCTAAGATAGCCTTGGGGCAGGTCTGAGTGTTTTGTTTTGTTTTTTCTTCCTCTAAGACTGAATACGTGTAGTCTGCATGATTTGACCCAGAAAAGGAGTGTGTGATATGGCCAGATCAGGATACAATGAGCATGATGCTTAGATGAATTTTAAATATGCACATTCCAGAGTGTTCCAAGACAGCAGTGGAATGTGTCTCAGCCAATACAAGCAAAGGTCTCAAGGGGAGACCTTGTCACGAAAGCAAATGAGACCAAACGTCAATTAGTAGGGGAGATTGTCCAGAAATTCTTAATAATTCTTAATAAACACAAATTCTTAATAAACACAAATACTGACAGTATTTGTTATACCAATTTTTTCAGTTACATCATCACCATAGAACAGTGTTAGGTTGAAATGCTTGTAAGCAATGGTTCATTAGATAAATACACACTGTCTGGCTCAATAAAATAAATACCCCTAGGTACCCCCTATACCAGACAAAGTGGTATATTTATATATAAAAATAACCTGGGCCTTCTTGGTAGCTGTGCTTAGCATACTTGGTATGCAGCTATACCTATATAAAATCATTCTTATCTCTTATTTTTCTCAGAAAAAAAAAAAAAGAACACATGTAGTTCTAGTGAAAGAGCCTACTTTAGATTACCCCCAGCCTTTATTTCTTATTCCCCCTCAAGATGAGTATTATTAACAGATCGCAGTATTCGAGAATCCAGGAAAATAAGCATCGTATCAATGATAACTATTGTAGCTTTTTAAATACTCTTCAGAACAAATAAATGGTAAGAATCAAGCACTAACATGATATCCCAGATATTTTAGAGAATGCAAGGAAATAAATGCAAGGTCTCTGCACTCACATTCTAGCTCAGCAAACAACACAAACAATGAAATATTGAACAACACTGGAAGACAACACCAGGAGCTGTCTGCTGCCAAAAGGTTGGGCTTGTTACTAAAATCAGAATCTGTAAGAGTTGTTTAGGTAAACAGAGTACTTGGTCATACAAGAAACCGTACTGAGATTATTCCCAGTCTATAAATCCAAATTCCAAAAAATGTCATTCTTTATTTTCTTAAATCAATACAAATCCAACTGCTAAAATCACATCTTACAATGGAAAATCAACCACAGCATCAAACAAACAAAGATCTCCGGCTCTTACATAATGTGAAAGAACTGAGTACCCTCACCCTGATTCAGTAAGGCCATTGGCCCAAATCATTGTTTCACTCACTGTCTCAGCCAATATGAGTCCCTTCTCTGCTAGAAGCTCTGAGGCTTCCGTGTCACGCTTGGGATGCTGGATTCCCAGGCATCAAACTTGGGACAGAATCCCTTCTTTGGGTATCACCAGAGGCTACATTCTCTTAAGTTTTACCATCTCTCCAGATGTTCCTGTAATCTGCAGAGGTCCCTAATACTCGTCGATCCCTAAAAACAACTGAATTCTTCCAGTCTGGAAGGGGAAAAAAATCCTTCTCTCCCTTCTGCTTTTAGAACAACTCACATCACCTCCACAATCAATCTAAATCTTTACAGAAGAAAGCAAGACTGGCCAGCTTCAGGCAGATCTATTTTCTGCCCTGCCAAATCCCCAAAATGAGAACCTGGTTACCTTGCTGAAATGGGAAAGAATAGACAGCAATAACAGTGTTAAAAACACAGATTAAAAATTACCATAGATTTCCTGCTACAAAATCACTATTAACAGAGAAACGTTATTTTATATTTTTTACAAGACCTAGAGAAACAACAGGGCTAACACAGCATTACGCCTCTCTCAATTAGAAATCGTTATCATCTGTCCTAGTCAGATAGGACTGCTATAACAAAATACATAGATAGACTGGGTGGCTTAAATAACTAATATTTACTTTTCACATTCTAGAGTCTGTAAAGTCCAAGATGAAGGTGTCAGCAGATCTATTATCTGTTAGTGAAAACATTATCACCACCACCACTACCACCACCACCACCACCATCGCCACTGAGTACATTATCATTAGAGATCACCAAAGATCTAACAGTTCTTTAAGTGATGGATTCCTCAGAGCTCTCAAGTAAAATAAAAGTGGAAAGCTCTCAAGTAAAATAAAAAGGGAAAAAGGGGGCTTCCTTCGTAGTCATCAGATACACACTAATGAGTATGCAGGAGACCCCTTTTGCCCTGTCAGTTCCTGAAAACAATAGGGTAAGTTTACTTACCCTGTCAAAGCACAACTCAGAGGAACCAGGAGGGAGTTCAGGGCCAGGTGACAGTATAGACATGGAGAACAAAAAATGTGGGGTGGGGGTGGGTACCTGACCTCTAGTTTTAACCTCCCATATTTTGCCATGCATAATACGCTCTTTTTGCCCAAATTTGTGAAGAAAAAATAAGAATGTGCATTATACATAGGCAATACTAATTCTGTATCTATATAGAAGTTTTTAATTCTTTTATTTATGTTTATGAATTAAAAGTGCAACTCTAGAAATCAATGATGAAGTCCATATGCAAAATAATACACTGGAATACAACAATAATAAGTTTTGTTGAATTTACAACGACCTTGCAATGACAGAGAGTTCTCGGCCTTCTACAATATGTAAATATCATAAATTCGTTACTGTTACATAAAAGTTCTTGTACGTTGTATCTGTTCTTGTGTTTTGTAATTATTTGTTACATAAAATTTCTTGCACCATAATATGTTAAAAAATAAATGCTAAAATTCCTTGATAATACAAAAACCAACTACTTAAATGTAAACAAATACAAATTTGTAAAACGAAAGATTTTTCCCTGAAAGTGTGAGCCAAAAATGTGGATGCACATTATCTATGGCAAAATATGGTATTGGCCTAATTATTTACTATTGATATGTAGATAGACATCTACAAGCATACACTGAAACAGAAAACAAAAATTGCTGTTTTATAATTTGACAAATGCTGGATGCAAATCATCATGTTTATAAAGCTAGTCTCCATTTTCATGAAATTATTGCTTGTGAAAATATTATTATACAATATTTTTTTAAATGAAAGACAGAGTTCATGAGTTCTTTTATTCAGATCTCTCTAAGTCAACACATTACCCCCCCCCCCATTAAAGAGCTTTGGGCCATCTGTCCTATGTAGGCTACCAGCTGGTATGATCTCCAGAAATACCTCCTCAATTGTAGGTACTAATTAAGTTTTTCCATATGAACAAATTGTAGATTGACTGTATTTACAAATAAAAAAAATCTAAATCCAGGTTTGCCTTGTGGCAAGTGACTTGATTTCAATAATGAAGATGAATCTTATAGGCAGGTCCTTTGGGAGGTTGGACTATTTCTACTATTAAACCTACTTTTGGTGGGAACAATAGGATATTTTTATTCTCATCCAAAATCAAACCTAGCATTATGATCTTACTTAAAAAAGCAATTGTAACAGAAACCAACTGTGGGTTCAGAAGAAGTTACAATGAAATTGCCAAATGAATGGACACTACAAAAACGAACCCTAAAATCACGTATATAATATGCAAAACATGTTGCCTGTCCATTATGCAATGAAATATTTCTAGGTAGCATTGAACCAAACTGAATATCCACGGACATTTGACCAAACCTTAGGAATTCAACAACTACCGTGTTTCCCCGAAAACAAGACCAGGTCTTATATTAATTTTTGCTCCATTAGGGCTTATTTTCAGGGGATGTCTTATTTTTTCATGTACAACAATCGACATTTATTCAATTACAGTCATGTCATCTTCTTCTGGAGCATCATCATAACGTACTAAATGCATCCATCTGGCTGAGATATTAACTGGGACTTATTTTGGGGGCAGGTCTTATTTTTGGGGAAACATGGTAAGTTATAACACAACTCATCTTTGCAAAGGAAATAGTCAAAAAAAGAGGAATGAATTAGGAAATTGAAAAGGTGGAAGGACCACCCTCACTTGCCCATCAAATAAAATGTCTATAACAAGAAAGGATTAGGGCAAAGAGAACAATGTGTAAAAGTTGAGTGAAAGAGCTTTAGACTTGTATAGTATACAGATCATATCTCCTCCATGACACACTCTCCTACCCTATCCCCCAGTATACAGCTCCTCTTTTGTTCTCCCCTTCACTCCTAGTCTCGGGAAGTCCCTTACTATTTTTTTATCCTGCAGCTACCCTCTCAGTACAGGATTTCTTGTGAGGGTTGCATATGTCTGTCTTCTCTCCCCGTTCTATCCCTTTAATTATTACATGACCTCCAAGCTTCCATTAGGAGCCCTCTGAACCTAACTCTCAAATTTCCCAAGTTCACATTCCTGTCTTTGTCACTACCAGCTTGACCTTGGGCAATTCGCTTGACCTCTTCACCCTCAGTTTCCTTATGTATAAATTGAGGATGCTAATGGCCATGCTAATGGGGTTTAACCTTAGAAAGCTGATGTGAGAATTAATGGATGTATATAAAGCTCTTAGAAAAATGTTTCACAGTAAGCACTTAATAGAAGGAGGAGGAGGAGAAGGAAGTCATCGTCTATCTCTCTATTGCTGACTCTGTTCTCCTTTCCTATTGGTTTCTTCATTCCAATTCCACATATTAATGATGTAGCCCATCCTTCAAGCCCAGGACCACTGTCAATTCTACCATCTGCCCCTTGTTTTCTCACTCAAAAAGCATCAGTACCTCTTCTGAAACCCCTAGTGGTGAACCCAAAACTCTGCCATGCGCTTCTCACTTTCTGTGTTATATTCCAGAGATAACGCATGTGTGTCTGTACGTTCTTGGAGAGTGGGCTCTCCACTGGCCTGGCCTAACTGAGAACTCCTGAGACGTAACGAATAGATCTGAGCTGTTTAATACAGTAGCTACTAGTCACATTCAGCTTTCAACATTTAATTAAAATGAAATAAAATGAGCAATTCAGTTACTCACTCACATTAGCCAAGTTTAAAATAGTCCATAGTCACATGTGAGAACTGGCTTCAGCACAGATATAGAACATTTCCATCATCACAGAAAGGTCTATTGGACACTGTTGCAATAGACGGTACTTGAATAAATAATCATTTTATGGTTTCTAAAAACCCGGTGTATGTTAGAATTATTCTCCCAGAAATTTTATTTCACTATGAGCTTTCATTTAAAAATCCTCAAAATGAGCACTTTGCTGCATCTACTGTGAGAATGAAGACCGTTCTCAACAATCAGACAGTGGACATTCCAGAAAATGTGGACATCGCTCTGAAGGGACCACAGTAAAGTGAAGGGACCCTGAGGCACCCTGTGGAGGGACTTCAATCACATCAATGAAGAACCCAGTCCCCTTGGAAAGAAAAAGAAGAGGCTCTGGGGTTGACCAAAGGTGGGGAAACAGAAAGGAACTGGCTACTGCTCGCACTCTCTGTCGTCATGGACAGAACACCATCAAGGGTGTTACACTGGGCGTCCGTTACAAGCTGAGGTCTGTGTGGGCTCATTTCCCCATCAGCGTCATTATCAGGAGAATGGCTCTCTTGTTGAAATCTCTTGGGTAAAGAATACATTCGCAGGATTTGGATGAAATCAGGTGTTGCTTGCTCAGTATCTCAAGCTCAGAAAGACGAGTTGATGCTTGAAGGAAAGGATACTGAACTTGTGTCAAATTCAGCTGCTTTGATTGAACAAGATTAAAAACAAGGATATCAGAAAAATTTTGGATGATATCTATGTATCTGAAAAAGGAACAGTTCAGCGGGCTGATGAGTTAGATCTAAGTTGTCCAGCTACAGAAACACTAAGATGCCAAGTGATTCCTCAGACTTAATTGGGATATTTTGAAGAAGCAATAAAAGTCATGTATTAAAAAAATAAAAAAAATGCTCAACATGAAAACACAATTTATATCATCAGGATAATTTGAGTGTAAGACCACTGCGAAAGCATTTCTTATACGTGTAGGTATGAGGACACAACCAGTTCCTTCCTAAAGCCAGCCAAACAACATTCCAACATGGGGAAGACATCTCCCTCATTCAGAAGGATGGGAAACCTACTCCTCTGAGGTGGTAGCAGGACCAGTCTTTTAAGCCATAGCCAATCCATACAAAATTCACACTGAGACATCCAAATTTTGGCATAAAGTTTCAAATAGAGATTTTCCATAAAATAAATGGAAATTGTCTGGTTTTCTTTGCACTAGTATTAGGTGAGGCTAAAACCCTTCAACAGCTTCCTTTAGCACTTAGAATAAATTCCAAGTCTTCTTGAATATTCTAGAAGTACCTATCCACTTCAGCTTCATCTGTCACCACTCTCTAGACATGGATTGCTGGCCTTCCTTCAGTTCATGGAAGCAGGAGGTCTCCACCCCTCCTTACCAGCTCACAGCTCACAGCACACTGCACAACACACAACTTCAAGGCAGATTTCTTCAGTCCTCACATTGATTTTCATTTCCTCAGAGCTGCCTTACATGACCAGTCAATACAAAATAGTTCCTGCTTTTATTCTTCCTTACGGTACCTCAATATTTCCTTTCATTTATAATTTGATATTTGTTTGTTAACCTGTCTATTGTCTGTCTCCTGCAATAGACATTAAGTTTGGTGAATGCCAGGAGTATATTTTGTTTTATTTCCCATTATTTATCCAGCTTCTTGTGTCATGACAGCTAGATATTTAAGAAATATCTATTAAAAGAAGGAAAGAAACAGTCTCAGATGCGTGCATAATTGTGTTGAGGGAAACAATGTAATGATTTTATGTTAAATAAAGGAATTTAAACTAACCTATTTTGTGATTGCATTTATGTCCATGCGAGAGACAGGTGAGGAAGGGAGGGAAAAGAAGGGGCTAGGAGGGGAGGGGAAGGGAAGGAAGGAGCACAGAGAGAGGGAGGCTTAATTTTCAAAGAATCACATAAAATTTCAAAATCTATCCTCTGTTCAAGCTTCGATGGTCTGAGTCATGTTTACATATTATTAGAGAGAAAATTATGAGGCAGTCATTTCTGATATGCAATATGAGATTTTGGTCATTTTTAGGGACTCAGTGAACTAGGATTTAATCTTCAATGCTCATTATATCTAGTGGCTTAAAATACTGGAGCAATGCCCAGATGGAAAATGGTAAGACATTTAAGAGTGATATAGCTAACTAAATACCCTTTGAATAATAAAACAGACAGTTTCCATTGAAAGTAATGAATTGTTTCATTCTAGTTTGGATGGATTAGAAAGTTAAAAAGTAAAATAAAAAAAGCAGATATAGTAAGAAAATATCGGATGATCTTAAAAATTAGATATCCCTTTAGACTTAGTTATTCTCTTGTGCAGTTTACATCAAATGTCTGTAGAATGAACAATATACAGCACAAAATGACATTTTAAATGACACTACATTGTAAGACAGACAGACAGACAGACACACAGACACACACACACACACACACACACACACACACACACACACACACACAGCATTGTAACCTTGATTTCCTATATATGTTGATCTACTTGCGGAGGTGGCTTATCTATAGCCGGACAAAACTTGGTGTAAATAAGTTAACTGGATCTATATTAATTTGTAGAAGCATTTAGGTGACAGAAAACCATCAGAATTATGGGCACTGAATTCAGGTAATCAAGAGAAACAAATCACTACCATAGTGGCGACTAATTCTGCTATGCTCCTCTTTCACTGTACTTCATAAAGTCATGGTATAATCTTAATCTAACACAATTTTAGAATCTGAGTGGGTTTTAGAGAACTTTCGATGCTTTGTTTACTCTGCTCTGCCAATTATTTCTCATTCGTATTATAGTTGGATTTCTCAAAGATAACTGACATTTCAGTTAGTTTCAATAACATTAAAGGCTTTTGTTATTTCATCTAAATTTGGGCCATGCTCATAGGACTGTTTGTATGTAAACAAACCCATCAGAAAACAGCTGATTTCCACATTATAGGGCCAATCTGTTTTTGAGACACTCAGGTTGCAAACTCATTGTCACTATTAACTGAATGTTGCTATTATCAATGGTAAGTGTACATCGGTCATATTCATTTGGAGAAAAGTCACTGAAATATATTTTCAGCGTTGTTATGTAACTCATTAAAGGACCGTGTTGCCATTTGAAGAAAATAACTATTAATTTATAACTCCTAATCATAAAATGCAGGTGCCAGTGTTAGCCATTACCAGTTTGGGGAAACTAGCTATTTTTAATTTCTGTGTAATAATTTAATTTCTATCTAATGATTAGAAGCCACTGTTATTCAGGTGGCCAGATACCCAAGGTAGATGACCTTTTGCAGTTGTCTTGTGTGCCTGGACACACTGGTGAAGAAGGAGGAGTTTAAAGTCAATAGGACTCTGAGCTCTAATCTCTGACTGTAAGGAAGACATAAGAATCTTCCTGCAGGTGTCATTGAAGCCTGAGTAATTCCCATGCACCATATTTTTAAGGTCACTGAATTTTTCCACCAGATAATATTAAAGATGATATGTTTCCTTGTGGGGGGGGGGAGAAGTCAGGGCTATTCCATTTAAATGGAAATAAAACTTTTTAAAAAATTTACCTACAGTTGAAATTGAGCAGGATAATTTTTAAACTTTAAATAGTGGATGGAACCTAATGCACTGGATTTTTGAATTATTTAGAGAAATTAGCAACCATGAGAATAAACATCATAAAAATGTTTCCATGGTCTGAATAAATTCTTAAATGTAGAGTAGAAAATCTGGTTGTAAAAATGGAAATGTCTTAATTTCAGGATTTCTTGTGAATCATCATAGCCCCCACTATTACCTAGCACATAACAGATTTTCAATAATGAAGAGGTAGATGAATGAACGAATGAATGAATGAGTGATTGGGTACTTAAAGACTCCGCAGTGACACACATTGCTTTATATTCTATATAAGTAAATCTCTTATTTAAGACATTTAAATTTAAAAATGTTAACCATATTTATTAAACCTCTTATTTTAAAATATCACAATAAAAGTGGGAGAAAAAATTATAGCAATGAGAGAATTTTACTTAAATAGGGAAAACTGGTATTTTTCACTTGGACTCTGAATTACATCATAGCTAACAGATAACACAAGTGCTTAATAACATCTTTTCCTAATTCACATCTTGAGAATGATTTTCTTGAAATGGAAGCACATTTGACACATGCATTTAGAAATTCAAAGTAGCTCAAGATGCAACTCTGAAGGTAACATTTACAAAATGAAACACTGGGGGGAAGAAGAAGTCCCTGACTTATCCTGGAAGTACAATCTATAATCAATGAAATAAAGTAGGCATTAACTTTTAATCAGGATCACAAGTGAATTCATCAGGATTTGTACCTGGCATCTATGCCTATGATTTACCAAGAGATATAGGACATATTGATATTGTCTTCATAAAACATAAGATAGAACAAATAATATTTTCAATTTTCATTATGCTTTCAGAAAATAAAATGCCAACATCATACTGGGAATCTTTTATTAGATGATAATAAAAATGTTTAATTAGTTAGTCTCCAGAGGTAGAACAATTATCCAGCTGTCTCCCTGCAATTTCCTATTAGTAGTTGCAAAGAAAAGTTCTTTTCCTCTGGGACGTTATTAAGGACAAATTCAAATTCCCAACTTGATACTCAAACAAACAGATACAGCCAGAGGGCACTAAACCCAACATGTCATTCAGGAATCTTTAATAATAATATTCAAAAACAAATGTTATTACACATAAATTTGTCTCTTGTTATTTTCTAACCATATATGCATCCAGTGTTTTGCTCCATAATAAATTGTTAGTATCCATGATGTCTCAAAGAGTAAATTATAAAGTGGTAGAGATTATTTAACTAGCAGACGGTTTAGCTACATTTAAGCTGATATAAAGCAAATTCATATATATAAATATATGTGTATATTTATATAATTAATAATATATAAATATATAATTAATAAATTATATAATTGTTATCCGTAATTAACATATGATTAGTAATAATTAGTGCTAATTATTAGTAAATATATAATTATTATCAGTAAAAGTATTTTATCAAAATATTTCCCAATCATTCTCACATAAATAAGATATTTAGCCAAATAGTTACAAATTAAATACAGTTTTTCTGATTTATTATTTATAAATAAATATATAGAAATACAAAAATATATTTGTATTGAAATAGAATACATACCCTTTGAGAGGAAAAAATCTAATTTGCTATTTTTCTATTTCAGCTACTCCCTTTTTTTAAATCTACAATATTCAATATCAATGAGAAATATCTTTGTAGACAATATTTCATATAAGAGCTGACTTCATGCAAGGTATGTTGTCAATTATAATAACACTTTGCACTTCTATAATACATAGTTTAACATTTTTTTCATATTATTTAAGTTTATTTTCACGAAAAAAAATTAGCACATGGGTAAACAGGAATTTAACTTACCAAAGTTTAACTTGACTTTTTGCTAGAAGTTAAAGGAAACTCTATTACATGATCAAATTTTTTCAGATATAACATGAATTTCAAAGAAATAAAAACTTTCAACAAATTGCCTCATATTCTTTGTCCAGTCATAAGCGTGCATACTATTTCTATTCTGCCTTCAGAAAAAAATACAGTCCTTCCAGAGCTTCTACAGTACATTGGTAGGTTAAAGAAAAAAAAATATATTCTTGGATCCCACCTCAAATATGCTGAATCAGAATGGAGTAGAGGACGGACGGTAGAATCTTCATATCTATGGGTATATATTAATAAGATGTTTGTTACACGTATCAAAATGTGAGAACAGCTACTTGGCTGGGATTTCAGCTAAGTTAGAAAAGCACTTGCTCAGTGATTATATATTTTTAAATTTCATCCCTCTGTGAGTTTTCAATTCTGAAAGATTATTGTTAGGAACCCCTCTTAGTAAATCACAAAACTGACCTCCAATTCCTGTAAGTGCACCCTTCTACAATGTCACCTTGTCGCTCCTGCCATTAAGAGGTGAAATGTATATCTCTACCTCTTGGCATCTGGCCTTGGCCTGGTGACAAACTTCAGTCAGTAGAACATTAGCAAACATGACAAAAGCAGAGACTTGATAAGTGCTTGTACAATGGGGCTTTACCCTTTCTGTTGCTGCCACATGAAGAAGCCTGGGCTAATCTGCTAGATGTTAGAGATCCAGGGCACAGTTTCCTCCATCATTGCAGTCAACAGTCAGACATGGGAAGGAGGCCATCTAGTACCACCCTTCCCCAACCAATCTGTTAGCTGAGTGCAGCTATAAAATGAGCCCAGGAGATACCTGAAAAACAGTCCACTGGGTCCAGCCCACATGGCCAACCTGCAGTACTGCAAGCTAATAAAAGATTGTTGCTTTAAGCCACTAAGTGGGTGGTTTATTATACAGCAAAAGTAAGTCATACACTGCTTCTTACAAAGAGAAAAACAAATAGAAGGTGATGTTTTTAAAGTCAATTTTGGTAGTTCTTAAACTTTACCACATTCTTGGATTATTTTACATTTTTCATGTAAGGAGTTAACACATGTGGTAAACATATTTGTACAGAGCCAACTAGATTTGTAAGGGTGAAATTCGATAAATCGATAACGTAATTAGACTTACCTAGTTTGCAGTTTAACTCAGCACACAGCCCACTATCTGGCCACCTGTTGTTAAACCTAGCTATTTTGCAATTAGATCTGCCTTGATATTCAGCTATTTCCTTTGTTTCTCCCCTCACTGATTAACTGAAGAACTCTGTCTTGTTCCCTTTCTCAAGGCCAGACAGACTATGTTAATCCATTTAATTAATAAAATCGTAACATGGAAAGGGCAATTTCTTAATCCTCAGGTGCCCAGACACCAGAATACACATAAAGTCCCAGGCCGTGGTGGCTAAGTCCAGAATCTGGAGATAATATTATCTTAAAACAGACCAGACCCCAGGAAGGACGTCAGCTCTTCAGAACTGCCTGACCGACTCCCCCTTTCTTTTGTTCTTCTTGTGTACCTGTAAAACCTTCGGATTGGTCTAAGAATGGAGGTGGCCTCTGGAAAGGAGTCCACCATCCTCCCAAATGCTGGCATTCTGAATAGACACGCTTTTCTTTCCACCAACCATGTCTCTCTCAATTTGTAACTTTCTAGCAGCGGGCAGCCAGACCTTTGCATGACATCAGATTCCAGAAGTTTCGTCCTGCCTAATTAAGTGCCACTCAGAGATGTAACCCATTCAGGAAGGAAGAAATAAAAAGTGAGCAAAGCACTTTCTAGAAATAAACATTAAAACAAACAAACAAAAAACATGCAAAAAACAGCTATGGCCTTTAGTTTTGACTTTTACAAAGGAATTTCACTTGCATTATTGAAAAATCTAAGTTTGCCATGGTAACTGCTTCCTCACACACCACTTTTATTCCCAATAAAGGTACTTATGGAGGATGAAGTAAACTCTAATAAATATGACATTTCCCATCATAATGTTTGTGTAAGATAATGTTTTGTATCATCAGGCTGCTTTATATAAACAATTCCTTATTATTGCACTTACCATAATTAGAATTGTTCCCACGTGACTGAAGATAATGACATAAAGTATGTGAATACTCTTTAAAAACTAAGACTTTAAACTGTTGCATAGGATCATTGTAACAACAATAATATTATATTGAGGAGAATTCCATTACCGAGACTTACTCATTGATTTGTTTAACGTAAGAGTAGCTACTCTGGCCAGGCACCTAGTCAAGTATCAAGGTAATAAGATAGACAATGACCTGCTCTCATGGAAACTACATTTTAGCAGGAAGAACAAGATAATTTCTGGTATTTATAGGTTCTATGAATAAAACAAAACAGGAAAATGTGAACGATCATGGCAGATAATTTAGAATGAGAAACCCAGGGACCTGTTAGGGAGGTAACACTGAAGATGAGAACTGAACAAAGAGAAGGAGCCAGTCAGGCAAATTTTAAGGAGGGAAAATAGCAAGTTCAAATGACCTGAAAATAAAATTGGCCTTTTCCGGCTCAAAAAGATAACTAGTGTGGCGAATACCTACTGTGTTTCCCCAAAAATAAGACCTACCCCGAAAATAAGCCCTGTTAAGATCATCAGCCAGAGAGATGCATTTAGCACGTCATGACGATGTTCCAGAAGAAGATGACATGACTGTATTTGAATAAATGTAGGTTGTTGTACATGAAAAAATAAGGCATCCCCTGAAAATACACCCTAATGCATCTTTTGGAGCAAAAATTAATGTAAGACCCGGTCTTATTTTCGGGGAAACACGGTAGTGAGCCAAAAGGAAAGTGCTAAGAGATAAGATTAGAAAGGTGTAGAGTGTACAAAGCATATAAAGCCTCTTAAGACATTCAAATTCATTCAGACTTTACCTAAAATGTCTACATATAGCTGAAATCTACATAGGTCATGTTTGACAGCGGTACATGGGGATTTTGTTTGTCAGTAGAACACTTTGACTTTGAAAATCCATCATAAGCATACAAGAAGTATGGACTGTTAAGTGATTCCATACTATCTTCTTAATGAGTAAGAATCCAGAAATATTTGGAAAGGCAGAATACTTTCATAAAGGTTTACCATCCGAGTTAAAATCCCTTAAATATTTTCTAGACTCTCCCCAGCCAGCTATCTTGGTTTTAGCATATTCACGTATGGATAAAAGAACAACAACAACAAGAAAAAGTACAGAACTAGTCAATGAAGTGGTTTTTTTCTTGTTTTTTGTTTGTTTGTTTTTTTCCTGAACTTATTCAAACCAGTCTAAGTAAAAAGCTATACTATTCATTGAAATTAAAAGAATGGTTACTGAGGGGCAGCCAGTTAGCTCAATTGGTTAGAGTGCAATGCTCTTAACAAGCAGGTTGCTGGTTCTGTCCCCAAATGGGCCACTGGGAGCTGCACCCTCCACAACTAGATTGAAACAACTATTCAACTTGGAGCTGATGTCCTGGAAAAACACACTTAAAATAAATAAAAGTTAAAAAAAAAAAAAAAAAGAATGGTCACTGAAATAGGACTGTTTTAGTAAATTAGTGTTCAGGCATATTAAAGATTATCACATGTGAAAAAAAAAAGGATGAATAAAAATTTGCAAGTAAAGTCCAATGGCTACTAAAAATCAAGTAATTATAAATTAGAGAAAACTCTTTGCTATAGATACCAAAAGAATTTATTTCTTCTAAATTGACTATATAAATTATGTCATTTACATATGATGAGAATTGAATGAATTAATATAAATTGTTATGCTTTAGCGAAAAAGAGTTGGCAAGTTTGAGATTTAAAGTAAACACTGCAAACCTAAAAATGATAGCAGAAGTAGAATAAAATAATCTTTGAGTCTGTTTGCACAATAGAGAAAACATATGCCAAATACACAAAACTGAATAATATAGGAAATAAATTATCATGGAAATGAATTGAGATAAACTGGTTTGTAGCATTCTTGCTACTTTAGATGTAATGTTTTGGTGGTATGAGGGATTCCCTCACAAAGTAAACTTAGGACTATATCTTAAAATAATAATCCAATCGGTCAATAACCTGAATGTGTATTAGCAATAAAATGTAAAAACACAAAGAACGTTCTATTAGGTTGGTGCAAAAGTTATTGCGGTTTTTGCACAATTATTTTTAACCTTTTAAACCGCAATAACTTTTGCACCAACCTAATACTTGTGTTTAAATATTTCACACTAAATGGGTGCTCAACAAAATCTATAGTATACTATAAAGAAAAATGATTACAACGTGTGCATCTCAATTTCTTTCTTAGTAAAAATTCATAAGTCTATGTTGAACTTCCAAAACCAACTGGTAGAAAAGGCAAAATATGAAGAAAGCAACAAGAAGATCTAGTCTACATGCATAATGAAATACTACTCTGCCATAAGAAAAGAAGAAATAGTGCCATTTGAGACAACATGGATGGATCATGAGATTATTATGCTAAGCAAAGTAAGTCAGACAAAAAAAGTAGAGAAGCATATGATTTCACTCAGACATGGGATATCAAACTGAAATCAACAAAGGAACAAGGTAAACAAAGAAACAAAAACTTATAGCCATAGACCATAGTTTAGTGGTTACCAGAGTGTAAGCGTGGAGGGGAGTGGTACATGAGGGTAAGGGGATCAAATATATGGTGATGGAAGGAAAACTGACTGGAGAACTTGCATGCAATGTGATATACAGATGATGTATTAGAGAATTGTACACTTGAAACCTATGTAACTTTACTAATCATTGTCACCCCGATAAACTTTAATTTAAAGTTTAATTTTAAATTTTTTTTAAAAAAGAAAGAAACAAGAAAAAAGCAAAGGAAACGGAATGGAATAAATAACTTATTGGGGGATGTCAATGTCTAACAGTATAGAAGAAACAAACATAATGCTTAATATTGAAAAAAAAAAATCTAATGCACTGATGAGTGGAAACAACCCAATTTCAGAGAGGCCAAAAACAAAGTTAAAGCAGAAATTAGTAGATAGTCAAGAACCAAAGTTTGCTTTCATCCAGAGGGTTTCTAACAAATTTGTTCTAAGATTCTTCTTTGACAGATGTCCAGAGCACAGAGGACAGGGCTTCTCTGCATAAATATAAAACCACAGAGTTGAACAATAAACGATCTTGCCACACAAAAAAAGATAATAGAAAACTTGCCTGTTTTGAATCTGTCACTGAGTTGAGGGAAAATAGACAAATAAGCTCTCCTAAGACTACACACAAGCTGGACCTCATATGGATTCACAGTCTAAATTTACACTATTGTGTCATAAAAAGCAGCAATCCAAAGATTTAAAGTGTTCCGTGTGTGGTGGTGCTCCCTGGTGTCTGAAATAACAAATGGAAGCTTTCTCTACAGGAAAACTCCTCCAACCCAGACCTCAAATAATTCCTACATGTAAAGTTTTAAGTAAAATGAGCAGCTCTAAGTTGAAAACAGGGAAACAGGCACCATTAATGAGAGGCAGAGGGGAGAAAAAGACAGAATTAGATCCACAAATATTTCACTTATTAGAACCACCTCCACATGATGATAAATGTAGTCAAAACCTACAATACAATTTTAAAATATGACTTAGGAGTAAGAGACTCATTTAAAATAGAATTTCTATAAGTAATATGTAATAATTGAAATTAATGTTCAATAAATGACTAAACAGATTATTAGAATTTATCAAATGGGAAGCAGTTTCAAAGAATACATTCTAGTTAAAACACAGAAAAAAAAAGGATATATGAAATAAAGAAAACAGTTAAGATATCCCAAGGTAGCCTAAGAAGGTCTAACACCCACACAACTGAATTTCCAGAAGACAATAGAGCAAATGAAGAGACAATGTTCCAAGAGATAACAGAAATTTCCTAAACTGTTGAAAGATGTGAATCTTAACCTCTAGAAATATAGAGAACAATATAAATAAATAATTCATCCACAGATACATATGGTAAATCTATGAAATACCAAAGATAATGACAAGATCTTCAAGCAGAAAACAGGAAAAGATCATGTAGGGCTGTATAGCCGTTAGCATGAAGACTGACTTCTAAATAAAAATGAAGGGAACTGAAATAATATCTTCTAAATGCTGAGAAAAAAAATGAATAAAAATAGAATCATGTACTCAATTCAATTGTCCAAAACCAAAGGTGAATCAATGAAATTTCAGACAAAAGCCAAAATGGATTTTACCACAAATATATACTAACTAAAATAATCACAGATATACTTTAACTGAAGGAAATTAATACTAATTGGGAGCTCTGAAATGCGATAAGAAATGATGAGAAATGTGTTGGGTTAATATTTTGGTAATTCTGCAAGATGGAAAGACAATAGAGGAAAAAATAGCATTGACACTGCAAATGAGTGATGGCCATTAAAATGCCTTTAGATCTTATGGTAGGTCAAAAAATGGGTACACATTTATTTTTTTATTTTCATGTTTTTGTGTGTGTCTCAGAAGATTTTTTTTTAATTTATTGGGGTGGCAATTGTTAGTAAAATTACATAGATTTCAGGTGTAATTACATCATCTATAAATCCCATTGTGTGTTCACCACCCAGAGTCAGTTCTCCTTCCATCACCATATATTTGATCCCCCTTACCCTCATCTTCCACCCCCCACCCTCTTACCCTCTGGCAACCACTAAACTATTGTCTGGGTACACATTTATTAATCTTAGGTTTTGTTAATCAGGAATGGTAAAGCATGAAACTAACTACTAGAAGAATGGAAATTGAGTGTGAAACTTCCAAATAACCAGAAGAAAACAATGGAATGAAAAAGAAAACTATAAAAGAAAGCAATAGAAAGGAAAGAAGGAAGGGTGGAAAGAAGGCAGGAAAGAAGGAAGGAAGGAAAGAAAAAAGGAAGGAAAGAAGGAAAGAGAAAAGAGAAGAAACAGGAAAAAAAGACTATAGAAAAATACAGAACAAATCCAAAGATTTCAGCAAAGTAAATAGAAATGGACAAAAGAATTCCAGCTATATGCTGCTTACATGAGACGCACTTAAAACATAACATCAAATGGTTACAAGTAAAGATACAGAAAAATATATATGTCAAGCAAAACACAAACCACAAGAAAATTGGTATAGCTCTCTATTACTAGTAAACCAAAGAAACTTTAAGGGATGGAAAGCACTGTTAGAGATAAAGTAGACAATGTAAGGATAAAATTTCCCATTAACTAGAAAAATATAACAATTCTGAACATGTGTATACCCTAGTGACATAACCTTATAACATCAAGCAAAAGTTAATGAAAGTATGTGGTAACACTGAAAAATATCCAAGGTGCCGTAGAAATTTAAATATCAGGCGGACAAGAATTGCTAAAGCTATGGAAAATTTAGACAACACGATGAACAAGCTTGCTCAAATATATATATGCATATATATATATATATATATGTATATATATACACATTGAACAACACATCTAATACTAACAATATTTTTCACATGGAACATTTATACACACAAGGAAAAACACCAATATTCTCAGTAAGTTTTGCCAAATGCTATAATCACAAAGTAATTAACTTAGAAATCAATAACAAAATAACAAAAAGATAATTGGCAAAAACTATCACTTATGTATTATATATCGTTGGAAATTTTAAAACACTACAAAATTACTCATTGGTCAAAGAACTTATTAAGGACGTTAGATGATATTATATTTTTAAAACTTAACACTAGATGTCAAAACTAGGCAGATGTAACCAACAATGGTATATTCAAAAAGTTGGAAAAAGTTCAAAATTCATGAGCTCAGCGTCAATTTATAAGAAGTTAGGGAAAAAAACAACAGAATAAGTGTAAAGAAAATAGAAGGTAGGAAAGAGACAGAAAGAATGAAGAGTAGAAATTAACAAAATTGGAAACAAACATGGCTGAAAAGATCAAAGAAACAACAAAAGATCTTAGCCAACTAGGAATAGAAGGGATTTTATTTTTTTTCTTACATGTCTTTTTTTCCTTATATGTCTTTTCCCCCCAGATTTACGTATTGAGGAATAATTGACAAATAAAATTGTATATATTTCAAGTACACAACATGATGTACATATACATGAGTTGATATGTGTAGCATTACAGATAAAGTTTAACATTTTCATACCCTATAACCCGGTAACTTTTCTCTAAGGGATTATTTGCATAGATGCATCAGGGAACATGCATCAGGAATGATCTTGGTTGTTCGTAATAAAAAAAAAGACCAGAAGCAAACCAAGTTCCAATCAAAAACAGAACAGATAAATGGAATGAAGTATATTTATTGCATTCCATACTGAAAATGAATGAATCACAAGTGATAGCTTCAGTATGAATTGACTTCAAAAACATACTTAGCAAATAAAAGTCACAAAAGAATACATATAGGATAACTCAGCTTTATACAGTTCACCTATAAGCAAAGCTAAAAATATATTGCTTATAGGTGTAGGCATGCATGGTAAAACTACAAGGAAAAGCAAGACAATGATTAAACCAAAATTCAGGGGGTTGCAGGTCGTGAAATAAATGAGTGGTACACAGAGGAGAAGGTTCTTAAACTGCCTACAGTGCTTTACTTCTGAGATGGAAAGTGGGTACATGGGTTTTCATTTTGGTAATCATTACATTAATCATCATTTATGTACTACATAGTTCATAAGAAAAATATTTTAAGTTTCAGAGAGAAATGAACACGAAGGACTCAACTATACTTCTTGATGACATGCCCTTTCTTCTTTAGACACCCCAGGAAATCTCAATTATTTTACATCAATAGCTTTTGCCTGCAAGTACAAAGACTAGAAAGGAGATAATTACCTCACCTTTACCTATGATTGGATCTACAGCCTGCTGGGAAAACACGTGTTCAGAGATGGCAAGAAATGTTCTATTTTTCCAAGTTTTTAATGCAAGAGAATGGTATTTACATGTCCCTGATTTTAGTCTACTTCTGTGTACATTTCCAGAAAAAAAATATTGTTGTTTTTTTAATCACAAAACATGGCTGTTGATAAATTTGCAGTTAACTAGATCTCTCCTATCACAATGTTTTAACACGTCACTTTACTTCACACTGTAAAAGTTGCTGTTCCCTAAAGGAAAGAGAAATGTTATGGGAAGGAAGAATGGAAAATCCCTTGTCACTTTCTTATAAAAGGAAAGCAGCGTGTTTTCAGAAGACCCCAACAAATGTCTTCTGGGTTCAACTAGTATTAGGTTGGTGCAAAAGTAACTGCAATTGTTTTTAACATTTTGCAATTGTTTTTAACCTTTTATTTTATTTATTTATTTTTAATATGGAACGTTTCACGAATTTGCGTGTCATCCTTGCGCAGGGGCCATGTTAATCTTCTCTGCATCGTTCCGATTTTAGTATATGTGCTGTCAAAGTGAGCACACAATTGGTTTTAACCTTTTAAACCACAGTTATTTTTGCACCAACCTAATAGTCCTGGGCCTGGAAAAAAACTCTGTGGTCAGAGTCTGAGATGCACTTCTAACTTTAATCCAGAAACTGGATGTCTTTATCTTTTCCCAAAGTGCAGAAGTTTTGTGGGGAAGGTTTCGAAACTCAAACACAAGTCAGGATAAATACCATTAGGCAGGAACAAAGATACTAGTAAATAGATAAAATAACTAACAACCATCCACTTAGAGGGTTTCCATAGGTTTTCCCTTTCTCCTCACAGCCCGTAGGCATAATTATATAATTAAAATTATGATGTGTCCATATAAGTTGTTAAAATGAGTTTGCTTCCAAAATTTAAATTTCTTTCATTGAGATGGTACAAAGACAGACAGAAAATTTCATAAATTGGATTTCTGGATCCTGAATAACCCAAAGTAGATTATCTACCATTGCTAGTGAAGAGACTTTTCTGAGAAATTCCATCAATATTTCTACCAAAAGAATGTCTTAAATTTTGGGGGGCAGCACTAGGCCAATTATCTCTAGTACATTTTTCTCCCTATGCCTGTCATTTAGTGGAATTACATTAAATTTTGTTAAAAGCACTCCATAAATAGTTAATTAGGACAAAAATAATTCATCATTCACTTAAATGCCGTAAAATATCAAATACAAAATTTAAGGGTGAAAAAGCAATTTCTGATTCACATATACTTCATGGCAGATAATAAGGCTTGCATCTTCTGCTCTACCGTGGAAAAGGAAATATTCCACTTGATTATCTCATTTTGAAGAGCACATTGTAATATATGTGAGGCGATTCATTTCCTCCATCTTTCCTACAAACGAGAGAATACTCATATTTGTGTACAAGTATATACTTTTTTGAAAAATGTGCACCAATGCTGAGCACAGAATCAAGTCTGCAATGGGACAAGAATAGCTGTCATGTGGAGTAGTGTGCAAGTAAGATGTCTTAAATCTCCATTTCAAATCACGGGGAAACTTGCCCTCCATATCCTATAGCCTACCACTCTCCTGAATTTCAGGACAGCTTCATGTCCTGGTCAAGAGCATGCGTCCCAACACCACTATGAGCTTTTCATGGAGGGACCTCTTCTGTTATCACTGCACTGCACACCACACTGACTCCACCATTCCAGAGAACTATGAATGAAGGGTCACTTTGCAGAGCAGATTTGTAGGGCTGGTTTAGGAGAATGAAGAAGGGTTAGGGCATGGTCAATACAGGCAGCAACTTAAAACAGAATATTGAATATGACTGTGTTAAAACTCCATCAACCATCCCCCTATGAGAAAGGCCACATTGGCTACAAACAACCCTGTCTTTTTTTTTTCTTTTTTTTTTAATTAAAGTTTATTGGGATGACAACTGCTAACATAGTTACATAGATTTCAGGTGTACAATTCTGTAATACATCATCTATATATCACATTGTGTGTTCACCACCCAGAGTCAGTTTTCTCTTTCCATCATCATATATTTGATCCCCTTTACCCTCATGTACCACCCCCCTCCCCCCTTACGCTCTGATTAACCACTAAACCATTGTCTGTGTCTATGAGTTTTACAAACAACCCTTTCTTTATAGAACCAGACATTCTGCTTTAGCCGGTTCCTCGATTTCTTCTTTTCACTGTAGACAACTTTGTGCAAGCTGCTTTCTGAATTTCCAAATGCCTTTTATCTTATATGAAGAACAACTCGTTACTTCCAAACTGTGTCTTATTGTTCCAGAACATGAATTTGAAAGAAGGATGATGCTATTGAAGGAGGCTGAGAGGGTTAAAAATTCATGTTTCAAACCAAAGTGGCTTCTTATGGTACACACCTGTGTTTTCCCCTGTCCAGCTTATATTCCCCATTCTTCTCATCATGGCACCTCGGATTTTGCTTCAGGAAGCTATCTCCCACACTCCTGCCACTGAATTTATGTTGGTGGGGTTGATCATCAAGGAGTTTTCTTTCCTAGGCCAAGGAATGAGCATATGACTCATCCTTGGCTTTGAAATTACATTCTCTTAACACCTCTTCACCAGAATTTGAAACTTGAGCAGAGTGACAGAAAGACCTAAAATGGCTGGCATTCACTGCCCTGATCGCATCCTGGAGACACCAGGTATCAGCTTCTGATACCTACATCTTCAGAGAGGCTCTGGTTCGTATCCTTTCCAAAGCCAATGTCCCAGAATTGTCTCCAATTCTGTGAGCTACCCTGTGTTCTCAATAAACTCCTCCACTGCTTATGTCACACACCTCCAGTTCCTACTGCTTATCATCAAACCATCCTGGTATCATTGAGATATTTTTCCTAAGAGATCCACCTACTCATAAATTAATTGCTACTTCTGATACTTGAAAGGAATCAATGTAATTGGTCTTTTATTTGCCTTTGAAATACTTGTTTCATGAAATTTATTTTTAAAATAACTACCATGTTTCCCCAAAAATAAAACCGGGTCTTATATTAAGTTTTGCTCCAAAAGACACATTAGGGCTTATGTTCAGGGGATGTCATCCTGAAAAATCATGCTAGGTATTATTTTCAGGGAAACACGGGATGAAAATTATTTTTCTGCTTAAGCTATCCTTGAAAACATTTCTAAAGAGCTCTGAGGTATGTTCTCTCTTTAATTCTTATAATGCTGTGAACGAAGGCAGTGAGCCTCAACATTTTAAAGCTGGAACACTCCATCACTTTACCTTCTCAGATGATTGCATTTAAAAGGTCCATACAGATCATTTAATCCAAGCTCAGCAAACCAAATGAAAATTATTTCCATACCATTCTTAACAGACGGTCAATTGGTCACTTTTAAAACACTCATTAATTTCTTCCATCAACCCATTCCATTTTTATGCGACCTTATCATGAGGACATTCATCCTTAGGTTAAGACAGAATTTGACTGTCCATCTTATTCCCTTTCCCCATGTCTCTTTCCCCCTTCACACACATCCAGAAATTTCTGCATGAGCAATGACTTCCATCAGGCCATTTTTCAAAGACTTCAAGATGACTATCCAGTTTTATGGAACATATCCCTGCACTCCTAAAAGCATTCCATGCATAGGACTTAACCTTTTGAAATCTATAGGTCAAACTGCTGTGTTGAAATTTTATGAAAAGTCCTTAAAATAAATGGATATCCTCAATGTCAAAAGTCTAGGACTGAGGGGCATCCGGTTAGCTCAGTTGGTTAGAGCATAGTGCTAATAACACCGATGTTGCCGGTTCAATCCCCAAATGGGCCACTGGGAGCTGTGCCTTCCTTAAAAAAATGTTTAAAAGTCCAAGACTGAGATTCTTAAAATTAAGCTCTGAGATAAACAATATTGTATGTAAAATTATAGTGGTTCCTTTTTAAAAAAGAGTCCGTTTCTATTGCCCTTAAGATAATTTGAAAACAAAGTATTGCTATAACGTCTGGTTGGCAAAAACGTTATGTCTTTTATACAGCAGGAGGTTAAAGATGCTCATTTCAGCAGCAAAATCTGTATTGTTGGAAACTACTGGAACTCTCCTCCTTTTTAGGAATCCCTCTCTCAGGTGTTTATAGCAATCACAAAAACCACACAGCTTGGCAGAGTCTGTGTATACTGAAAAAGTAAAAGGCCTTGAAGACTTGCTGGGATAAATTATTCATCAATAAAAATCACTTGTCTTATAATTTAAATCCCAAAATAGTTTTTCATCCTAGATAATTTTTTTAAAAAATAACTATAATACATATAAATCTGATTCAGAGTTAACTAAGAATTCCTAAAATGTCTGCTATGTATGTGCGCTGAGAAAGGTCTCTTATACATTATCTCAATACAAATTTTACCTATATTTTTAAAGTAGAAACATTTTTATACTAGATTTTTGGAGTTTCATGGAAATGCTTGTACTATTTCTAACCACACTATGTTACAATTTCCATCTGGCATATATGTTCACCTAATACAAATTTCTGAAAAGTAATATTTGCTTCTGAATAGGACACATTATCCAAATATAATTGTCCCTACTATCAAAGTAGCATTATATGATGATTACAAGTGCATGGTTGAGAGTAAAAAGCTTAGTCTTCCATCCAGTATCTAACATTTCTATTCCACTCTGTACCTCAGTTTTCTCATCTGCACAGGCTCTGTAGGATTGTTGTGAAGTTGTTGTGAGTTAATTGACTGTAGAGGACTTAGAACAGTTCCTGACACATAATAAGTGATCAATAAAAACTGGTTTTATATCCATGTCTCAATGGTAAGAAACATGTTTTTAATCCAAAAAAACAAATTCTTATTTTTATATTATTTCAATGTGGATATTACTAAAATCCTCATAAAAGGAAGATAAAAGCCCCTAAATTCTATAAAACACGTCTTTGTATATTGTATCATAATTCATACAATCATATCAATTAATTTTACAAAACATTATTCACCTCGTCAATTAACATTTTTGAAAACTATGTTAATACTCAGTAATTATGATACAAATGGTAAAAGTAAAACCCAACTTCTAATATTGATTACCATTTCTTGAACACCTTCTATAGTCTAGATAACTTATCAAGGGCTAAACTTTTTAGTTCATTTAATCTTTCCATCAACATTATGAGATTTCTATTTCTATTTCCATTTAACAGATGAAGAAGTCAATGGTTCAACAACAGAGCTAATAAATAATACGGTCAGGATTTGAACCTGATCTATCTGATTCAGAGCTCATGTCATACCACTAAAAGGTATAAATCCAAAATAATTAATAGTCTGAACTTTATTATTGAGACACCAATATATTTTGAGGACATTAATCTACTAATAAACTTTCTTCGAGATTATCTTCCAAATACTACTTTCTCTGTACCAAATAAATAAATATATTTACAACATGTAAACACATGTTATTTGTGTAACTTAACTATTGACATAAAACCTGCATTTTAAGTTGAATAGTTACCCAGTGAATTTTATGTATGTATTTGGTAAAACCCATTAACCTAATACCCAGATCCTTGGGTACTACTTACTCTGTATTTTTCACAAAATACAATTTGGACATAGTTCTGAATTCAAAACTAGGTATGTTCAAGGAAGAATTTCAAGAAATTACTTCACATAGTAGGTAAAAATAGTTTCTGATGAAAGCATTTGATGGAAATGTTTTTGTACTAGGATAAGGTCACGTATAATTAAATCAATTCTCCATTTTTTGTGTGTGTGTTTACTCATTTATCTGGTCTTGAAAAATAACATGTTCTTGAGTAATAATCTAAGAGTAAAGAAAGTATCACACAGTAATATTGGAGGCAGTCAGATTCCAGGCCCATTTTCCTCTTTAGAACAGCTAGAAATTAGAGCTTGGAAAAATAGCCTCTAAACGTAACCTCTGGCAAAAGTAGCCAAGATGAGATGAGCAATTTGAATATTCATGGTTGGTTTGAAGTTAACTGCAATCTTGGGGAGAAAGAATATTCTCATTGGCTGGTAAAGCCAAAATCAAATGCCATAATGACAAGAGGAAGATTTTTAAAAGGTGTGGAAGGGAGTGGAAAAGACAAGACCAGCCTAGAGCTAGAGCACCTAATGACCTGAGCTGTAAAGACACTCAAACACGTGCTAAGAACAGCAAACTGAGAACCAACTTGACACGACTAACAGAAAGAGCTGGAAAGAGAGAGAAAGAATAGGACAAGTATAGTTTAAGTAACTAGAGGTCTTCAATAAATGGATAAGGTAGCCTAACGCTTTAACAACTCACAGGGTCCTATTCTATTATTATATCAAGTGCTTCGGTGAGAATGTACGAATAAGTCGACACAGCACAGCACGTGATGTGCACCTGAATGGAATACTAAAGCTTTCCATTCAACGCAACCACATCATTTGCTAATTCCCTACTCCATGCCCCTAAGTTTAGTAACTATAAGAACAGATGATGAAACATTCCTTTCCACAGAGAACTTGCAGTACATTCATTCATTCATTCATTCTGCATACATTTTTTTTTTTTTTTTTAAAGTACGGGCTTTGTTGGTGGTAACATCCTGGGAACTATGGGGAAACAAAGCAGAATGAGTCAAGGATGCTGCCTTCAGGAAACTCAGTATTTCAGAGGAATATAGGACACATATACACAAGCAATTATAATAGAAGATAGGAAAAGTATTTCCTAAGAACATAGAGGAAAAAGTCACGGAAGTAAGAGGTGGGTCCACAGACAATTTTATTATCATTCTTCAACTTGCACAATTGGATATTCATTATATATAGTGTGCTTCAAGTATTTTTAAGGGAACAAAATGTTTTAAGGAAATAAACTACATGGGTAGATATTACGAATGTAAAGATAAGAACAATGAGCTGGTTGATAATTACAGACAAACAGCATCAGCACACAATTCTGGCCATAAAATCCACGCATGGAGTTAACTGTGTCCTTTCTGAGTATTCTTTTCTTTTCCTATCATATGTCTATACCATTCTAAGTGCATCTTCTTTATCATAATACAATGGAGCACAGGAATTGTACCTTTCTGCTGGCTAACGTGCATTTTTTATTCCACTTGCCTTACCAAATCCATTGATGGGCTGAGAGAAATCCAAGAATTGTTCATTTCACAAATTAATTTTGGCATTTTAAGAAAACCTCATTCCAAAACCTAAATATTTTCCTTCTTCATCGTCATGAGATTACATATGTCAACAAGACACAGTTTTAACAAAGCTCTTCTATTATTAGATAAAATATGGGTGTTTTGTGTTATAATGAAATTGACAGCCTACTACGTCATTTGTCAGAGAACTGTACAAGCTTATAATACAAACTAGAAAACAATTTAAATAACACCGCATATTTTGATTCAACCACGGTTTATGATTTTAATCCAGGAAGTAATAACAGGCAGGATGGCTAAATCATTCATGCACACAGACACACACACACAATTTATTTGTTTATTTGTCTACTTATTTACTCATATGTTGCTAGTCACTAACTCTGCTTCCTTAGGAGAGTATATGAAGGGCTTCCAGTATCAGCTTTATTATCCGAAGCAGGGTCAGTAAATTATTTCTGTAAAGGGCCAGAGGTGAGTATTTTAGGCTTGTGGGTCATAGGGTCCCTATCACAATTACTCAACTAAGCATAGATAGTATGTAACGACTACAGCTGTGTTGCAGTGAACTTTATGTATGGACACCGAAACTGAATTGTTTACAAGTCACTGAATAGTATCCTTTTGATTTTTCCCCCAACCATTTAAAAATATAAAAATACATTCTTAGTATACCAGCTGTATAGAAACTGGTAGAGTGCTGGATTTGGCCCATTTGCTTACCACCAACCCCACCCCCAACCCCCAAGAAGCCATCATGATTCAAAGACCACTCTTTTCTAAAAGCATACTCACATATTCCTCAAAACTGTTTACCTATATGTTTGCCTAATACAATAGGAAGTGATAGGACCTTGACACTTTTTAAATAAGAGGAACTTCTATTTTTTTTTTTTTTATTGTGTGGCAGCCTATAACAGTAGTGCGTGATGAGAGAATTAACCCTTTCAATTCAGCATACATCTTGGCTGTAACTACATCACTGACTGTAACTTAGAGTTGGGAATCCCTGCGAGTGACACTCAGGCTCATCAAATTGAAGAAGCCCTGAGATTTGATGGTGCTTCGATTACGTTTTTGAAACATCTAGATAAATTCTTCTGCAGTTTCCTCAATACAGTCCTCCCACCTCCACCCCACCCCCTCGCTGCCTTTATAACAACTCTAACTTTGAGACAGACCAGTACTTGGCTTGGTTAAATGTTCTAGCGCACAAAATGTTTTAGTTTTCAGTATCTGTTCAGAGGTTCCTCCCCACTGTGACTATGCCACCAATAATAATCACATGAAACGTGCTCCCGTGCCTATAGGTCTTGTATTGTTTTGCTTTTTTTACTTCTGAAAAAGACTTGACCAGCTAACTAGCTGCTCTTTCAGAGACTCAATGTCATATGATGTGGATGATTCGGTATTATACTCATTCTTTCTGATGTTCCTATTTATACCCTTTTCAACACGCTGATAGACCTATAGTGTCTTTTTAAGCTTTAGTAGTTATTTCTATTGTTGTCCATGACACTTGGGTGACGTTTAAGACACTCATTTCCATGCACATAACCAACGTTAATGTCCTAGTTTGCAACATCAATTCCATTCTTACTGCGAATTTTCACATTACAGACAGGTAAAGTTTGTATATTTAAATATAAAGTGCATGTATGTATATAAACACACACACACACACACACAGAGAGAGAGAGAGAGAGAGAGAGAGAGAGAGAGAGAGAGAGAGAGAGAGAGAGAGAGAGAGACTAAAAGCCCGAGAATGAACAGAGTTCACAGAGTACAGTTAGACTGCCTGGGTTCAAATCCCAGCTGTACCCGTTCGCAGCTCTGTGATCTAAGGTCAAGTCATCTAACCTCTCTCTACCTTAGTTGCTTCATCTGTAAACTGGAAACAATAAAGATATATGCTTCCTAGGATTGTTGTTAGGATTAAATGGTTAATGCACGAAAATTCTTAGAAAAATGCCTCCTAGTACAGTATGCACCAGTAAGTGTTGGCTATTATTATCATGCACCATCTACTTGTATTTGTATATGACTCTGATTTGCAGAGTGACAAAACCTAAATCCATATTATTCTGAGGAATTATTTGTCACTGCAAGTGGGAGCTTCAAGGATGCAGCTGATTGTGTCTTCTGGAGGCTCAATGAGTAGGGCCAGCAGCTTTGGTTGTTCTGAGTTTTTCGGTCGTCCTCTCTCCCTGAAGTGGGCAAGATGGTGGCAACCCCAGGCTCACAATTCCCCTGATCAATACGTGTGGAAAGCAAGATTTCCCATTACCCTGGCAGAAAGTAACCAAGAAAGACACTGCTTGGTTTAGTGAAGAGCATATGTCAATTACTGTGGTTTGAGGGTAGAGGAGGGATGATGGGTCTGTTCTACCTCATGTATTCACAACCAAGATGAAGAGGGAAAGAGATCCTAGGCAAAGAGAAACAATAGATGACCCCTGTAGTACAAGCTCTTTTTGTATATGCTGCAGGTCGGTCGGTTTGGCTTCCTGCTTCTATTGCAAAGGCCACCGGCCCTGAGTTTTCAGCTCATGACCCTCTATGACGGACCAAGTTGTATGAACAGGGGCATTACTGTGGGGACAGAGTCAGGAGAGCAGTTTCCAGGCTCTCAACTTCACGTGGAAAGGTGCTGGCTCGGGTAGTAGATGGTCATCAGCTGTAACTAGTTGCCCATCAGCTGTAACCAGTTAGCCCTTGGCCACTGATATCATTGCCGTGGCTGAGCTAGCAAGTGCGGATTGCAGCTAGCAAGTGGGGTTGGTTGGTTGGCAGTAAAGGCAGGCAGTGAATTGTGGATCCTACTTCCTGTGTTTCCAACCCTGCAAAACTATAGTGGTACGAACCCCCTATCCATGGCTCCATTGGTGTTCCTTTGGACCTCACCATATCCTGCATTCTTATGCAGGGAGCAGGACTGGAGACCCTGAATGACAATTACCTATGGCATATTTGACCCCTATTCTATAAGAAATGCACTCTGACGAACTCAGGTTAGTAAAATGCAACACATGAAATGCACTTCGTGCTATAATCTTTATATACCTTTATCCCCTATGGTTTTTTCAAATTAGGAAGACCAGAGTAGCCCAGTGATGAAACTCCCCTGGCCACCTCTGGTAAAGCCCTCCTATGATACATGTGCCTTTAATATTATACAGTGACGCCCAGCAGTCTATCACGAAAGTGAACCAGAGGGGCCAGAACACACATTTTCTTGTTTCAGCTTACCACTTACTCAAGACAGCAGACAAGTCCCTCTGCCTCCCAGACACTAGGTTTCCACATTCCCAAAACGGAGACTGAAGCATGCACTTAACCTACTGCACAAAATTGTTTTCAGGATGAAATGAAATATCATATGTGGAACTGATTAGTAAACATAATAAAGAGAATTAAGAACATTATCTCAAATTGTTCTTTGTTCCTTAATCCTTCTCTTAAACAGAGAAATAACTTTTTCCCTTGAGTTTCAAATTTATTTTCCGCTCTTAGAATAGCTGTCACTTGACACCCAGTTGTCACTCCTTATACAAAGTACTTCACCTTCTCTTATCTTTTCTGACACAGCCATCCACTTACTTTCTCTATTTGTCATGTGTCTCTCCATTGTTTTCTTCTCTTGGATTTTTTTTTCTTTCCTTTATCTTTGTTCAGTTTCTTTTCGTTTTTAATTAGTCATTATGCCATCACTGGAGATTAAAGGTCCATCTTTTCTTTGTAATCTGCAGCAAGCTGCTTGCAGTGTTCAAACCCTGCCTTCATCTTGGTTATTTTACTTGATTCGGTCTAATCCCAACCACCACACAGGGGCCTTCTTTTTGTGTTTCACTTCTGAGTTTGGCACCATTCTGAAGGTTTAACATTGTGGGAAGTCTCACTCCAGATAATTTACAAAGTTGAAGTAGGGGAAGGTAAGGGGATTAGAAAGCATCATCAGTAACCACAAGATTGCCACGGGGATACAGAAGGCAGTTCGGGGAACATAGGCAATAATGTTGCAAAGATTTTGTAGGGTATCTGATGGACACTTGTCTTATTAGGCAGACCACTTCAAGAATGGTGTAGATGCCTGATCACTGCTCTGTACACCTGAAGCTGAAGCTGACTAATAATGAATGTCAACTATAATTTTATATATATACATATATATACATACATATATATATATATATATATATATATACACACACACACATATGTATGTATATATATAGTCACAAGAAGTAGCATACAGCATAAGGAATAGAGACAATGGAAATGTAATGGCTATGTCAGATGTCAGAGGGGTAATAGATTGGGGGAGGGGGTTTATCACTTTGTGAGGGGTATAAATGTCTACCTATTACATTGTTTTGTACACCGGAAACTAATAAAAATTAAAAAACTAAACAAACAAACAAAACGCTCACATGGCAGACAGTGCCCTGTGAGCTGGTGCACTGTCATGATGCAAGAGCCATGAATTGTCGGCAAAAAGTTCAGGTCGTCTGTAGTGCAGGGTCTCAGCTCTTGCTCCCTGCACAAGAACGCAGGATATGGTGACACCAAAAAGGAACATCAACGGAACCATAAATAGGGGAGTCATACCACTATATTCTCGCTGGTTGCAGACACAGGGAGCAGGATCCACACAATCCCCAATATGACACTCGCTTCTCTGCCAACCAACCAACCCACTCCATAGCATAGCCACGGCAGTTATATTAGTGGCTAATGGCTAACCGGTAACATCTAATGGCCACCCAGCCACAGCGGATGGCCATCTGATTACAGCGGATGGCCATCTGATAACCCAGCCAGCACCTTTCCACGTGAGGCCAAAAGCCTGGAAAGTGCTCTCTGGGACTCTGTCCCCACATCGTCTAACTTTTTCACACAGCCTTTTCAGCACTTCCAAATAGTAAAACTGGTTAACTGTTTGTCCAGTTGGTACAAATTCATAATGACTAAGCCCTCTGATATCAAAAAAAAAAAGTTAGCAACATCATTGCAAGAAGTCCGTGAACTTAAAAAAACAAAAGTTGAACTGTCCCGGTAGCTCAGGTATTTCCTTAACCTGTCCAAGTCCACTTACTGGAATAGTTTCCTGTGCTTCCTGACAAGTGAAGCAGTAGCCCTACATGAAAGCCTGTGGCGCCACCTGCCTCCAGTACTAGGATTCAACATGTGTGGGTGTTTGGGAAGACTCATTGGATTGACCTTGGAACGGGAAATAACAGGCCGTAACACAAAGCTGGGAGGACACATCAATAATCAGACAGTGCTGGGTTCACATTCTGGCTCATCACTTACCAGCTGTGTGACCTCCAGCAAGTTATTTAAGTGTTCCTTGGGTCAGATTACTCTTTCATAAAACGGAAATATTAATTCTTTTCTCACAGGAATTTGTGAGGACAGAAAGTTCTCCACGAGCAGCATCTGTCATTGTTCTCATTTTCATTATTACTACAACTCTTAAAATTGCTCTAAAGTATATTTAAGGACTGAGTTCTCCCATAGAGGTCCCTGATCATTGCTGAAGGTAAACGTCATGTATTGGATCTCAGAGGGCACCCAACACGTGAGCATTCAACTTTTAGATTATTTAGGGCTGATATTGGTATTATGTAGAACATGGAATCAGGTTGTAGCTGGGAAAACATTTTCACTCTGGCAGCAAATATCTCAGTGATAAGAACACATATGTGTTCTAAAATAAGAGGTACCTATGGAAATAATGCCACAAGAAAAAAATAGGTTACTCTGTGAGGCATATGTGTTTCCTTAAAAAAAAAAAAAAAAAAGGTAACTGAAAATAACTGACTGGCACATGCCGAAAAGCTTTGTTGAGTGTTTACCTTCTGTTGGAATTATCCCTTCCAAGAGAAACAAAATAAAGAACTAGCTCCGCCTATCTGCCTGTCTGTTTCAATTCATTTACAATGAAAATATTCATTTCTAACGAATGGAATATTTTATGGAATAGAACAGGATTAATTCTGTTCTATTAATTCTGTCTGGATTAATCCTGCATCTTTACTCTGCATTCTAATCTGCCCTATTTTCTTAACTGTGCAAAAAGAATGGGAGAGTGCTTATGGCAATATCAAGTAAGCACATTTTAAAAAGGGGCACTGCACCCAAAGCATCCTTCAATAGATAGTTGCATAAAAAGGATATGGAATATATACACAATGGAATACTACTCGTCTATGAGAAAAGATGAAATACTGTCATTTGCAAAAGCAAGTATGAATTTTGAGATTACTATGCTAAGTGAATTAAGTCAGACAGAAAAAAGTTGAGAACCATCTCACTTCACTCATATGCGGGATATAAAACTGAAAGCAACAAAAGAACAAGACAAACAAAGAAAAAAAACTCATAGGCACAGACAACAGTTTAGTGGTTACCAGAGGGAAAGGGCGGAGGGGAGTGTTTGAAGAAGGTAAAGGGGATCAAATACATGGTGATGGAAAGAGAACTGACTCTGGGTGGTGAACACAGGATGTGATATATAGATGATGTATTACAGAATTGTACACCTGAAATCTATGTAATTTTACTAACCATTGTCACCCCAATAAATTTAATTTAAAAAAAGAGAGAACATTAAAGTGAACCACCACAATTTTACCACACAATTCCTGTTACAATTTTTTCTTGTCTCTAGTCTAACTATCTGTCTGTCTGTTATTTCGAAGAGTGCATCATCAAAATCTGCCTGCAAATCAATGAGGACACCAGAGAAGAAACTCACATCAAAACAGAATCACTGAAATTGTGCTTCCTACAGTCTGAACAGCAATAAAAATCAGTTTGATCAGTGTATACTCACACCATCCCAGCAGAGAGAATCAATCAGAAACATTGATCACCATGTTTTATTTTGCTGTCAGAGACAAATTAATCAGTATCACACATGACAGTACCTACATAAAATGACCGCAATTCTTACTACCTAAGTTATATAAAAGTTTATATTCAATTCAGATCATTAAGACAATCATTTTAACAGTACAGTAAAAGAATATTAGATGTAAAAAATTCCAAGGTAGGTGGCACTCTTTTGTAACCTTTATGCACAGCACACAAATTCAATATTCCCAAAGCACCGAATCAATCATATATTATCACATTTATGATGAAGACTGGGTGCGCCTGTGTTTGTATTCGGGGAGAAGAGGGGAGGTTATGACAAGTTTCTGTGTTCACTACATAAATTAAACTCAGGTTCAGAGAGGATAAGCATCTTAACTACAATGACAAAACTTGTTGGTGGCAGAAGTATGTCTAGAGCTCACAGATTCTGAATCCTACTCCAACATGCCTACACCACATTTAAAATGGCAAAAATAGGAATTTCAAGACAGAGCCAATAAGAGTCATTTTGTGGAATAAACAGCAAAACCTACAAACCTCAAGTATCTTTAAAACCTAAACGTAAAAATGTATTTTAAAAATATTTTAGAAATCCTTATATTTGGCCACTATCCAATGCAGCTCTGTGGGGCTTACAAAAAAAGTATACCCCAAACCAGCAGCAACAAACTCCAAAGTCTCAGACATGATCCTCTTATCTTAGCAACTCAGAGAACACTATTGAAAAGTTTTTGTTGTTGTTGTTGTTGTTTTAATCGGTTACTAATCTGGGTGATTTAGTGGCCTTGTCAGGTTCATTTAATTTCAATGGTCTTCCCATTTTAAGCCTTTAAAATAATATAAATAAGATGATTTCATTTAAGTTTGATCCAGATAAGATGACCTTGAAATTGGGGGTGGCCCCCATTCCTCTCAGCTCATGGATTCCAAAGTGAGGCATGATTTTTAGACCAAACACTACATATTCCTTCACTAATTGTGCACTCAACATTTGTGCAAGATTCAAAATTTACTGTTACACATGCATTTTTAAAAAGCAGACAAAATCCCCTGTTGTCATGTGGCTTATAGTCTAGCAGGGCAGACTAGGTAACATAGAACATCATTACACACACACACACACACACACACACACACACACACACACACACACACACACACACACACACCGAGAGTGCTGTGAAAGTGAAGAACAGGAGAACCTAGCTTTGGTAAAAGGAGGAATGATACCTAAGTTTAGAGAAAAAATGAAGAAGGTAGATATAAGTGTGAAATATGATGATCTTTTTCATTTCTGGTCCTCCCAGAAAGGCAGGAGGGAGCCACAGTAATGAGTGCAGCAATGGATGGAGTGATGCCAAGGTTGAGAGTGTTACAGGAAGCCATTCAAGCTACAGTGACAGAGATGAGAAGCTCAGAAAGGCTTTGAAAGTCACACCCAGAATTCATATTCAGGTTCCTGAGGCTTCAGAGCACATCCCTTTACCCCAGAGTGAGAGAACACCTTATAATACCCCCTCTCGATGTTGAAGGGTGCTAATTTCTGGGAAACTCATCGCACAGAATATATCCAACTACACTATACAAGGGCTATTATTCCATGTAGACTATAGTAAAACAATGGTCAAGTGGAACCTCCAAAGATTAAATTTTTCAGTTGACAGATGGATGTATGAGTGAAAGGGGAGCAAAACACTGACCAGGGCAAGACAGAATCTTCACCTCAGTTCTGCCTTAATAAATAATCGTTCTGATCTTGAATCAATCACTTCATGTCTGTCTCTATGCCATCTGCAGTGCTCTCTTAGTATAAAGAAGCTAGACATTCATAAAACTCTACAGTTTGATGAATATACTAGATGTACTGTGTGTGTGTGTGTGTGTGTGTGTGTGTGTGTTAAATAGAATTCTGTAGCATAGAAACCCTTTGGAAAATTCAGTGAGAACATGGTTCTGAGTTTCTATTGCACTGTAACAACAGATCCACATATGCATTTGAATTGTTTTACCTGCCATGACGTTATGTATGAGTATATCCTGTGTGATGGCCTTGTGTTTCTTCTTGAGAAAAAGACAGCCCTGCTTTAAGAAATAGTTTATTACAAAGATAAAAATGTGTATGTATTCAACTAGTGCCTTTTCCAAAGTCGGGTTGGAAAGTACTATAAGGAAAATGAATGAATCTAACTAAATACATTTAATTTAAAAAACACTTGACACTTATAATGTGCTGGGCATAATATTTGCTCTTAAAGCTCTGAAAGGCTGGTGGAGACAAGGAAGAAGTTAACCAACAATTAAAGTATGATAAGTGTGAGAGTAAACATACCTCGAAACAGAAGGGGGCACCTCTCTGCTAATGCTAGAGACGCTTCCTTCAACAAAAGGACAGTGTTGATGATACCAATATTAATCCCAGCTAACAGCTGCTGAGCACTTGCTACAGGCTAAACACTGTCTTAAATGTTTTATTTAAATTTCATAGAGAAAGGGAAGTACAGAAGAGTGGTAAAGATCTCTGGCCTGGGAGTTGTCCTGTGAGTCTTCAGATCCCGCAATGAAACCCTCCATCTGGCGGAGGAAACCCAGAGTCCAGGCCAGAAGGCATCCAGGCGAGAACGCACCTCTTTATTCAGTGGGTGATCACTGGGTTCCCATTATAAGCCTCACCCTTGTTGAGGTCCTGGAGAGGACTACTGTGGACAAAGCGCAGTCCCTGTGTTTGATGAGGCAACTCACAGTCCCAGTGAACCCCAAGAAAAGAGCTGTTCAGCTACTATTGAGTGACGATTCTGGAAGAACTGGAAATGCTTGCTTCTTCTTCTCCCATGCTTTCTCATTCACATGTAATTTCATCAGAGATGGTCTCCACGGAATTTTAGCAAAGCAAAGTCACACAACATACCGGGAGACTTTGTTAATTGGGTTGACCCAGGCCAATGTTTTCTAGTGCAGTAAACATAGTCCTGGCTTCTCCCTAATTAGCCTGGGAAGCTGCCAGAGTATACCAAGGGCCCCGGAAGTCCCGTGGGGACTTCACTCCAGATGCTTGTCCCAGCAAGTCACATGGGTGATTCAGTGTCCCACCTGAAGCACACGATCTCCTTCTGCACACAGCCAATTTGTACATTTTCTTTCTGCCTCTTTCTGTTTGTATCTTTAATTAGAATTCTGAAAGTTTTAAAATAGACCATGGCCTTAGCCGACTCAGTACAGGATTCCAAAATTCTTCACCTTTTTAGCTAAAATAAAGGAGAACCACAATTTTCTTAGTGTAGGAATCCCCCGCAAGAGCAAAAGTAAATCAGGATATTGTCCCTTGGATGATAAGTACCGTATTTTGCCACGTATCATGCACACTTTGGGCCTAAATTTGTGAGGGAAAAATAAGGATGCGCATTATACATGGGTGGTACTAATTCCGTATCTCTATAAATGTTTTTAATGCTTTGATTTATGCTTATGAGTTAAAAGTGTAACACTAGAAATCAGTAATGATATCGTATGCAAAATAATACCCTGGAATATGATAATTGTTTCTGTTGAACTTACCACAAGCTTGCAACTCTGAAGAGTTCTTGGCCTTCTATGATGTGTAAATATCATAAATGTGTTACCAGTACATAAAAATTCTTGTACCTTGTATCTGTTCTTGCGTTTTGTAATTATTTGTTCCATAAAATATCCTGTAATATAATATGTTTTAAAAATGGTAAAATTCCCTTATGATACAAAAAACAAGTACCTAAATGTGAACAAATAAAAATTTGAATTAAAAAACTAAAACAAAAGATTTTCCCCCTGAAACCTTGGGCCAAAAATGTGGGTGTGCATTATATACGGCAAAATACAGTAACTTGGAGAAAGTATTTAACGTAAAACCCCAAGTCTTTCCTTAAAGAATACCTTTGCTAACAGAGCTTTGTCTTGCTGAATTAGAAAAAAACAATAAACAAACATACAAAAAATCTAGGTTTCTTTCAGGGCAGTATTAAAATTAAACAGGTTTTTTTTGTGTTCTCTATATTTGAGGAAATTGAACACTTCCATCTCAGGCCTCTTAAATTCTGATAGCCTAATTTTTAAAATAGTTTCATAGGTTGTAACTACAGGACCCTACAGGAGGGTCCTGTGACATACAAGAGCATCTGGAAAACTACAAGAAAAAAATATAAATCACATGAGGACACTTGACATTTGAGATTGCTAATATTTTGCTGCCTGTCACATTCAAAGCAGTGGTACACAGTGGGAAAAATATTGGTCTGGGATTAAATTACTTAGGAGAACTATGTTTTAGTTTGGGTTTATCACTAAGTAGCTGATGACTTTAGAACAGGACTTTAATTCTTTCAGAGTTTCACTCTCCCTATTAATGAGAGGACATGACTATGTTATTTCCAAGTCCCTTTCCATTGATGAGAATTAGCTCTTTGATGATCATGTGTTAATTCAATTTGCTGGGCATTGACACTGCTTAACACAGTTTTGTCACTGTGGATCAGGATAGGAAAAGGTAGAAGACGACATGGAAATCTGACCAAAGAGGCAAGACAACATTATTAATCAACCAGGCAATGAGCACATGACAATTACCTGAGAAGAGATATCAGGCTGGGATATCAGTAAGAAAACAAGATTAGTCCTGAAGACAGCAGACCAACAAGGTAGAACCAGTTGTGCTGTGTGTCCACAGCCAAGTCACACTACCTCTCTGGACCTCAGTTGCCTTGTCTATAAAATGAAGAGTTTGGGGTCACATACTAATCTCCATTGTCCTTTCTATCACATGTCATCTTTGAATGCTATTCTGTGCAAGGCCTTGAGGAGATAAAAGAACAATGTAGCTCAGGGAAATAAGTCCGGTGCCCACAAGCCTAGGTTGTTCAGGACAGGCCCCATTTGTCTCTGTTGTACCTCTGTGATTATTAATAGCACCAATAGCTCTCTCGGGCATGTGTGCTCCTTCCTCTCTCTCTTTCTCTCCCGCCCCCCACCTCCACCCCCCACCCTTGCCCAGTTTCACCTCCAAAGTGTTTCAGTTTTATAATCACCATCCTAGTAATCAGGTGTGTGTACACGTACACACACACACACACAAGCTGACAAGGCAAGATTGTTAACCAGTAAGTGTCGAGGAAGGAACAGACAAAAGTGAGGGATATAAATGATGAACATCTAAGTATTACCTTGTCTTGTACACCTTTAACTAATAAATAATAATAAAAAAGTATAATTCTAAGCGAAATAAGTCAGACAGAAAAAGCAGAGAACCCTATGATTTCACTGACATGTGGTATATAAACCAAAAACAACAAAAGAACAAGACAAACAAATGAGAAACAAAAACTCAGACACAGACAATAGTTTAGTGGTTACCAGAGGGTAAGGGGTGTGGGGGGAGGGAGATGAGGGTAAGGGGGATAAAATATATGGTGATGGAAGGAGAATTGACTCTGGGTGGTGAACACACAATGGGATTTATAGATGATGTAATACAGAATTGTACACCTGAAATCTATGTAATTTCACTAACAATTGTCACTCCAATAAATTAAAAAAAAAAAAAAAGTGTTCTAGGACCTCAGAAATGGAAGTATTAACAACCATTTTGCCTGATAACTAAGGCTTCATGGACGAATCAGGACAGGATTTGAACCTACCAAGCAAGACAACAAAGGGAAAGGGGATTCGGGGCAACCTTGACTTGTGTCCATGTGTGCCCATGACTTGTATTCATCTTTTGTTATCAGTATATATTGAGTATTACTATTTTGATACAGTTTTCTTTTTCCTTTCTTAACATGTGTATATATTTTTTTAGCACCCTCTGTACTTATATTGAACTTCAAATTGCTTCCTAGGTCATCCCACACTTTAATCACAGAGCAATTTTTGGACCTCTTTTGACCTTAATGTCATATTTAACTTAATCATCCCCAAATCTATAGTGGCCTTCTCCTCTTTCAAGTATCTATGACCCCGATTGCTGAAGTGCCCTCAATGTACAGGTCAAGAATGACAAAAGTACTGCCTAACCTATGTGCATCTAGTGAATTCCTTCTAGAATCTTTATCTGGGCTCTACCCTTAGCATATCATTCATTTTGCTTTACATTTTCTCTTTGGGAAATGTCAGTCATCTCTAACCTTTGCTAGAATTGACTCCCAAGCTATATTTTGAACAACTATGTTGTGCCATGACATGTCTTTTGGAAATCAAGGCCTCCTTTCCAAAAACTGGACATTGTCATTTGGATATCCATCCCTTGGACGAAAGCTCAATCTCTTTAAAATGGCTAAAGAATATCTGTTCTATCCCACCGGTATTAGTAAATGTTATTTAAATGTATGTGCCTTGAGAACTTGGACCATGCCTTAATCAACATTGGATCACCAGGGCCTTGCCCCATATCTGACAGTGCTCAATATATACCGTTGAATTGATATGACAGGTGCTTTTTATTCCCAGTTCTAACATGCGCCCCCACCGATTCTTATTTTTGTCTCTGACTAGAGGTGATGGATACCTCCAGGATTTCAAAAGTAACGTAAACTTGCCTCTTTGCAATAGACAGAACATTTGCTGTACAGCGAGCTCAACAGAGAACCATCAGTTGTTCGATTTCCAGTATCAATCTAACTCAGCCTGGGGAGATTCACAACTGCAACCCCCTTTCCTGTTTTTCTCGCATCACAGCCTCCTTGAGTGATTTCAGTTCCTGACTTTGCCCCTCATTCTTCTCTCCTACCAGTGACTGCAGGCTGACCTCCATTTGCTTTTTCCCCATCTGTTTTACAAAATCATTCTTCTTCTATTTTCATCTTCTCTTTCTAGCGTCTAAATCACTGAAGCCATGACCTTTGAAGCAACTAAGGCGATGGTATGAGTGCATCCTCTGATTGAAAAATCAAAGCTGAGCTCATACATGGCATAATTATTCTGTGTGCGCAGGAGTGGTGTCTGTACTTTCGGAAGACAGATAATTGGATTTCAGATTACTGATAAAAAGATGCACATTCCACCTGAGCCCCAGCATTTTGTTTTGTTTTGTTTTGTTTTTCCAGGGACCCCAGAGAAACCTGAAACTTCAATTCTTCTGAGGGCTCTTATCACTACACAACAGGTCCAATCTGTTCTATCTCCTGTAGGTCTCCAACCCACCTCTTTATTCTTTCTCCAGAACTCTCTGCACTGCTCCAATATTGGCCACCATCATTATTCACCTGGCCACTCAGTTCTTAGCTGCCTTCCTGCCTCCCAACAATGCCCTCTTCCCTCCACCTCCCACGTAGTCACAGGTTACCACAAAACTCTCGTTGGATTTTCCCTTCAAACATTCTCAATGAGGTTTCCTAGCCCAAATAACTTCTATAACTTTTAAATTAGTTACCAACATTGAAAAAATCAGGAGATTTTTCTAGCAAAATAAGATTTTTGTCTTAACAGATCTGGCAACACTAGACCACCATCCCATGTGGCCATAACCCACTAGAGCTCAGTGTTGGCATTAGGATGGGACAGGAGCTATCTCCTTTGCCAAAGTCTTCTCACTCCCTATTGTTTTGATGTCACCTGAGGTGAGATCATTTGTCATATGCTGATATTTCACCAGAGGCACTTCACTTAGATTTTCACAGCCTGAGTGGTTCCTGGGGACAGGGGTCATTTGTAACTCCCACACTCTGATTCCTATCAGGTGTAGGGGTGCCAGAATAATAATTAGTAAACACTTGCAGCTATGTGTGAGGGGTTATCCCAAATAGGACTTAAATTTATTTGCGAGTTCTTGTAGAAGATACAAAGGTATGAGTTGCTGTCTTTACAAACAGTTTAGTTAATATTGTCTCAAGTTTTATTATCACGGTGTCTCATCTATACTTGGATATTTGGAGTGTAAAGGGGAAACAAAGAAAAACATGGCTTGAAACAAAGTTTAATTTCTTGGTAACTCTGAGAAGCACTTTTCTTGTCATTTTCTGGACGAATGTCTAGCATAGGGTAAAAAACTGACAGTGTCTCAGATTTCTCTGAAATGAAATTTAACTTAAAACTCTAGGGGCCTAATTTTTGCCTTAACTCTGTGTAATGTAAGTAGAAATTGTGGATATGCAATGAAGGACTAAACGCAAAAGCTGGCTGTAATGTAACAATGAAAATTCATTTTAGAAGCATGTTGGCATTTTTAATACACATTTTGGTTTATAATAAAGTGACAAAATAAAATTAAAATCAAGTTAACTCACTATCACTACCCACTGCGTGTACTTTTGCAATTAACATTCTTTTTTAGGCAAAATTTTAATACAGCCTGAAAATTTTCCTCATAAATCACTATCAATTTTTCTTCCTGGATAGAATATCCTATTGATGATAGACGTAAGGCAACATATTTGCCTAAAGTTATTGTAGATGATAACTGAAACCAGAATATTCTAAGCCATATTTTTATAAGGTATTAGTTGTCTGTAGTCATTAGGATCATGATTAGAAAATACTGGAAATTTACAACAATAAATATTATATAATAAAACTGAATAGGAGTTGAGGAGGAAAGATGGGATTACATAGGATTATCCAGTTTCTTATAAACAATTCTTAAAGCAACATCTGACACAAGGAATATTCTGGAAATCATGGTTCTTTGAAAGAGTAACCTTACCACACGTAAGGTATAAGACCAAAAATAATACATGTGAGTAAGAAGCTCTACACAAACATAAATAACCTTCTGACAAATTGCTACTAAAATAGTCATCCCCATGCATACTTGGCAAAGGAAAGAAATTTCACTATTTTTGGGACAAGCAAGTGGAATGGTCCAGAGAGGATAATCAGTGCCCTCCCATTACTTGTGAGATACAGATGGGGAGATATATCTGAACAAGGAAGAAAAGAATGAGATAAGCTTAAGAGGATTAAACCCATCTTACCCAACATGTAGATGAAAAAGAAGCAACAGATAGGGATGAGAGCAAGGAAAAGGAAAGAAGAGAAGGATAGGACATGCAGAAAGACAGAGAGAACCCTGGTGATTTTGTTTGAGCTCCTAGATCCAACCATACCTGAAACTTTGCCCACATTTGTGTTCACTCTGGTTAGCTGTGTGAAGTGAAATTTGTCTCTGAGAACTGTGACTAAAGTGGGTCTAAGAATACATTTACAAAACAATGGACTTATTTATTATATGTCTCACATTTTCTTGGCAAATGCAACTATTAAATAAACTACAATTTGATTTTCCGTTAAACAAAAAAGCAATTAGTCTTTGATTTTTCTGTAACATACTTGAAGTAGCATATAATTCTTTTCCACATTCAGAATAGTAATAATTCTGTGAAACTGACTAACAGTGACTTTGTTACATGAATCACATTGGATGAACATTTACATGTCCCCATGGACCCACATTGCTGGTATATTAGAATCGAAAGATGGGTTCGAGACTTCACCATACTTCCTCAAAGGGGTACGGCTAAGCAGTTTGGAGTCCATCTATGCTGCTTCTTACCTAACTCCCATGCTTAATATTACAATCTATTCTACACAAAAACAAAATGTCCTCATATATTTGTAATCAAGGCACACACAATCTGTAACAAAGAATTATTTTATTTATTATCAAGAATATTCAACCCAATGACTCCATTTTATTTCTGGCACCCAGTGATGCAAACATGCTTTTCCATAATAACCATGTTTGCTAGGACAATCTTAATTTTGCATGCATGCTTTCAGAAAGACTACCATGAACATGATAATGCCCCATATGAGCAAGCAATGAGAAATACTCATGTATGTGTCTTTATTTATACTGGCACACTGGAAATCCCTGGATTTCTCCACTTACTTGAAACCTGTCACAGATGCCCATAGCTGGGTTGCCAGAAAATAGAAGTATCAGAAACAGAGCTGTGTGTTTCTGTGAATGAGGAACTAGGAATGTTTCCTTCCTACTGGCCGATATCTACTTTTATCCACGTATCGGATACTGGAGAAAGGATGCTATACTTAGACTTTAGATTTATCAAAAAGAAGGAGCTTCTAGGATCCCTCAGGTTGAGCACCAAGTCCTTACAGCAAAGATCCTATGCCCCAAGAAGATAAGTTCACAAAAGCAATTTTAATTACCATCCGGTGATAGAAAATAGAGTAAGACGGCGGATTAGTAGACATAGATTCAAGGAGTTCATGTCTCACTAGATACATGCAGGGGCAATGAGCAGCTCAGTTCAGCATATCCCGATGTTGATGCTTTGGACTTTTCGCAAGGTGATGTTGAAAGAAACAAACTGGATGACTGAAATAATTTTTTTTCGTTTTCTAGAATATCGGCACTTAGTGATGGAACCACATGTGTTATTCCAAGGAGCTACGAATGGAAATTGTTTCCCTTTTTTTCTGTAGTCTCATATTTCAACAATTTAAGTGACGCATAAATGAAGAACACTCACTCACGAGGAGAAAGAATCTTAAATAACAAATGCATTTCTTTTCAGGATGATGACTCTCCTGTTTGACTTATGAAAGGTGGGCCCTCACAGGAAACAATGGATGATTCAATCATTTATTAACCTATTGAGACATAATCACTCACTATTCATGATCACTTCCACCATCAACAAAAACAAAGGAAGGAAGGAAAGAAGTAGGGAGGTAGGGGAGGGGAGGGGAGAGGAGAGGAGAGAGGAGAAGAAGAGGAGAGGAGAGGACAGAAGAAGAGAGGAGAGGAGCTGAGCAGGAGCAGAAGGGAAAACCAAGCCCCAAAGAAAAAGAGATCAACCTCAAACTCATAACTTGATGCATCGATTTCTGAATTTCACATTAAAATATGACAAATGAGACTATTAAAACTACTAGAAAGGTTTCAATCACACACTCACAAAAATAAATAAATAAAAACTTTATTAAGTATCTATCTGTAGAGTGACATTGACAAACAATACAAAAATAAATCTTAACACAAAAATAAATGCCATGAAACCTGAAGAATTGTTTTGGAAATGATTGCCACAGCTGTGTTATGGTTTTAACTAAGGCTTGCAGAGTTACATTCCAGAGGCTTGGCCATTGAAATAATTTGCTTTTCTACATGTATAAATACATACTGTTAATCAGCAGCGTAAATTGAAATTGGTACAAATCCCATGAACTGAAACTTTGTTTGCAAATCATCTCTGGATTCAGGCAATTCACAGTGAGTCTTCTCCATCAGCACCGCTAATTGAAATTTGTTCCATAAAATTGCTTTCTCCCTAATTCCCTGAGGAGAACCAGGGTCAAGCCATATGCTCTATTTGTTCATGGGAAGAAGCAGGAAGCAGTGCCTTACCATAAAAAGCCTGTTGTCCTTAGCCATAACATCCGTGGGGAGCCACTGCTCCCTTCCATAGCACAGGCACCCCCAAAAGGAGGTATGTCTTGCCAGAAGATGTGCTAAGAGGGTCATTCATCTCCTCTGTTTTAGGGGTCCAACCCTAAAGAGGAAGAATGATCGCATGCCCTATGCATACAGGATACCTGAAAGAAGGGCTCAGAAAAATGGACAAGGGACAGAAGGCACAAAATATGCTGTCTGTATCCATGTATAACAACAATCACAACAAAAGTAACTTGTCCAGAAATACAGGTCAAACAGTATTTCTGTTTTAGAAAATGAGTAAAACTTCTAATTCCACCCCCATCTGTAGCTCAGCCTGGAATCCTTCCTTATAGCCCAACCTTGCATCAGAATTATTTAAGTATGTGTCTTTCTTCCTCATTAGATTATATTAAAAACTGTCATCTAAGACACAGTCTGTCACGATATATTGCAAACAGTAGATACAAGAAATAATTGAATTAACGAATGAATTTAGTGCCACATATTGGGGGAGGGATCATTTAAATAACGCAACCCATATGAGAGTAGAAAGGGGTCTCATCTTTTCTTAAAAAATTTTACCAGAACTGGGGGTTGTAGAGAGCAGGCATACTACTATCGATCTCAGATATTCTTGATATAGATCACTAGAATCAGAGTTGGTGTGAAAATTCCCTACCACTATGTTCTTTGTCTCTTGAATCCAAAATGCGCATGTTAGTGTAACACAGCTTCTGTAGCCGACCAACACTATCCTTCCAGTTGCTCGCAGCAGACCACACCAGAGCCAGGGTGGGAAGGACCACTTCAGGGCAGTGATCCTCATGAAGTTGGCAGCTGAGGTTGCTCAAGGAGGAGAAAGCAAAGGAAGGTACTGTGGTGGGGGTCAGGGGGGTGTCCTTTAACACAAGGCCCAGACAGGTTCCCACATCAGCGAATAGCTCTGGGCACATCAACCGAATAAGTAAAAATTCCCTAAACAGCAGAAACCACATTTCTAGGAATCATTCAAAGTCCGATGACATAGTCATTCTACAATGAACCCTCTCACCCAAATGAATGGCCTTCATTTTTGTAGAGCCATGGTTTCTTCACTGTGAAGGAAAGATAAGCATTTGTACCTTCTAATTTACAGAGATGGTCCATGTTTTTCAGTGTTTAAATGATCTTCAAGAATTATTTCAGGTCATTCTCTCCAGTAAGGTCACTCAAATTTACCATTTTACATTTTTGCCATTACCTTAGTTCTTAAGTCACCTCTCATTCTTAATAGAAGATAAGCACGAGAATCCTGCATATAGCCAAAAAAGCGTTCTACTTAGAAGTCCTGAACTGCTCTGGGGATAATCAGAAGGGGAGGAAGAGTTAGCCTTTCCAGTTCCCAAATTCCTTTGGATAAAATGGCCAGGTGGACTCAGCAACGTAAGTTCCCAAAGGCTAACATTTGAATATATTCATTGCAGTCCACCATCTGACAAAGCAGCAAAGTTTCTTTCTTATAAGTTTAGGGTTTGGGTTCTTGCAAAGATTTGAGAGGTAACACTAAGGCTCTTTGGATCAGTGTCTGGCTCATAGGCACCCAGTAATTGCTAACCGTTATTACTGAATTTAGTTCTATTTCCTCAAAGAAACACAAATGTGCTGAGATCCTTAAAAAACAGGTAATTGACAGTTGACTCGGAGATAATGAGAATCCATCTTGAAAAACACTCCAGAGAGCCTAGTTTTGAAAATATCAATATCTGCAAGAGCAGAGTGGTATAGAGCATGAGGTGATACCATATCATGACCCTAGAATCCAGTACCATAAAAAAATTAAAAAAAAAAAAAATCAAAGCCTATCGGAACCAATCTTTCAATGACCAGATATTTATATACTACATTGACAATCAAAAGTGTTTTTAAAACCAGTTCACAGCAAAAGGAATACTTGTGAAAATGTTTGTCCAGGGAGAACCACAAGGGTTCCAAAAACATCTGAGAAGTAACCATGTACTGAAACCCCTGTAAAATAAGAGCCCCATATATTCTAATCATTTGGGGTCACGGTTTTCTTTAATATCCAAGCAACATGACTTTAGTGTTTACCCTGTTTGCTTGGGGAAGTCCAGCATTGCTGCAGTTATTTCTGAGCACCTCTGGGGGAGGTAGCCTGTATTTCCATGGCACTGCTAACCCCAAATTTCTTCTCCCAGCTAGATCCTCACTGACCTTACATACCATCCTCCCTTCCTGTGGCCACTTAGCCCAGCCCAGCCCAGCATGGAGCATTCCTTCTTCATCCTCCAGAGCTCATCAGACACCCAGCAGTCCCTGGGAGGCTGGAAATGACACTGGGGTGCAGAGTTTGAAACAAGACACCCTGAATCACATTCTTTGACACATTCAAATTTCTAGACTTGCCGCCCTCTGATATTTTGTTCTCTCACTGCTTATTTTCTTCCTTAAATCTCAGCTTGCTGCCTTGGGTCATTATCCTGTAATGATCCTCTGGCCCTTTATTTTCTAATTTCAGGCCCTTAAACTTTTCTTGAACTGCAAGAGGTCAGTCTACATGAACCATTATGCAAAATAATTCAGGTCCTTCCATCTGATCCTCAGACTAGCCCTTGGAGTTTATCTTTATGTAATCTGAGGGCCCTTTAGGATATTAGGAACAAGTAACAGTTCTCTCCATGGACGGATTATGCTTTTCGTGCAAGGCCCGAACCACAAACTCAAATGACTACAAGTCCTGTGTGGATCTTTCTCTCTCTCTAGATATAAATATAGATAGAGATGTAGATGTAGAAATAGAGTTAGAGATAGATACAGACATAGATCACAGATCTCCCTCTCTCTCTCTCTCTCTCTCTCTCTCTCTCTCACACACACACACACACACACACACACACATACAATATGCCTAGTTTAAATCAGCAGGGACTATTCAAAGGGAACAAGCCAGTCTAAAGGTGTTTAAATTTAAAAAGATAAAATGCCTAGATATACCGCCATCATAAATATGTGGAATTTTTGCTTAGCCAGATCTGGGTTCACATCCCAGGCCTACCATGTATCAGCTGTGTGTCCCTGGACAAGTCAAAATCTTAGAAACCTTTCTGGAACTCATTTTCTCATCTGTATGATAAGTAACCACATTTCAAAACTGTGGGCAGGATTAAATGAGATGATGCATGTAAAAAAAAATCAGTATACTGCATAGATCAGAGTAAACATTAGTAAAATAAATAATAGCTAACCCAATTCAAAAAGAAAATAAAATAAAGGGGAAAAGAAGAACAGACAACAAAACACATGGAAAGGAGAAGAAGCAATGAGAAATGGTGAGGCCCTTGTTCCCTAGCTGCTACCCTCCCTCCGGGGAATCTCTGTGGCCCTCAAAGAAGGGGACAGCCAGCAGGGCCCAATAGATACTAACTGGAAGGGCTGATATTTGGTTAGTATCCATAAATCATACCAGAGGCTAAAATATTCCTGAACTGCTTTGTAACCACTGTGCCAGACACCAAGAATAAAATCCCCTCTAGCTCACCTACTTAATTCATCCTGTGCGACCCCTGGGACCTTCCCCATAATTTGGTAACTAAAAGTGAAAGCCTGGCATTCATGCTCAGAGCCCCTGGGCCCCTAATCCAGTGCTGCGGGCCACCACCTATTCGACTGTGTTGCTGCCTTTGACATGTGGGTTGTGGGATATTGTCATTATCCTCGCTACAGGCAGAAGTGACCCGCAGGTTAAAGAGACTCAGCAGGTGACTCCTCCATTGAAGGTATAAATATACTCACGCTTTAATCCACACTAAGGTATAGAAGAGTGAAGCAAAGGCTAGATGTTTTTATGTCTTAGAACACTTAAAGAAGGAAGGGAGAGAAAGGAAGGAGAGAGCAAGATAGAGCGATTCAGAAACCATTTATTTGATAGCAGTTACTTTAACAAGGAACAGATAATGGATTCAATTATTGCAATTCACCCACTGTTTCTGTCTTTTCTTATGGAACATGCATAAATAATGACACCTAAGGATTAATTTATTTCACCAAGATGGACACGCTCTAGAGATGTCATATTGAGAAACACCTTTCAAGAGTCATGAAAATTGTGCTGACATTGTAAAGTTTCATTATTTCTAACTAAGGGTCAAATGTACCATCAATTTTTTCTAAGAAGCTAGTATTCATGTATCTGTCACAGATAGAAAATATAACCTTACTCTTCCCTTTACAATTGAGTCTCAGATTCCATTTGGAAGTGGTGTGGAGCTTTAAAACTCAGGCATTCATGATTTCATATATGCTCCATTGGTTTCAACATTCATATATAAATCATAGATATCATTAGTGAAAATCTCTAGAAATGTGAACCACAGAAAGGTATCTACCATTTTATAAGTGAATTTCCACTGTCACTTTTCAAAGTATGACGAAAGTAGGAAGAAGAGAGCAAGTGAGAACCACACATTGTCCAGAAAAGACAAAAGAAGGCTAATTCCTCTGAGTGTTTAAACCTTTAATTTACTCAACAGAGATTTTCAGAGCCCTCTGGGTGTGACGTCACTTGCATTTGAAGTGAATTTCTCTCTTACTAGAAAGTTTTCTTCTCTCCCAAAAGAGGTGGCACTAAACCTGAGAGATGCAGGGGCCAACCAACTGAGCAAACCACACAGCTACCTTCTCACATCCATGTCTGTCTTAGACAGTGCTGATCAACGACAGAACTCTTTTCCACGGAGCCCAAGCCAGGCCTGTGAATCTATCACAGAGAACAACGCAAAGACAGGCTCATCAGGCCATTAGGATTCAAAGAAATGAAACTGATTTGCCCTCTCTGAACTAGTTAATGCATCTCTAATAACTACCACAGCACCTGGCACAAAATAGGCACTGAGGAAATGTTTGGTGAATGGATGATTCCCTGAATGACTGCTGAATGTCTGAATTCTTCTATTGCACGAAATGGCAAGATAAAGCATTTGGGACACTGAATACACAAACAGCCTTACCAACCACAACAAAATTATAAATAAGACCCAAAGGAGTCCCCTGTTGAAAGCATTCCTGTCACAAAAATAAGTCCTGAAGTGAATTCTGTAAACAGATCGATAGAAAGTTTCAAGTGAATAGGTCTTGTAGGAGTGATCGATGGCACCTGACTGAAAGGTTCAGTGGGCTCCAGCACATCAGAGAGTATTCATCTTTGAACAGATTACCTGGCCACTTCAGGACAGGGAGTAACAAGGCCGAGACCTATTGTCAAGTTAGTTGAAATTTCTCGCTCCCAATACCGCAGTGAACACAAGGTCATTTGCTCGCTAGGTTCTCTCTACATTCCCCCAAAGACTTGCAAGGCAAACATTCTAGGCTTTTGTGGAGTTCTATCACATGTACCATGACTGACGAGCCACAGGAAGGAATAGCACTGTTATTATATTTAAGGAGGGCTTCCTGACCGTATCATTTGGTAGAATTGTTATAGCTGAAGATTAGGTCACACTTAATTTGACTGGACACACGTGTGTCTAAAGCAGGCAGTATTTATAGCACCGGACTTTGATTATGAGAGCAGCTTCCTACGACTACTCTAATCTTCATGGCGCCCTCCTTTTCTGAGTTCCTAAATGCTTCTTACAGTATTTTGCTGACTAAGCTCTGTTGGCCCATTCAGATCCCCTCTCCATTCTTTTCCATCATGCTCTGAGAGGCTGTCTGGACAGACTGCTTTGCATGACTTCCTGAGCTCTCTGGTTTCTGGTCAGTTAAGTTTGGCGGAGACAGAAGTTAGGATATATTGTGGGGACAGAGCCAGGAGTGCAGTTTCCAGACTCTTGGCCTCACATGGAAAGGTGCTCACTCAGGTAGTAAATGGCCATCAACTGTGATCAGATGGCCATCAGCTGTGGCTAGTTGGCCAGCAGCTGTAACCAGTGAGCCATTGGCCACTAATATAACTGCTGTGGCTACGCTAGCAGCAAATGGGGGCTAGCAAGAAGATGGTGGCTGAGCTAGCAAGTGGCAGAGTATGGATTGCAGATCATGTGGCTCCTGCTTCCGGTGTCTCCAACCCAGCTGCCAGCAAGACGATAGTGGTGTGACTCCCCTATCTATGGTTCTGTTGGTGTTCCTTTTTGGCCTCACCATGTCCTGCGTTCTTATGTGGGGAGCAGGACTAGAGAGCTCGCATGACACCCACGTGCTATATATGTTCCCTGGGCTCCCTCCCACAGAGCAATGAGAAGTGAATGTGCTCTTCTACAAAAAGTTATACAAAGTTATAACTCTATCAAGAGGCAGTCTCCTACAGGGACCGCCATGGCTCTCTCCAGGTTCTGGTAATAGTTTCCTGCCCTCCCTGGTTCACGGGGCAGTGATAGCTAGCTCCCATGTTTACTACTCCTTGGGTGTGGCACCATTCTTTGTTGGTTTCTGTAATATTACCCATATATTTATAAACTGTCCTTTCATTAAACTGTCTTCTGTTTTGCACCAGGATTCTAATTGATATATACCACAACATTTAGCTTTTTAATTTTTTACTGTCTTTTGGTATTTTTCCTTTGATTCATATATAATTTCTATCTTATTTATATTTCCCTGTGACAAGGGGCAAGAATGTGTTATATCCTCTGGGTTATGGTAAGAGTTAAATTGAGTTTAGGAGTTGACATAATTCTTAAACACTTATTGCTAGGAAAGGGGAATTATTTGAGCAGAGTATTAACAACAATTGAAATTTGTTAAGAGCTCACTATGTGCCAGACAACTGTGGCAGGCATTTTCAATATAACCTTTAAATTCCCATACTGCCTTGCAAGTCATATTATTTTCATTTTGACAGGTAATCTCAGGCTCAGATGGAATTTAAACAAGGTCACACAATTCAGAAGTAGTAGAAGTAGGATGCAGACACTTGAGTTGAAGCCCTCTACCACGATTTGACATCAATTCTCACAGCGGAAGTGGGAGGCCCCTGCTCTAATTGACCAATCACTGTCTGCCTCCTCATTAGGTAGAGACTCACCAAGAGCCAATAGAGGGTTAGGAGTTGATTAATTTTGGAATTCAATTCAGACAAGTGAGTATGCAAAAATAAGCGTTTCTGTGCTTTATGTTTTTCCTTCATCTGTGTTCTCACATAGTGCTTTTCACCCTTAAAATATTCTCTGGTGCTTTGGGCATGTTGCATTTAGTACTCTCTATCTGTGTGTTGTATTAAACATTTATATACTACTAAAAGTGAATATTATTTGCACAGTGTCTGGTATATTGTAAGCCCTTAATAAATATTTTACTCAATTAAGATGTTCCAGAAGCCTTTTTTGTGACAGAAAATCAATGCCTGTATTCAGCATTTTGAGAAAGAACTTCATATTATCATTCAGGGCTGGATAAGAGTTGTGAGGATTTGATGCTGAAAAGGGAAACATAGCAAATTTTCAGATGAGTGTAATTGCGGTGTGGTAATTACACAGGTCTGATTTCATTATAGTAAATGCTAATTTAATGTCTGATTCATTTTTCTAACTGGCACTAAAAATGCTTTTACTTCACATGCAATATTAGATCATACGATTTTGGAAGAAAATACAAGCTTGTTGCCTTAGGAGCATCTCAGGATTAAGTAAAGGACATCAAAGTGTGGTTTACATAGGAAAAGCAGGCTTCAAAACCAACTTCAGTTCTTAACAGTTTTTGAACCATGGACCCCTTTCCCAGTTTTATAAAGCCTATGGATCCGCTTCTCAGCACAACACTTTTAAGTGAATAAAAGAAATACATAGAATTATAAAGGAAACTAATTATATTGGGAAAAACTGTCAAAATCTAAGAATAAATTATCATTGGTTAATATACCTCAATGTAAAATATTAACTATCAATATGCAACAGTGTCTAATAACTGCTGTAATTTAATCATATTTGCAACAACCACTACAATGTGACATTATGATTGTATCAATGAGTCCTTTGTGATGACAATGCACACCTTTTCTGGAGTTTGCTGCTTATACCCATAAATGAAGGACTTGCTTAAACTTCAGTTAGCCAGAAGTTAGTAAAATAAAGATGGAATTTTTTATTCCTACATGAGTTTAATGAACTCCTGAATTCTGCTGGTGGATCCCAGGTGAAGAAACCCTGACACGGAAGCCGCACTGTAGGCAGAGTATTAAAAGAGAATATACAGTAACAGGAAAGAGAGGAAGGAATAAAAGCCTTTTTTTCTCTAAGATTGAGTAGAGAGAAATGAGAGCTGTTCAAGTGGAATTAATCTTAGTGACAAAGATAAACTTGTCCCATAGAACAAAATAAAATGCTACTGAAACAAAGTTAAAGTAGATTTCAAGCAGTCTGTCTCATAAAAGTCTTTGAAAAAGCAATATACTGGATTTTTAAGGTATTGACAACACGGAGCAGCCCCTTTGAAAATTTCTAACGTGTATCATAAAAAATAAGTGAGAGTTCCCAGGGGGAAAAAAATGACAGGAGTACTCTTTTATTTGACATACATGATAAAAGCATTCTGCCTACTGGGGGCTTGAATCTGGATTACTAGCATTAACATACTCCCAAATCTGTAGTGATATTAATAGGCCACATGTAGACCGCCCATCTGTTAGAGACCAGCCAGTCTCAAAGAGGCACCACTCAATTGCTTGAATTTAAGGCAAAAAGGATTAAAGGTCAGCAAAATTACGTTGACTAAGAGCAAAATCAAGAGATTAATGAGTAGCTCCATTAAGACCCAACACTGAGTTACCATTCTCATTAAGTGTATAACACACGGCCAATACCCATTATACGGGTCACCCTAGAATTGATCTAAGGGATCAATAACACACTCATAGATGGAATACAAAAGGAACTTCTTGATGACACAGATGGTTATTGTTATCAAAAAAAAAAAAAGGCCCAAAACGGAGACACTTGTGCTAAATAAACCTCGCATCACCAAACCAAGATTTAATTACAATTTCAGCTCTCCAAGAAATGGAATATTAAACCAGTCAATCAGGAATCACCTTATCTGAGTTAATTAGGAAATCTGTCTGACAGATCCCTGCCAACCCCTAAAGGAAAGTAACCTCACTTTTTTGTTTGATGTAATTTTCTTTTCCCACTCCCTTCTTCCTATAAAAACAGTTTATCTATACAGCCCCTCACAGCTCCTTTCTATCTGCTAGATTGGAAGCTACCCGATTCTAATTGATTTTTGCTCAAATAAACTCTTAACTTTTTAAATATGCTTCTGTTTATCTTTTAACATTACCTTAGCACCCTAGTGCTTTGTGTTTAAGTTTTGTTCTCCTAATTTCCTCTTTACAAAGGAGAGCTCCTGAGGTTCTTGATTTTTCCTACTTCTTTGTTCTCTGGAAATTACTATCCTCCTGCCTACCTCACCCTTCACCATGGCTTATTCTGATCTAAAGTACTTAGTGCATTTTTAATACAAATCGCCAACCCCAATGAAGCTCTTCCTAGGTCACCAGAGGATCTCTAGTCCTGGTTCTATTTCTGGCCCTTAACCTTTACAGGAATAGCTCTTAGGCAGTAAATTTTGGCCCAGCAAAGAGACGGAAGGTCTACAAATTTACTTCCAAGTCACTCAATCACAGAGTAGACACTAAGGAATATTCTAGGGTTTCAGGCAAAGAGCCAGACCTCAGAACAATTAGAATAAACTGGGAGAACGCAGATGCTTTCTGAAAGCGGGAGGGTAAGAGCCTCTCAGCAGGGGCTCTTGAGGTCCACAGAAGCCTCTCTTTGGAAGGTCACTGTGTTCTCTGCTCAAAGATCTCTGTGTACAGATTACGGACTGCATTGTCCGCCTATATTAATTAAGTTTGTGTGATTTCCCATGATTGGTTGGCTTTTTTTGTTTTTTGATGTTTTAAATCTATCACCATGACCCTTTTAAGGAGCATATAGCTTGCCTATCTGTAGATTTGGATTGCTGGTCCCTCCTAGCTAATTCTACTGATGTCCAAGACGACAATGAGCAATTGTTTCAACAATTTTAACAAATTTACTATTTTAAAGTTTAGGTAATTTCTAAGGCAACTTCTATATTTAAATCAATTATTTAGTTTTCTCTTTATTCTGGACAAAATGAACACAGACCTGAGGACTCATAGACAATACAATAAACTCTGGTCTGAAAACCAAAAGGACCGCGATTCTAGTTAGAATGAAGGGAGGTGATTATACAGACATTAGCCTAATACTAATTAATGGTTCCTTGTGTGGGCATTCCCAGACCCATGCTGGTCCACTGTGATGCTTTCCCATATCTAGGACAACATTAAAACAAAAATATTATGAGGTTTTCATAAGACAAAATTTATCCAATGAAAACACTGTTGTTTATTCTCAAATTATGATGCACTAGCTACATTGTTGGGTAGAGCTCTTTTATAAAATCATTATGATTGTAGACAGTAGTTTTTAACTCCCTGATGTACTTTGTTTTGCAAAATAAAAACAGGATCTATGCCATACAGTGACTCTCTCCACTTTTTAAAAAATTGCACACCTCCATGAAGTAGAGAAGTCTGAAAAGCCCAGACCTGAATGAACTCGGAGTTTGTTTAGAAGCCCAGATGAATCACAGTGAAGCCCCACAAACCCTACTATTAGAAATGTTTGTTAGACCCACTTCCCTCCCCGCCCTGCTCTACCCCCCACCCCGCACCCCCACCCCCCACCCTCACCAGGCCTCTGATTTGAGAGCTGCTCCTCTAGGATCAGAGGCTGATCTGACCAGCATGGCCTTTGCCTTCAAGTACATTTGGCTTCAGGCTGAAGAGTTCCATGGCCTCCTGCATTTAGGCTTCTTGACCAGCTTTCTTCAACTCAATGGATTGACTTCATTTGTTCCTTAATTTTCTTCTGAACATATAATTATTTTGTGTACATTAACAAAAGTTTTAGAAAACACAGAAGAGTAAAAACAAAGGAAACAGAATGCACCAAAATCCCATAAAGATAGCCAGTGTTGCCATTTGAGTCTGATTTCCCACTACTAATATACAATATTTATTAAGCAGAAATTGTATCTACTACTTTTATAGTGAGGTGTCCTTGTTCATATGAGAGTGAGTGCAATTACTAGTAAGTACAGCACATGCCAGAGATGTTTCCTTCTCTTTCCAAAATCACTGTATAATTATAGACATCATGGGGAGAGGGGCATAAGAAGGGAAGCACTGTACTACATACTGAATAATACTTGCTTATTTCATGATCAACTGCCCCATGAAGCATACATTACTGACTTGCCTTTGTGAATGAGAAAACGGAGGCTCAGAGAAAGTAATTAACTTGCCCAAAGTCACACAGCATTCGATCTGAAAGGCATGGTTTGAGCAACCATTGAAAAGGACGACAAGCAGCAGAAGCATGAGAGGAGTGGTTTTACAAAAACACAAAGAGCGTTGCAAATTTAATGTTTTGAGTCTTATTTGGTCTTTCATGTTTGAGAGTTATATTTGGAAGTTAAGGAAGTGTGCATTTCAAGGAGGAGCGATGGGGAGGAGCTTTTGGAACCTGATGTAGAGACGCAAGTAGATGGGCAGAGGAAAAGCCTGCGGAGGAAGAAAGACAAGCGCGGAGGAGAGCAGGCAGGATTAAAATAGATACTGAGAAATTTCACCAAAAGGCAGCCTAGAGCAGCTCCTTTCAAATCGCTGAGTTCCTGACTAATATAGGAAAAGAGGAAAGGGAGTTGGAACTAGCATAGACTTTGGGAAGCTTTGACTTTTATTTAAGTGCATAGAGAATGCATGAGTAAAAATGGGACGGGAAACCGCGCAGGTCAGGGGCGACCCGTAAGAAGGGTCTCAGGAACTTCTCACCTGGAACTCCAGGATGTGGCACACGGGACCTTCCAAGGGGCTATCTTTGACTGATACAGTAAAAAACGTTCTTAAATGGCTTCACAAAACGTGTAGTACTTGATTTTTTTCTTGAAATTCATCTGTATTCAATGTAGTTATTTAGCATCTTAGAATACGAAAATAGACTCATTACAAACGTAGGTCTTATGTTCTATCTAGGTCTAAGGAGTGACATGTAAAGGCCACCACGTGGGCATCAAAAAGAGGCAAGTAAGCTCTAAGGAAGTAAGAACTTTTAGAGAGACAAAACCCTAAAACGTGTGAGTGAAGTTCGAGGAGACTGACAAAGGTACAATAACATAAGAACTTTTTTAAAACTCTAGAAAACACAAAGCCTTTGTTCCTATGTCCTGTTGGAGCTGAAAGCACTTATTTTGTTCTGACCACCACCCTGGCAGACAAATGATCTTAATTAACTTTGTACATATTGTCATTAAGCCATTGTCCTTCTACAATGCCACTGTCTACATTTTCTATCATTTTTTTTTGGGGGGGTGGGTGGGAAGGGGATTATAAGCTTATTGAAAGAAGAGTGAAGATCTTTTCATGGTATGTTCACCTTGGCCTTCCTGGCTAAGGTGAAGGAGAAGGAAATTCCTGGCACATAGTATCCACTCGTACCTGGCTGATTAAATCACCTTCCAACTGCCTGATCAATTAATGAAGTGGGTGGAGGCTGGATGGGTAACCAAAGTGATAGGTAGACAGATAGAAATGAGCAAGAGAATGAGACTTAGCCTGGGTTACAAAGCCCCTGCAGCGGCTCCTACTTGGGTCAGACCCCAGGCAGGACTCCAGAGTTCCACATACCTCTACATCAAAGAGATCATGTTGTTAAAAGTCAGAAAAGGAAGGAATACATCCTGCTTGTCAGGACCTCCAATACCTTACCAGCCCGATGGGATTCCAGGCTTACACATACCCCAAAGGGCTGTGTTTACACATGCCCCTAAATCAAATAAATGCATTGCTAAATGCCAGACAAGGGACGAGTAGTCCACCTCAGGACTAGGGGGAGAAAGAAAGATAAGAGAAGGGACGGGGGAGGCTATTCTACCCATTGAGATAAAAGCCTTCATGCAATGATGTAAGGCGAGGCGCTTCCCTCTCTTGGGTCAGCCCACTCCATGTCTCAGAATGTACTGTCTATTACTAATACATTTCTGGCTATTCTGCACAAAATTCTGTCTCTTGACTGGATTCTTTCTTCAAGAAGACAAAGAGCGGAGGTACAACGTCATTTCCCGGTAACAAAACGAGTTGCTAAATGGAAACTCCTTCGTTCGGAATGAACTATACAGGAATTAAATATTTCCGTGGTTAGAGATTGTCAAGGGTGGGTCATGGGTCACATCACCATTTGCTGGAAATACAGGAGAAGGAATTCAAACATAAGGTGAGTGCTAGCCTAAGGTTGCTTTGCTTTGTAGGCTTCTGCCAAGCTGAGAGCCCCTCATTCTCATTGCTATTTAGGGCATGAAAGGATGAAGCTGATCTGTGGGAGATGCAGAGCGATACATTTCAGGATGGCAATAAGACCCAGAGCAGTAACAGATATTTTTTCTAAGCACAAATAAAGCATTCTATGCTTTCATTTGCTAACAGCATGCTGGCCAGTTCCTGAGGACAAACTACTGTGCAACATAATAGTCCATTTCAAAAGAAGGGAATGGTAAACAGCAGATGGAGAAAGGGCCACTCAGTCCTGAATGCTACTGTTCCCCATAGTCTTGAGAGGAGCACTGCCAGAGAACAGTGTATAGCTGGAACACCTCTAGCTAGCAGGGAACACCCAATCCCACAGTCAAGAGCTTGCAGTGGTACAGCAGTCCCTCCAGCCTGTCCACCCTTAGAAAACTCAGAAGTGAACAAATTTTTTCACAGTTTATTGTTTTAATAATTCCCTAATAGAATAGCCATCTGGGACTCCGAATTTTGCTATTTTGAACAGGCGAAAAAGAAGAGAGAGAAAGAGAAGGGCAGAGAGAGAGGAGGAAGAAGAGGTAGGGAGGACGGAGAAAGAGAAGAGAGAAAGAAGGAAGAAGAGGGAAAGAAGGAGGGAGGGAAAGACAATTTCTTTGTCTTCCTTCAGATTGAACAAAAGAAACAAGAGTGGGCTCTATCACTTTCACATGCGATCTAGTAGCTAGAACTTCCTGAAACATATATCATGACATATTTACCTCCTTTCCAAGTATTAATTATTGTCTTTGTAATATTTTCTTCACATATCCGAATGGAATTTAAGAGCAACCACACAAACCCACACCAAAGGTACAAATGGTTTACATTTTCAACCCAGAGGCAAAACCACAGATAAAAACAAAACAAACAAACAAACAAACAATGGTGAGATGCTATTGTGTTCTATCCTTTTAGACAACAAACCATGCATAAGCACTAAATGCAATGGAAACAGTTTCCGGGAAGGCAATATAGAGTCCAGCTGTCCATTAGCTGGGGTTTGCGGCCTGACCACCAGCTCCGGAATCCTGCGCCTTGTACTCATGAACTCCATGAGCTCAGGCCATCTTCCCTCTCTAAGGCTGCATTGCCTCCTTTGTAAATGGAGATAAAGATAATATCCACTTTGTAGGGTTGTGAGCATTTGGTAAGAAGTAATTCTTGTGAAGATGCCCAGCCTGATACCTACCATATCTATGCTCGATAAATTAGATCATTGGCAGTATTAGCCAACTCTGGATTCTGCCTGTGAGCACCTAATAGCAAAGCTTTCTTTGCTGCCTGTCTCAGGGAACCGCATGTGAGAAAACCATCTGCAGTGAGAATGACTCCAGGGGCTCCTGTGGAACTAATTCAAGGGCCAGTATTTTCCAGGTCATCAAATTCTGCTAGGCTCTTCTCACTTTGAGATATCATTCAGTCTCATTTTGAAAGATATCATTCATAGTCCCTTTCCTCATTTCATTCGGATCTTGGCTTAAATGTCACCTTCTCAGGGACATTTGACCCCTCTCTCCAATCCTCTATCACGCTATTCCGCTTCAGTTCTCTGCAAGGCACTTCCTATTTTCTTCTTCATCATCTGCCCTTTCTACCCTTCCTCCCACCCAGATCTTCTGTGTCTTCTTCTCCGCTGCTCTTTTCCTAGTGTCTAAAACAGTGCCTGGCCTTGGTAAGTCCCTGAAAAATCCCCGTTGACTGAACGAATGGAGGATTACACAAGTGCATGGTGGATGTGGGCAATGGATTGGTTTCCTAGCAAGGGTGGATGACAATACCACGATGGCCTAGTCAGAAACCCACCCAGCAGGGGAACGAAGGTAGGTGACCTATGACAAGGGCTGACACCACTGTCTTCAGGATTTGTTTCTAGGGACAACCAGAAGGAAAGAAATACTACTGTCCCTTTCTCACTGCTGCCTCGCCATATCCCCGCTCTTCCAGATTCTGAATGGTGACGTCCCCACCATGGCCACCATCATTCCCTCCTCCTGGAACTCTCTCCCACCAAACCATCCACGGCTGCTGGCTCCATCACAGAGATGCTATGCCAACTGCAGTGCCATATCCTCCCTACCACGACTGTTATGTTCTAACTTAGTTTCTTGATTGGGTCCTTCCTAACCCTTGCCACAATTTGTAATTATGTACTCTGTTTATTCGCCTTTATTCAGTTTTGCCTATTAGAATGTAAGCTCCACTGAAGCAAGCCCAATTTTGTATTCAGTATTCAGTATTGCACCGCTAGCATCCTATAAATCCCTAGCACATACCTTGAGTTTGATAAATACGTATAAAAAGAACAGGGGGAAAAGAGAACTAGTGGCAGAAGGAAGAAATACTTGGAGCATTTTTTTTTTTTTAAGTCGCCATTAATTCCGTTTATTTTTGACTGCAGGAGAAGAAGCCACTGCATTCTGTGGAATGGAGCAAATCTCACGAAAAAATACAGATACCATATTTAGTAAGTGCTTAGCCTTTTGCTTCATTATAATTGCAAAACCCTGAAAGAACAGCAACAGCTTTATTTCTTGACCCCTGATCCTCAACTCTTTATCCTTTATCCTAAGAACGGCAGGAAACGACAGTGAATCACCTTCCCACTAACTTCTATTTCTCATTTTCTTGCTACTGGCTCTATTCACCCACTTCAAGAGCCCTAAGTCAATCAAATTTTTATAAGCAAATCTTCTTAATAAATGCAAAACTCACTTCCCACCAAACAACCCTAATTTAGCACAAACTTTAAATTTCAAAGGAAATTTGCACATGCTTTGCTTTAAATGTCAGGACTGGATATTCAGATGGAATAATTAAGGGAGAGGAAACATTTCTTTCCAATTAAAAAAAAAAAAAAGAAGATTGCTAGTTGTGCAAAGTACTAAAAATATTACATTATTACTTTTTAAATATGCCTGCCTGCATCTACTACTAATGGGCATCCTGATAATTTGCATAAAGCATTCCTCTTGTCCTGCTTGCCAGAAAGATGGGGACACTGGCACCGAAATTCAAAAGACAGACCTTACCTCTTAAAAGGCAGGTCCATCAACTTGTGCCTGCCAACATGCCTGTAGGTTTCAAACATCTTGACTCATTTTCACAATAATCTCCAATCCCTTTCCCATGTGTGTGAGGCCAGTGGATTCCTGTTTTTCTTATTCTTATATAAGTTTTTAAGTACACACAATTCTGTATTGTTTAGGAATGAAAAAGGTTCAGGCAGTTTTATAAACAGTGTTTTTATAAGTTTGGAAATTCTACTAAAACACATTAGGATTTTCCAGGTTTGGTGTTGAGAACCTAATAATCGTGACAGTGAAAAGCTGTGTTATACATTGAAGCATACAGTATAATTCTCCAATTCACTGGACAGAAGTTAAGCTCTAAAGACGCCATTAAACAGAAAGCAGATCTTCAGAAAGTATTGGTTCACTACACAGAAATTTTCACACAACGCCTCATTTTCTCTCCAACTCCATTTTCCGAAAGGTCTTCAATTTCTCTAATTATATCAGGGAAGACTTCTCAGTGACTTGCTAAAATGTACCTAAGGTCCCATTTCAACACTTTTATCCCTAATGTATTCTTACAAAAGGGGGAAAGCTATGAGTTTTCTGCTGGAGTCAGAGAGACATAACCAGCTCCGACGGGGGTGAAAGACAGGATTGAAAGCTTAGATCAAAACTGTGAATCTTCAACCCATGAATCCAATAGTTTCCTACACTGAAAATTTTTATCATGGTTTTTGTGTCTAATCAGGAGATGTGATATTTATGAGCTTCAAATGTCTCTGAAGACCTAATCAAAGATCACTGATACTCAGAGTGAATAAATGTGTCTAATTCGTAGAGCAGCCCATTAGAGCACAAAAAGAAATATTTTATTTAGCTCTTTCCTCTTATCCTTTCATTTTGCATTGTTTATAATGTTCATTATGTTAGGAAAGTAAGATAGATGTATGATAAATGCTTTTGTTTCACAGGGTATGAATGCTCAAATGATGAGGGCTTGGAGGGGCACAATGGAAAAAGTTTGAGGACAATGGAAAGATTGAGTGAAGTCACACCATAAAGAACATATGCTGAAATCTCTGGTCTCAATCACAGATGTCCCAAGTACAGAGCGAATGACATAACTGTCCACTTCAAGACAAACCCTAAATAAAGCATGTTTGTAAAAAAGGGATAACTGACTTTCCTGTGTGAAAATATAGACGGACAAAATCCCCTTTGGAGAGGCTGTTTTTCAGGGTAGGTGATAATTGCCTGGGGACAGAGAATTTTACTTTACAAAGATGCCACAAAGATATTTTAAATGGTGAATTTCTCCCTCCCCTCATTTACTTTGCTAAACTGTTTCACACACATGGGCTTATGAAATAAAATGAATATTCTCTCTTTAGTGATTACAGTGCTTAAGGAAATTATGCTAAATTCATGTATGTGTAGGTGATTCAGACCTTTGAATAATTTCCTTAACCAACACATTTATTATTATAGATGTGGTTATATAATAGAAAAGTTTTAAAGAAATTGTAATTATCCTTGATGTATTCTAACTCATACAGAAAACATTGCTGATGATTAAAACTAGTTGATTTTACGGAATATTTGCTGAGCTTAAAGAAGAGTCTTTACAATCACTTTTTGACTTTCAAATGTAAACTTCGGACAATAACAAAAAAACTGTTAAAACTCCCTACCCAGTGTTTTGTTATTAGTTGCCCAATCACAGTAGTTCATATTTATATAACACTTACTATGTACTAAGCACTGTTCTAAATGATTCACGTTCATCATTGCATTTTCTTGCTGCAACAACTCTATGTCATATGTACTATTAGGTATGATTAGTATGACCACTCCACAGAGTGACAGTAATAATTAAAGTAAGGCAGAGGGAGGGTAAGTGACAAACTCAAGTTCTCACAGATAATTAGGAGTTGAGATTCAAACCCAAAAGTCTGGCTCCATAGACTTTGCTCTTAACTTCATTAAACAAAACTGACTCTACTGAATAAGGATAAATCTAAGATGTTCAATACTTTGAGTCATACACAGATGAAGTTAAAGAAAAAAGGGGAGAATCTGATGTAGGTCAGAAGAAGTACTTAGGAATATAGTCTCTGTGGAATTTTATGCAAACTGTGTTGGATAATTTTTGTCTATTTACTATCAAACAAACAAACAAAAATCTCTATAGACTAAATACTTAACTCCCCTTGCCTAGACTCATAGGAATTAGTTGCAATAAAGATAACTGAAAATTTCAAGACCGTATAACTTTGCACCCAAAAGCTATGAACCCAAAGAGGAGAAGGAGATAAAAGGAAATTAGAAAGATATACCAGACATTTTGAAAGGACTATGATAAATAAAGCTGATTCAGAGGCACTCTCATCAGTAACCATTAGTGTCCATCCTAAAGTGCATTATGTCAGAAGTATAATAGTTACTTACATACCCTCCCCTTTGCTACCTTCATGTTTTGTGTGCTCTGCTCCATTGCACTAACCATGCTATTGTAAATGATCGCCCAGCACGTTCTAAGGGTCTTCTGCTCCAGCCTGAACACTGGCTTAGCGCTCCCTGCTCTGTGGCTCACGTTTATGCTCCAGGCATATCTCCCACCAGAAACTTCTCTCTCTTCCGTGAGTCCTTCTACTCTCCTGAGCTTTGATTTCACGTCGAGTTTGATTCTTCATTGCCAGACAAATGGATCACCTGTCTAGTTTCACCATTACTACCACTAATCATAGCTACCTGCAAGCACTGTACTAGGCACCCACCATTTATTTACGTGCACTGCTGATCAAATATGCAAGGCAAGAATTATGACCCTATTGTCATAAAGAATAGGGCAGGCCATAGAAGGTTTCTCTTGCGAAATGACAATTAAGCTAAGAGCTTAAGTGTAAGAAGGGGTTCAACTCCTGAAGATCAGAGACAAAACTACACCAGGCACAGGGCTCAGCATATGCACACATCTTCAATGAGGAGAAACGAGAAACCTTGGAACTTAGAACAATCTAGTATGACTGGAGAAAAGTGTACAAGGGGCAGAGTGGCTGGGTGATGAAAGACGTTCCGGGCCAGGCAGGACTGACCAATGTGGCCTTTGATAAGTTTCCTCCAGTAAACTACGGAGTCAAGTCAAGTCATGGACCGTGTTTTATTCATGTGGGCTTTCGAAGCCTGTTTGTGGATAGTGTCAGTTTGAATATTGGTTTTGCAATTGCTAGTGGTGTTGGTGGTAGGATGGCTGGTGGTACTAGAACGGTTGGCGATGAAATTCTTGTTAGTATTGTGATGCTGTCAGTGCTGGTATCCATGGTACAATGGTTGATGCTTTTGGTGGCAGAATTGCTGGAGGTACTTGTGCTGGTGTCCATATTCACTGTGGCAGAAGCACTGTGACTGCGTGTTGATCACTTCCGAAATGAAGTCCTCTATCCATTTGCCATATGTCACAATCCATCCCATTCATAGGCAAATTATATAATAGCTAACCCTGAAGCCCTGACTAGGAGGTGAAAAGCAATTAAAATATTTCAGCTGGTTTTATTAACATGCTTGGCTAGAGGCAGACCTGAGAATTTGGACAAAGCTGCGTTTAAATCACTTACACCCTTTAATGATTGATTATAACCTGAGCATAACATTTTCTGCACTTCTAAAATATGTTCTGACTTTGGTGCACAAATAGCCTAACCCTCCCTGAATCCCCTAGATGTGAAGTTGTCGCCTGGGAAAGCTCTCCCCATGAGGAACAGTTTGGAGAGCTTAGACACTGATTTTAAAGTTTTGTTCATAATTCAATGTTCATCCAGAAGGGCAAGGGAGACAGGGGGGAAAGGCAGTTTCCTCTTTTGTGAGAATGTTATCCTGTTGGCCAGCTGGACTTTGATAAATCACAAGTTCCCTTAAAAATGTGCAAGCACCTTCCTATGAGATACTATTACAGGAATGAATAAGACACAGCACCTGACCTCTGGCAGCTCTTAACGATACCATTTATTAAGCACCAGATAATTGTATCGGGCTCATAATATCTATTATATTATTTAATCTAATGGAAATGTGAAGATACCAATTTTATACTGGAGAAAACTGAGGCCTAGAGAAGCACTTCCCTTACCTATTGGGAAACTCCTGCAACTGTCATTAATGAATCTTACCTCCCTTCTTGCTCCTTGGATAAAGACACCAGAAAATATTCAATAGGACTTAGTGACATCAGTGAACCGTCAGGTTATGATCTAGGGTCCAGGAGAGAGAAGTCCACAGGAAAGGTCCACAGTGTCCTTAGGATCCATCCTCAGGAAAGGACATTGTCCTGAAGGATGGACACTAGTGATGGGCTCGGAGGTTGTGTGAACACTCTCCGAGCAGGCTAAAATACTCTGACCAGTGTTATTTGATAGGAGGGGCCAGGGCCTAGAGGGGTTAGCAAACCTAAGGACACATGGTCAAACATTGGTGACTCAGTGAGTCGTCAATTAAATACCTCATCATACGGGGCTTCCTCATAACATGTTGCCCAAAGGAATTTAAATCTAAACTTCATGTCAAGAGAAAACCATGTGCTTATAGCTCTGCCTATAATTCTCTTACGCCCTGAAATTCCACAATTAGAAAATTGTCCCATTCAATCTAGGTGTTAGCCTTTGACATAAATTAGGAATCACTAGACATGGTATACCTTAAAGTAAACAAATTTGCCTTTTCCTTTTTTCAGAGAGGTTTTGATTAATGAAGTTGGGAGTCGTAATGAGAATTACAATAAATAAAGAAGAGAAAGGTTTGCAAGGGAGAGGCTAAAGGGAATTCTTGCCAACTTAAAACTTAGAAATTATCATTTGAAAAGCTCGGGATTTTCCAAAACTATGCATGTACCCGAAAGAAATATGTACATGTTCCCCAAAAACGTGTGCTACAATGTTGACAGGGTGCTATTGGCAAGAAGTGAAAACTGGGACTCTCGGGATTCCCACCAGAACTAGAATGGATAAAACAATTGTTGTGTAGTCACACAAATAAACACATGCCATGAGGGCAAATCAATCGTTGCAGCACAAGACAACACGGAGGAATCTCACAGATGAAATGATCATCGAAAGAAGCCACACGCAAAAGAGTTCATATTGAGTAATTCTATTTATCCAAACACAAAAACAAAAACAACAACAACAAAAAAAAAACAGGGACTCTAAGCAATGCAGGGCAGTCAGTGACTGGAGGGGTCCATATGAACACTTGTGGTGCTGCTTACATGGGTATGTTCGGTTTGTGAAAATTCACTAGGCTGTACATTAATGATATGGCCCTTTTTCTATATGTATATTATATACAAAAATTAAAGAAAAAATAAAAAGAGAGAAAAAGGAGGAAAAAGCAGTGATTTTGTATCAGAAGCCTAGAATTAAAGTTAGGTCCCTAACACGATATAAAATTGCTTCCCCTCTCTTAAGTCTTGAGTTCTTTGTCTATAACATAGGAATGATACTTATCACCCAAGATTAAATGTAATTGAAATGTGGGATGTGCTTTATAAATGATAAAATTCTGTACAACTGTTAAATATTTAGACCAGTGGTTTTCAACCCTACCTGTGAGTAAGACTCATCAAAAGAGATGAGAATGAAAACTGAGTACATGCCCTAGTCCCACCAACCTAGAGATTTTGATTCACTAGGTTCAGAGAGGGGCCAACACATCTCTGATTTCCGAAACGCCACAGGTGACCCAGCCACGGTTTGGGACCACTGATTTAGAAAATACCTCTGTATTTCAAAAGTTAACGTGCCAGTTCAGGCTCGTTTCTGAGAGCTGTGCTACATATCTCCTTTTTCTAATCACAAGTTATACAGACACAGTGACTTTTCAGAAAGTCTAATGTAGTTGGAATAACAAATACCTTAAGAGTGAACAGGGGGACTGATGAGCCAACAGGCATCTCAGATGAAACCAAGTACCTGAAGCAAAATGTTTTATTTGTGAAAAACTCACAATGAAATATAAGAGTAGAACATCTCTGTAGTACTATCCAAAGCCTAAATAGACGCCTTTGCACATCTACGCCAGGAATCATGATCCAATTTATGCTTCGGTTGTGTTTCTCCTCTACTTATGGAACGAACACCAGCTGTCAGAACAGTTTTTGATAATATTTCTCTTGGCACTCTTTTTGTGTTTTTAATAGTACATTGTTTCAACACCGGGGCCCTTTAGACATATAAAACTGCTAGGCGTCAAGAAGTACACCAATTCCCATCAATAAGCTAAGCACATAAAATCACAATGGTCTGAGGTTTTTCTCTGAATCCCTATCACATTGAAATTGCTTCACTTCTCTTCCCGTAATTTCTAATTTTCTCCTTACATAAATTCATTACACACAAGAAAGGGTTCACAGCAAGGCAATCCAACATTTGCATGTTGCATGTGAATATATGGCCCCAACAGTAGATACTGAATAAATAACTGCTGAGTTTAACAGATTAGTCATTTTGAGACTAGACCATATTATATATCCAAAGACCATAGATTTTATGGGGTCTAGTTATTAAAACGCGATTAAAACTAATAACTCTTCCTTGACTCCATAAAGCTATATTTGCATGAGACTTTTATAGGCCAACAGATAGTGGATTATATCTGAATTGAATTTTTAATGCTGGTGTGTACCTATTAACTGTTGCTGTTACTTTCTATTTTAGGACACTGGTTAGCCTTACTCATAGCCTGAAAAGAATCTATTCCAGCTGCATCCTACCCTTTTATCACATACATGTCTGGAAGAATTTATCAGTTAGGTAACAATTTAAATTAACTTAAAAAAACAAAACAAAAAACAATGAAACAAGAAAATCCCCAGCCATCTTAAAAAATAAAGCATCAGAAAAACAGTAGGTACATCCTTTGTGACTAAGACCACCTGAAGAAAGAAGAAAATTAAAAAGAAGTAACTGACGAATAATATCGGAATAATAAGGAATTTTCCACTTTCAGCAGATCCTGTAAACCAAGTGCAGAGAATTATAGAATATCCAAGAGTAAACATTAAACATTTATATTCTGATTAGTGTTATTTTATCCCATAAATAATTGAAATAAAAGTTTGGTACTGCCCTGTTCTTTGACATTGTTAAGGTATTTTTTTTTCAAAGTAAACCTTAACTTTTTTTCTCTTACACAGTGTAGGGTTGAAATATTTCTACAACTTAGCGCAGAGAATCCACTGAGTAAAATGACCTGATCCTTTACTACTCAACCTCTTTCCTAACTCTTGCTCCTAGTAGTCATACGAAGGCCGACTTCCTGCCAGCAGTGCTGTTCTCCCTTCCTCCAAAGCTTATTTCTGTGGGGGCCTCTCTCCCTGTTTCCTGTGCCTCTAGTTCATGTTTTCCTATCTCATCTCTCTTCTTCTTCTCCTGATGTTCTCTTGTTTTGCATGGGAGTAGAGGGTTTCTTCCATCCACCGTGGACCGTTGCCTTTTTTCTTCCAATTCTAAACTAGAAAATGAGTGCATTGGAAAATTTAGTGGAAGTCTTTGATATGGATGTCTTGCTAAACTTCATAGTCCTGGGTTTTTCTTGTATTTTCCTTTGTTGTGATGACAATTCATCTTAATTGAGCGAAGATTTAGGAAGATGAGGTCTCTTTCAGTCAAACTGGGACAAAAACTGATTTCAACGTTTCTTTTTCTCTAGGTATGTGATAGGGAGAGAGGCGAAAATTGTCAAACGGCAGTTGGGATATAAATTTAACAGAGCTATGAACAAGAGTTTACAACCAATGAATCAGCGCGGTGCATTGGTAAAAGTATAAGCCCCTATGCGTCACACTTTCTAAATTCAAACCCCAGCGCTACCATTTATTAGCTGTGTAACCAGGACAACCTCTTCATGTCTCAGTATTAGGAATGATAATAATCCTATTTCACAGGATCACTGTGGGAATTAAAGAAGTTGATACATGTAAGATACTTAGTATGGAGCCTAGCGTAACATATAGTGCTCAAATTTTAAATTATTATTAATATCTTTTGGATTTCATTACGCTAGTGACAGTCAGATAGGGCTACAGTCATGATAGTGAGAATTGTAAGAAGAGGAAAATGATCACTGTATAACTATATGTCTCATGAACCAAAAGGAACCATTGAGAAAGTGACCCATAACATCTGCCCTTAGATCAAAAAAGGGAAAAGACCCTTGTCCGATCCTCCTCCAAATGGCGGTCATCCAACAACATTCAATAAAGTTCAGATTGATTGATTGACTGACTGATTGCTATCTCCCATCTTTCTATCAAAGTGCCTTAACTTTGCTTAAAAATAAATTCTGGGGTGCCCTCTCTGAATCACCCAGGCATCCCCAGAGAAATAGGGAAAGCGTAGGTGGGGAAGAAGACTGTCCAGTCAGTACTGGTGAAGCTTTGCCAACTCCACCAAGAATCCAGGGCTCCAGGTGTCGCAAAACAAATGTGTTTGCCCTAATCGATGCTAAACCTTTACACAGATTGTCTCACTCCCTCCTTACAACTGTCCTGTGCAACAGAGTCTACAATGTTCTCCATTTTACGTACGATCATTTAGTGTTTGCCTGGCATTTAAAATTGCAGATTAACAAAATGATCCAGACCGACATAGCCAACATCCTCCTAAAATAACACCCTCATGATGTTATAGGAGGATAGACATCTAATTCTACTAACAAAATAATGTACTTAAAATTGTGATACATACTTGAAACAGTGCAAAGTGCTATGAGTTCATATCTCAGTCTGGTTCTAGGGAACCAGACAAGCACAAGTGTATGAACATATAGGTAATGGTCAGAGCGTGGGTGGGAAGGGTAGTCCAGGAAAAAGAACTTGTGTTTGCAATGCCCCTGAGGGAGGAGAGCATGGCCCACTCTGGGATATGAAAGAAGACCTGGCTGGTTGGAAGTGAGGGAGAGAGAGGAGGAGAGTGGCAGAGGTTAATGTGAGTGAGGCCAGTTGGGGCTGAATAATGCATGGCTTTGCGACCATGATAAATATTTTTGCTTTGATTAAAAAAAAATGGAGTCATTGAAATATATTAATCATGAAAATGACGTGCCCATATTTGTTCATCCCCCGGCTATATTATATAGATTGGATCTTTCTCTCTCTCTTGCATTTAACTCTTCAGACTCTTATGTGATACTTTTGTATAAAGCTCTATATAAACTTTTTTTTAAAAAAATTGATGCTTTTCTTTTAAAATAATGGAACAATGGACTGTTCAGACACATTCCATTCTTAAAAGGATATTCACAATCTTCAGGAAAAGACAGTAAAGGTACTGACTATAGAAATAGAAATTTGGGAATAAGATACATTTTTTTTACCTTTTGCTAACTTTTTAGTGTTTCAGGAATACTGATAAGACAGCAAGAGAATAGCATGTCTTTAAAAGCAAGATTCTAATTTACATACCAACTTAATTGGCCATGAGATCTTGAACTTCACCTTCTTTTGGTCCAAGTGTCAGTTTGTGGTTTTTTTTTTTTTTCCCTTGTGCTAAAAATCCTTAAAGAGTAAATAGATTTATATAACACAAAGAAGTTCTTAAAACTTTATCCTCGTCATAATTCAGTGTTATTTTAACTCATTTATAAATAAGTTCTAAGCAACACACTGCAGTGTGAAATATGAAAGTGAAAAAGACATGCTTTTTGTCTTTTAGAGTTTGCAGAGCAAGAAAATTTAAAACCAGAGAGAGAGAGAAAGAGAGAGAGAGAGAGAGAGAGAGAGAGAACTAAACCGTGAAAGCGCCTTAGAATGGAAAACAACTTCCAATAATCGGGCCAAAACATTTAGAATTATTTTAGAATGTCTAGAAAACATTTAGAATTTGACATCAGAAGCACATATTTTGTTATTTTGCCCACAAATTAAAACATAGGTATAAAATGAATATTTCATTATTAATACTTGTTTTTTCTAATAGCGACAGGTTTCTATTTTTTTCAAATGTGGGGAAAAATATGAAGCTGATATTTCAAACATGAAAAAATATATATATATTTTTTACCGTTTTTGAAAATTTGGGGTCAGAAAATTAACACTAACAGAATTTGCTGATGGATCATGAGAATAAGTCAGGATGAAACATAATTCAAAAAATCAGAGGAATCTCCATTACAGAAAGAAAGAAAGAAAGAAAGAAAGAAAGAAAGAAAGAAAGAAAGAAAGAAGGGAGGGAGGGAGGGAGGGAGGGAGGGAGGGAGGGAGGGAGGGAGGGAGGGAGGGAGGGAGAGAGGGAGGGAGGAAGGGAAGAGAGAGGGAAGGAAGGAGGGAGGGAAGAAAGAAAGGAAAGTGTTAATAGAAAACCAGAGCCTCCTAGCTAATCAGGCTGATGTAAATGTACAGAGAATAGAGCTAGCTTCATTGGCTGACTCATTTCCTGAATAAGTAGCCATCACCTCCTCTTTCTCTTTACCCAGGTAGCTAGCTGCCTTTTCACCTGGTAAAGGAGAAAGCAGCACAGATCCATAAAGCTGGAGTAGACTTGGCACCTTGCCCTAAAACTGCCACAGCTTTTATGAGGAGAATCACACAGGCCATCAAGAGACTGAAATTTTGCACATTTAACTCACTAACTGCAATTTATTACTTACAATTCACTCTTCAACCTTTTCCAAAATTATGCTTTCTATGTGCTCACTTGTAATAATTGCATCTTAAGTCTTGATTTCTGGTCCTATGGTTAGTCCCCTAAAATACTGAAAATGCTGTTACTCTAGCAGTAATTCATGTAGTACAGGCATGTGTCCCTTAATGATGGGGATACGTCTTGAGAAATAAGTCTTTAGGCAATTTCATCATGTGGACATCATAGAGCATGCTTACGCAAACCAGGATGGTACAGCCTGTTCCCAGGCTACAAACCTGCACAGCACATTGCTGTATAAAACAACCCAAGATGAAATCAAGCACAACAGAAAATGATGCAATCAACAGATATGGTAACCATGAGATGTACGAGGCTCCCGCCAGCGTAACGCGACATACTGTTTTGCAGCAAACTTTCATTTTTATAAGTAGAAAGAGTACAGTCTAAAACAGCAATAAAAAAGTATACTAAATACAAAATGCAATAACATAGTATCATCACAATGTATTATCACATAGTATTTTCACAATGTGTTATGTACTATACATAATTTTAGGTGCCATACTTTTATTCGACTGGCAGCACAGTAGGTTGGTTGACACCAGCATCACCACAAACACACAAGTAATATGTTGTGCTATGACGCTATGTTGGCCATGAGAAAATTTCCTAGGCCATAGGAAATTTTCAGCTCCTTTATAATCTTGTGGGACCACTGTCACATAATCATTCGGTCTGTCACTGAATAAAATGTTCTTATACAGCTACAACACATGACTGTATTCCAATAGTGCCCCTCTCACTGAAACAATACTTTTTCTGCCCTGTTTCTCTTTTATATGTTCTCCATTGCACCTACTTCTGATCAGTTAGGAGATGCTTTGTGTTCAGATCCACTTTAAAACACTGAGTTTTCTACACACCAATTAAACAATCTGCATAAATGTCATTGTATTGTCTGCATAATACATAGTTCATCTTATGAGTATACCATGATTAAGTAGCCCATTTTTCCAGTGTTCAACATTTAAGCTACGTCTACACTTTGGCCATAAATAATGGTAGGGTGAACATCTTTTCCCATAAATTTTCATTTGCATTTCATGCTATTTGTAAGGTAGAATCCCAGAAGAGAGATTCAAAGATCAGGACTTTTAAGGTTATTGGGATATATTGCCAAGTGCTTTCATCAAAAGTTATGAAAGTTTTCAATTGGAAACTGCTTATAATAAAATGTTACTTAAAATGCTTGGAATAAAATTTAACATAGTGTACTCTTTACCTCTGGGGTACCAGGTGGGGGTGCAGGAGTGACTCTGGCTGGGAGAGGACTATTTTATCATTGCCGATGTTTAAAATTGCCTGAGCATGGTCCTAGTAAAAAGCAGACTCACTTCTAGTTGGTTTTATTATTATTGAATTCTCTACAGACAATGCAGCCCCCTTATGCCTACACATTAGGCAGTTCTTAATTATGTACCTATGTATGCATAAATAAAGAGGAATACATCAACTTATGACATGGGCAACATACAGGTTATTTATTCAACAGTGTTTATTGTGTACTTGTCATGTGCCTGCAAGTGAGCTAGAGATACAATGATGAACCAGATAAGGTCCATGTTCTGAAGAGCTAAAGTGGGGGCTGATATGGCGAACAATGTTTTATTCCCTTCTACATCCTTGCAGTGCCCAAATTTGTAAAAAAATAATTACTTTTATCAAAACAATGATAAATGTGTTTATTACTAAACGTTGAAACTGGTTAACTGAAATCTAGTGACACGCATGCTGTAATACGGCAAATGCGATCCAATACTCCCTCAACAAACTCTTGTTTTCATAAAAGGGGCCATCTGAAGGGCTCAAAGAGAGAGAGAGCATTAAAAACACAAACTGTAGAATGTGGGATGAAAAATCCTGGAAATCTCCCATGTTGCAAATAAGCCTTCTTCTTCCTTCTTCCCTCTTCCCTTCCTGAGCCCGCTGAGGTGCCCAGAGTCACACCCAAAAAAAGTTTCACGGAATGCCTCAGATGCAACTACCCACTGATATTTCACAAACTTAATAGAAGCAGAATCACACCAAGCTTCACGGGGATGTTACAATTTGTGTCTGAGTCATTGCTAAACCACCATACATATAACTTGAAACTCTTGAAATGCTTGAAGAGCACATGGCTTCTCAGGAGACTGGGTTCAGGGGTGAGGTGAGGGCTTTCTGGGATATTTAAGCAAAGAGGGGAAATCCAAAAGAAACGATGATTATTCTGGGGCTGTCATTTAAGATCAGAGCTGAGTCTTCATGACTACAGAACACTTCCTTCATCCTACAAAGGGTACCACCAGCCATTTATTTGTTTCACAAATACTTTAGGGCACTTAGCTAAGTTATAACCATGGAGTAATACTGGGCATATAGAAGTTAAGTAGACAAAGTTTTGCCCTCGGGGCCCTTATAGCTTGACCAAGTTTAATAAAACCAGGAAACAAAAAAATACATATTTTCAAATTTGCAATAATATGAAAGAAGAGGGCGGTCTGGCGGAGAGAATAGGAAACCCCTGTGTAAAATGGTATGTGCATAGACAGGCTCTCTGGGAAGGTGAATATTCCAGCTGAATCCCAGAGAATAAAGAGCCAGACATTATACACTGAAAGGGAGATATTTCAGGACAAGTAAATGGCAAGTAGGAGGCCACTACGCAGGACCGTTGGCATGGGAAGCCACGAGAGACCACTAGCTATAATAAAGAGAACAAGAAGGGGAATGGGGTAAGATGAACTTAGAACGGTGGGCAGGAACCTAGTTGTCAGGTAGAGAGCTATCTGGAGACCAGCAGACAGAATAATATGGTTGAGGCTTGAAAATATTTGGGACAGGTTAGCCTGGAAGAGACTTAATAGAAGTAGGACTGCTATGAATTGAGCCATGTGTGGGAAGACACCAGATCTTCCCTTGGATGGGAGAGAGACAAAAAAGTGAGTTCACATGGAATCCATGCCACAGTGCATCCTTGAGATGTCTCAGGTACCAGGAATTGGGGGCACGGGTACCATCTGGACTCCCTGTCTATTACCGCATATAATGGCTCAGCAAACTGGTGGGGCAGCATTACTATGAAGACCACAGTGAGAATTTTCATTCAGGTCCTACTCTATCACATAGCTACTGGTGCTAGCAACTAATACCTTCTAGGGAGAAAAGTAAAATTAAATTCAGTGTCTCTAATTTCTGATTGAGTCTATCAGATGCATGGTGTGTTTCAACCTGACAGAACTGTGGACTAATGGTTCATTTCTTCATTCCTTCTGAAGTCATCTACCTCTCAAATTAAAAGAAGGTTGTTTTGATACAGCTAAAGTAGGTCATAGAAGGAATACCCCACATTGGATAGAGTAGGTCTAAGAATAACAAAATAATAAATAACTGAAATTCAAATCCATTTGAGCAAAAAGAAAGTATAATGAAATACTACTGATCATATGGGTAAAAATGCCTTCCTTGGTACATTAATTCTGCTACCACTAAGACTAACATAGAAAGGACTGAATGTTGCCATTTCAATGTTAATTGGTCTTTCAAAGCTCAAATATAAATGGCTATTTAGACTCAGTTTAGGAAGACTGCAGGCACTGATATTTTTTAATGGTGCCATGAAAATGGTAAAAAAAAAAAATGCTCAGAGGCTTAAGGACACTATTAAACTCATTTATTATTCTTTTTTAATATAAAGTACCTTATAGAAATCTTAACAAATCAACAGAGGGAAAGATAATAGGCCATAATGAAATATGCAATTTATTTTTATAAATGGGAGAAGAACTATTGAATCATAAATGGCAGCCCCATTAGGAAGTTATGTAAACTTTTCCCTTTCAAGTAATATACAACCCTTATCACCCTGAAGTCTATGCCCCAATAGTTTTGTTCATTATCATAAATTTCAGAAGTCTCATTCTTTCATGATACTTTTCAAATGAAATCGTTTTCATTTTAACAATTAAACAATTTTATAGTCTGGGCTCTTCAAAATATATTCTGCAATTTGTTCAAATAAATGTGACTTGCATAGTGGTTAACAAAATAGAGGACACCTTTACTCTGAACTCTGCTGCCGCTACTATCTTGTATCTTAAGGAATTATGGGACTGGAAACAGACAAGGCCAGGAATGTTCCACAACTGCAGACATATTGTATACTTCTTGAAATAATCTTGTCATAAGAACTTTGCACTTCACGGTGTGTAAAAATAAAACAAAATAAAATAAAACTATTAAAAAAAAAGAACTTTGCACTAAGAATGAACAGGAAAAAAAAAAAAAAGAAGAAGAAGAAAAAAGGAAAAACAATTCAATCCCTTCACCTGTTTCAGCTTTTACTAAGAGAGCAGACTTGTGGCCTAATAAGCCTTTGGATTCTAAAGGCCTGGATTCAAATTTTTGCTTTTCTAGTTACCACAACTATGCACTCGAATAAGATATTAAACCATTCCTGGGCCTCAGCTTTCTACTCTGGAAAATGGACACAATGAGACCCTCACAGAACCACTTACAATGTAACAGAATTTAGTCTGTGCTTAGCAGAAATCAGATGTTCCAGACCTGTTAATTTTGTTTATCTTACAAGTCAGGTGGCGCCTGTTTTCAAAATCTGCATCATTGAACCTCTGTCTCATCAAGTATCTTTTCAAAGACTAACAGTTTTAGTCCACTCGGGTTTCTATGACAAAATATCACAGACTGTGTGGCTTCTAAACAACGTGATTTATTTCGCACATTTTTGGAGACTGAGATGTCCGAGATCAGGGTGCCAGCATGGTCATGGAAGGTGATTAGGTCATGAAAGTAGAGTCCTCATGGAAGTGACTTCTCTTAGAAAAGAGACCCCAGAGAATTAACTCCTTCACCCCTTTCCATCATGTTCACAGACAGCCATCTATGAACCAGGAAGCAGGCCTCCACCCGACACCAGATCTGCCAGCAACTTGATCTTGGACTTCCCAGCCTGCAAAACTGTGAGAAAGAAATGCATGTTGTTTACGTTACCTAGTCTATGGTGGTATTGCGATAGCTGCCCAAACAAACTTCGACAATTTTATTCTAATATTTTGGAGAAGTCAAAAGAATATTGCTGAAGATTGTACAATTGTGACACTATTTTTTTATACTTTATTATTTTGCGATTACATATATTTTTAAAACCACACTAATACAATCAATAACAAAGAGCAGGTATGTATCTACCCCAGCTTCAGGGGGAAAAAAGCTTTACATTGTTAGAGCGATGTTTATGCAAGCCTATATGCATGCTCCTTTTTACATTTACCAATAACGTATCTATCCAAAAACAATCAAATATTGTTTAGAACATGTTACATTTTATGAAAAAGGTACACTTGTATGTATCTTTCTAAAACTTGCTTTTCTAACTGAATATAACATTTTAAAGATTTATCCACTTTGATACGTGGAGCTCTGGTGTCCTATATGTTTTATTATACCCATATCCGCTCTCCCCATGATGGATATTCAAGTTACTTCTCAGTACCATCATGAACTCTCTTTTTCAACACATCTCTTGTGCACAGTTGCAAGAGTAAGTCCAAGTTGTTACTTAGGAATGGACCTTCTTGGTTATGGGCATGTGTGTCCTCAGCTTTTTCCTATGATGCCAAACTGCTTTTGAAAGAGATATCATTTACCCTATAAGCATTTGTATTTAAGTGTTCCCATTTCACCAATCCTCACCAACACTGAGCAGGATTTTAAATATTTGGTAATGTCATGTTTATGAAGTAAACATTTTCTTTAGTAGAATAAAGCTCTCCTTAGATATTAATATTTTTAAATGTAACTCCCTTGTATTAACAACAGGAATAAGGGTGTAAGTCTGTCACGATAGAAACAAAGTTGAAAATAATGAAAAGGAAAATCCTTTCTGAAATACTATAAACCTGGTTTAAACTGTATCTAGTTTATTTGGAGCACTGGCAAAAACATTGGATTAACTGTGTGTGAGTTTAGGTATCATTTCAACTCGAGTGCAAAAGTTTTCTTGCCCATTAAACAGGTGGTTAAATTACACTCTCCATAGTTCTTTCCTGCTCTGAAAGTCTCTCCTTGTAAAAAGAGAAAAAAGGAATCCAAAGCAAAGTTGGCAGTTCTATTTCTCTAATGCCTCATTTCTTCAGGATGGATGAAAGCCTGTACAAAGCAGTCCTGTGTCCCTTGGGTCACTTTCTGTTCCATCCCTTCATAACATCTCTATAAAATAGGAGCTAGTCCATGCTTTCCACATTCACCAGCTCCAGCAGCCCTGGTCTTCTCGCATTCCTTCTTGTCACAGGCTTCCCACATGCCGTTCCCTCCTGTTCCATGCTGGAACACACTTCCCTCCTGTTTGGGCCTCGCTGATAAGCATTCCCTCCTTCAGGTCTCAGCTCACCTCTTAGAAGAGTTCTGCTCCGAGCTCCCCAACAAGATCACATTCCCCTTCAATGGTTCCTAGGCAACATGCCTGTCCTTTCCGTACCGTCAAGCCTCCATCAATAGGCAATAAATGAGGGTCAACATTCAATCATATAAAATGTGGGATCTCCTTATAGAAAGTTAGTGAACAATGTTTTTGTTTTTTTGTTTGTTTGTTTGTTTTGTCTCTATAGTCACAGAATGCAGAAGAAAAGAAAAAAACAGTGAAAGGTACATAGTATGCAAAGGACTGATCTGAGAGTCCCAAATGATCACGAGGTAGTCACATCCTAATCAGGTTCACTGCAAGACATTAAGACTTGAGCATGGAAAAGGAAGACTGGTAAAAGCATGGAAGTCAATTTTGTCATACCCAACTCTGTGTTATTTCCAAGTTTGTATATTATAGGGTGTGATTTTTTTTGAATTTTATTCCTCATAAACTCTAGTTTATGTGTTATTAGATTGATGAACCTGGACCCGAGGGCAGAATTCTGTGTGATATAGGGTAGATGCTCAGTAATTATTAGTTGAGAGGAAATGAAAAGAAAAATGGACCATAAAAGTACTTTATGACTGGGGAAGAAAAAGAATAAGACACGATAGAAATGAAATTGTGTCTTGTTAAATTCAGAATAAGCTCCAAAGTCCGTGTTGAGTCTGGTAAGGCACTGAGTAACACTTCACTGTCCTTACACCATCGTGCCCCTCACTAGCCATCCTCCTAATACATTTCTCTAAGTTCCTAATGCACACCACGCTTCTTTCTCCCTTTGCCTAGAATTTTCTTCCCCCAGGTCTTTACATGACTGGCTCCTCACCTTTCTCACCTTGACTTAAATATCAGCATCTCCCGACAGAAGCCCCATCTGAACAGTTACCTAAAGCCAATCCCACACCCCATCCGTTCCAGTTACTCCCTATTCCTTGTTGGTTTCAGTCCTAAAAATGCGTTGTGTCTTAGTTTGCTTTTTGTTCACTCAGGTACTGACTCCTCTCTCTATGGAAGCTGCATGAAGGCTTACCTCTTTGCATTCCCAACCCCTATTACAATGTCTAGCCCAGAACAGGTCCTCAAAAAACACCTGGTCAAGAAAGAAACGAAGATGACTTATACAGCACGGGGCAGGGAGAGGGCACAGAGCCCACCAGGGAACTCACAGAAATTACAACATCCTTCTCTAATACACCATTTATACCCCGACCCTTCCCGCCCAGAAGGAGCTGAGGGTGAGAGGTGGGGTCCAATCATCGAGCCAGCAGCCTAGTTCTCAATATCAAGGCAAATGTGTTGTCTGTGAGGTCCAGATGGCATCGACTTATCATCAAACTCAAAAATAAATAAATAAATAAATAAATAAATAAACAAACAAACAAATAAATAAATAAATAAAATTTTAAAGAGGAAAACATACGAGCAGCATACACGAAAGGGTTTTATTTCAAGCAGCTTAAATGATTTCTCATGAAATCTGGATCCCTTCAAGACCGTCCGAAAATAAAGCCAAAGCAGACTTGTATGCTTATACAGACCGTCTGCTGGTCTCATTAAAGAATTAAATACGTCTTGTTTGGGAGCAGTCTCCGAAGCCCCAGAGACTCCCCCCAAATTCATGCTGAAAGTATAGATTTTATTTCTAAAAACAACCATGACTAAGCATGACATCTACAGATGCCTACTCTTCAGTAAAGCTGCAATTTGGGAAAAATCAAAGCCATAAGGAACTAAATTATGTAAGGGAGGCTTTTCATTACTCTCTAATCTAGCTCACTCTGAGTTAAGAGGCAAACAAAATTTGATTATTTAGCCAGTTATAGTACAGCTTCTGTGTTTAATTTGCTTTTCCTCAGAAGATTAAAAAAAGTCACATGAACTACTATTACATGTAGATTTGAAATGGACTTTTTTTTTAAGCTCATTCGTTAAGTGATAGTGTTTTTAAAGAGCAGAGGCCCACCATTTGCTAAGATTTATCCCAGCTCAGCCAATAAAATTCTTTAATTAAAGACTTGCTGAAATCTGCTCTCCATTTTTTTAAAAATAACATAAAAGGAAAAAAAGCAACCTTATTTATTGACTGTTTAAGTTTCCCTGGTGCATGCAATGAGCTGATAGCCTCAACTAAACAAAGAACAGATTTGAAAAAAAAAAAAATCAATTTTGGTATTCACATTGAAAAAGCTTCTTTTAAAAAGTAGCTCAAAATATAGTCTCTGCTAAGATGTTGATACTTTTTAAATTAAGATTTAAAATAAGGCAGGCTTATAAAAAGACCGCCAGCTCCTAACATCTACTGCAAATGCTTCTGTAGGTGTCAATTAGACAAGATGCTAGTTTTCTGTACATCGGGTGGTATCTATTTATACAGTCTACCAAACGTTTTAATGGCTTAAAGAAGAAAAAAGCAAGTTGGAAATTAGATCTCTCATTTTAACTGACTAGTGCTTGCTAACATTTCTACCCATGGAATGAAACCACCTGAGCTTTAAAGTAAACTGAAAGAGAGGATGGATAATTTTTATAGCTGCAGTCCTAATAGTTGACTCTTTGAGACGTGCTTTCTAAACGTTTTCCTAAGTCCTGAAAATCTCCAGAGTTTGTATAAAACACACACACACACACACACACACACACGCACACACACACACACACACAGAGGCACATCTTCAATCTGAAATTTGTAGCACACTTTTACCTGCCAGACCCCCTGCATAATACCATAAGCAATATCGGCATCTCTGAGTACGTGTTGCTAGGTTCCAACTTTTAATTAATTCAACCATTAGCCTTTCCATGGTTCTCAATTCAGTAACAGACCTCCAGTCCCCCATGATGCAGACCGGGACTCTTCCTTGTCATTACCTATTTGACCCCAGTGCAATCTTTCATTTTAGTTATTGCTCTTCCAGACTTGACATGCACAGGTGCACTTTCCTCTCACTAATTCTACAACTGCTGCAAAGCACCAACTTCTCCCGCAAAGCTCTCCTGAACTGCATAAAAACAAGGTGGTGACATTTATTCATCCCTTCTCTAACCAGCAACTGATTTGTGCTGGAACTCCAATGGCGATATTTCTTTCATTATTACTTATCTAAGCACATCCCTGGCTTTTCAACATGTCATGTTGTAGGATCCATACTGAATATTTATCAAGTCCCTACTAGGGGCAGAATATTGTTGTAGGCACTGGGGACATACAGATAATTTTAGTATTTTCCCTGCAGTCTACCTGCTTACTATCTAGTCAGGGCAATGGAGACTCTGCTGGATGTTTATGGCAGTATGGGAGAAGCTCCATTCATTCCTTTATTTAGCAAATATCTGAGCACCTCCTATGCGCCAGTCACTGTGCCACACTAAATGGGCTACATAATGGTGAAGATATCAGTTCTTGTTTTTGGACACATACCCATGGAGGTCACAATCTAAGGCAGTCACAATAAGCATACAAATAAGTCACACAGAAGTGAGAGCTGTGAAGAAAATAAAGCAGATGAAGGAACAGACTATACTGGGGGGAGGAAACTCTCCAGAAAGGGGGCTCTGAGAAAGTGGGGTGAAGGCTGACCCTGGGGCACAGAAGGAGCTGGCCAGGCCACAAGCAGCCATGTGCAGGCCACAGGAGTGGCACGTGCAAAGATCCTGAGGCTGATAGGAGCCTGGCACAGCCAAGGATTGGAGGAGGAACCAATCACACAGCCAGTGGGACAAGAGCTTAGCAGAGAAAGTAGAGAGTGAAACAAAATGAGGCGGAGAGGTAAACAGACAGACCATGCAAAGACAATCCTAAAACTTTGGAGGTTACATTATGTTGTATATGTTATATGCTATTATATTATGACATCATACATATTCCCTTCATTACAATAAGAAACACTGACCTCTTTTAGACTGTGATGATCTTTAAAATTCCTCTCAGAATATCATGTGAGGAGTAGATTGGAGAAAACAGGAGTACACACCATACAGTCGCCCAGGAGATGACAATGGCTTAGACCATTCACTCACTTAGCAAAAAAAAAAAAAAAAAAAAAAAAAAGGAGCTACGTATGTGTATTTATTCAACCAAGCATGGTACCAGGGACTTAGCACTGAATAAAGCGAGGTCCTTACTATCAGCGAGCCATCATTCCAGTAAGAGAGATGAAAGATAATAAAAGTAATCAGAAAAACATAATATGCGGCAATCGGGGCTACATAGGAAATTAAGACAGAGTGAAGGATTGGAATGGTCAGTGGTGTTGATGGGGTTTTGCTCAGACTAAGTATAACAGAGGCTCCGAGAGGCGTACATCAGCCTGGGGAGTGAGGGAAGGCTTCTCAGAAGAGGAAACCCTTGGGCAAAAACTGAAGCATGAGTAAATTGGCCAAATAACATAAGTATGGTGTGGGGGTGGAGAATGGAGAAACATGGATGTAGGAGGTTTGAGGAACTTAACCTCAGGGCGTGAGTGAAGGGATTCACGCAGAACGCGAAGAAAGACATGACCAGAGCCAGCAGAGGTCAGAGCAGTAAGCCGAGGCTGGTACAAAGCTAAGCATCCAAACATTCTGGCAAGGGCTTTCAGCAAGGGAATGAATTTGCACTATCCTGCACTTAGCGTTGTGTAAGATGGATGGGAGACAGGCCGGCCAAGGGAGTCCATTAGCAAACACTGGGTGTGATCCAGGAGTAAGATGATGGTGACTGTAAAGACGATTGGGGGTGGGGGTAAGGTTGATTCAAAAGACATCAAGGATGTACAATGGATAGAACTTGATCACCGCTCAGATGTGTGCATGGGGTGGGGGTGGGAGACTGAAAAGTCCAGTCTGCCTGGACTTTTACACAATCATGATGTGTAAAATCCTATAAAACACGCTCATTTGACTCTCTCGGACCTCACCTATGTCAATATTCCCACATACTGTGGCATCACCAGCTTTCTTTCAGCCCTTGAACCTGCCAAGCTCCTTCCCCACTCACGGTCTCTGCCCCAGACGCTCCTTCTGTCCAGAATGCTGTCTCTCTCTGTCTTTGCTGGACTGTCCCTTCCTCTCACTCAGGTCTTTGCTTACCCATCATTTCCCTAGCGAGGTCTTCCCTGACCATCCTCAGCCAACCTTGATCCCACCTATTCATCACACTCTTTTCTCAAAAATCAGCTTACTTTATTAAAATTACATTTTTGGGGGTGACAGTGGTTAGTAAAATTACATAGGCTGCAAATATGTGTTTTTATAATACATCATCTCTATATCACATTGTGTGCTCATATGTGGGATATAAATCTGAAGGCAACAACGGAACGAGACAAACAAAGAAACAAAAACTCATAGACACAGACAATAGTTTAGTGGTTACGAGAGGGTAAGTGGGGCGGCGGGGTGGTAGAAGAGGGTAAAGAGGGTACAATATATGGTGAAGGAAAGAAAATCAGCTTCCTTCTAAAATATTAATATGCTGTTTCTCAGAGGTTTGTTTTTCCATACTTCTGTTTACATATTTGTTTCTATATGTGGGTAGGGTCCCCAATGAGCTCCCCCAGGACAGCCAGGGCCTCACCTTCCTCATTCAGCACTATCTCTAGCCCCTCGAGAGCACTCAACACAAATCTTTTAAATGAATAAATGAATGAGTACAGAAACTGGGTAACAAATTACATACAGTGCTTCAAGCTTAGCAGTAAAGCTGCCGAAAATAAAAAGGTTCTTGTTTTAGGAGACACAAAGAGAAAACAGATAGAAAGGTACACATTTGAAAACAATGAACAGAAGAAAAGGAAGAAAAGAAGCCCAGTTGAACCTTGATTTCTGTTAAATTAAATGTCGTTTTTAGACCAGGGATCAGAAAACGTTTTTCCGTAAAAGACCACATGGCAAGTATTTCAGGCTTTGCAGGCCTTAAGGACGCTGTTGGAAACTGCTCAACTTTGTCCGTATAACAGGAAAGCACCTATCTATATGCAGCACCTACATGAGAGAGCATGGCTGTATCCTAGTAAAATGTTACTTACAAAAATGGGCTGAAACTGGCCAAACAGGCAGAGTCGGCGACTCCTGCTTTAGATTAATAGGATGGCATATAATTGAAACATAAGAAAGAGGCACTAACTTTTCCTGAGAATCTGCTATGTGCCAGACGTTGTGCGAATGCGTGGCATACATATCTCACCCAGTCTTTTTAACCATTCTGGGTGATAAGCATCATTACACCTATTTTTCAATAATTAAGAGTTCAAATAGGAAAAATTACTTGCTTAGGTCACACAGTCAAGGGGCCAGAATTTAAATCCAGGAGGTCTTTCTGACTCTCAGCCTCCATGTTTACCATTTATTCTTTGACTGATTCTCCCCTCATAGCCACAAACTGCTTTTCTACTCGGTTTTGGAAAGGGATATAGCATTTGTGCACAGGATATACACAGGGCATTGATTTCAATGCCACACATACCGAGTACATACGAATGACGTGCCAGGCATTGTGAGATGGGCCAGGGCTTCAAAACTGATAGACCATGTTTGTCTATGATTTGTCTAAATCGCAGCGTGTTAATTCCAGATACTACATTCCAAAGCCTACCATTTGGCACCTCCTTGTTACAGTGTCTTTTATTTTGCTAGAAGTGCTAATGGTGCTTTCCACCCTACTAATGATGTGTTTCCGCGCCCTGTCTGCCCTCTGTAAACAACCACAGGTGTGGATGTTCTGTCTCTGTGCTAGGCCCTACTGCTGTCTGAGAAGCAGACTCCCCTAATGAGGGGTCAGAGAAGACCCCCATTAGACCACTGCCCACAGCCCTGGCTGCCGTATTATTCTGCGGGTTCCCAGCTGCACAGCTTCCCATGACCAGTTGATTCAGATGGTGTCACTACTGTGTCTTTGAAGCATTACCTCCTTAGGTTTGCGTTAAAGACCTTTCCGTCTTCCCAGGGCCAACATAGTAACCAGGGTGTGATTGTTAAGTGTTCTATGACAGATTTAAGATTAAAGATGTAAATATACAGACCACATGAAACTCATTTTGAAAATACCTGGTTCTCCTGTGGCACTTCCAGTTTAACCAATAAAAAAACCCTATATTTCTATGTAGCTCTGGAAATTCTATCTCAGGAAAATGCTACAATCATGCTTTTGTTTTCCAGTTACTTTCTATGCAGTAACATCAGTATCAGAGAAAAATGTTGGAGGAAAAGGAAAAATACCTGATGTTATAAGCAACTAACACTGTTTTTCCCAGTAACCACTGCCTTTCTTTATCCGGTAGCTTATGTCTATCCAATTTAGGATATGGGTTCATTTAGAAGAGAGTCTCAATGATTACTAGTTTTCCTAACCCATCACATGTTTAACATAAACAATCAATACTGTACAACATCTGGACACAGTCCATCAATATCCTATTATACCTACAAAAACAAAAAGTCATATGGAATATTTGGTATGTTTTTCAAAAGCCACCACCTTTCAGCATTTAGCATGGATCATCGTGTCGGGAATCAATATGAATGCTTTTCTAGAGAAAAGGTGGGCTTTGAGCATCCACCAATAACAACCCAAGTGACATACCCATTACCGAGCTTGTCTGGGCCAGAGTTCTGTCTCCAGCAGACTTGGGACCAATCAGGAGTCAGCGTTTCCCTTCGTGTTATTAGTATCAAAGCTTTGCTCTCTCTTTCATCTTGTGTGTCAAAACAGTCAGCTAAGTGTGTTTGGCACGAAAGATTCTTTTCCTTACCTCCTAAATTATTCTTGTGTCATCTCCTCCTCCACCTTTGTCTGCTATCAACTGAAGGCCCTGATATTTCTCAACTACCTCTCTTCATATGGCTTCTTCACTCCAGATTGGCTCTCCTGTGGTCCATCCCATCCTCTGTACAGCTTAGACTGATAAGGCCACTAATGATAGTAACAACCACCATTTTGTTTATTTGTTTGTTTGGTACTTTATATCTTTATATGCATTAGTCATCGAAGTCAAACAGACACACACACGCACACACACACCAAATTGGTATCACTTCTATTTTTCATATGAGGATATCAAAACTTAGTGAAATTAAGAATTTGATCAAAGTCATAGAGCTACTATGGTAGAGAGCTAGGATTCAAACCCAGGCTTCTCTAACCTACATGTGACCTGGTTTTGTCATTCGACTCAAAATCCCTGTGCCATAGATGTACATCTGATCGGTATAGTTTAGGTCACATGTCACAGTTTGCCAGAGAGAAAGAAAACATCTTGAGGGACAGTTGTATTAACACTATATCCAATAAGACAGGGCTAGAGCCCCAAATAAGATCAGGTTGCAATTATAAGGAGAAGAGATGGGTACTGGTTTGGCAAAAAAAACAAGACACCTGTGATAGCTTCTCTTAACAATCAACTATAAACAATTAGCCTCACCCAGAAATAACCTCTAATTCATTAGACAGCTGTAGCCAGACACTATTCCTTGAATGTGAAAAAAAATCACTAACTGATAAAGAATTTGGTTGTTAGACAAAGGATGCTGTTATACAAGTACAGACACTAAAATATGTATTAACTGAATGGAATCACTTGGCTTAAGGACAGCGGTGAGCCAGGTGGTCCAGGTTGGGACACTTGACACATTTATCAGGCGGTGACAAAATGTTTGGCCAAACTGTCACCTGATTTACCTTGGCTTACAGACCTTATGCCCACTGAGGCAGCAGTGTTAGCAACATGTAAGTATGTTGGCTACATCTCATAGTGTCCTGTAAGTGGAATGAACCTACATCAGAACGGAACTAAAGATCAAGAAACTATATGTAGGATAAAAGAACCACTTGGGGTACTGTGACTCCCATCATTTGCAGTCTTGCTGGTTGGGAAAAGTAAATTTTTGTACCTCATGCTAAAGTGAGAGTCAGAAAAACTGGAGCTTAGCCTGAGAAGATTTGGGTACTAGTCATTTCTATGCAGTCCATGTTAAAACGCTCTGCCAGCAAAGATATGCATAATAGTGGCACTTCTCATTTAAAGCAAGTTTCATATTCTTGGAGTAGAAGCCATTAAGCTAAAGGACAAGGGACCTTTGACTTTAAGACTATGTCCAAGCAAGATAACTGACTATGTAATTAAAGCATGACATTTTCAGGAGAAAAAAAAAAAAGAATACACTGGAAGACAACCAAGTATTTGAGGGAAAGATATTGCCAAGGACCCCACCCATCCCTAAGCCAGTCCTGTGACCTTGCCACTTCATTCCCTGGGACCTGTGCTGTTATATCTGTGTGGTTACATGAAGGGCATCCTTATCTACATTTTCTCTCAGTTGGGACATAGAGAAAAAAAATAACCTCTAAAGCAGAACCAGGGCCATGGACAAAAGAGCTCCTTCTAGAGAACAGATTACCAAGGCTGCTCAATGGCTGGTATAAAAACACAGTCCAAGGTCACAGTAGAGAGTTTTGTCTCAACAGTTCCATCCTTGTCTAACAAGATGTGTGTGCTGTAGACTACACACAACAGTGTTCTTCCCATTCTCTCCTTCTCTAGGTGAGAACCTACCTGTCCTTTACAATTGTATTCAGAATATTGAGGGACTTAGTAACTTTTAACTTGGTTGCACATTGTAAAAATCCATATCCAGATATGACTGACGTGGCCCAGTCACCCAGAGATATTGGAATAGCAGGTGGATGGGTAATTAGATGAGACTTGGAGTGGTCACTCGCTCTCAAGGAGAGAGTGACAACATTCCCTGTAGCTGGAGCAACGTTAAATGTGTATTTGAAAAGGACTCTGGTACGAATGTGGTGTAGCCAAATGGGTGAACCGTGGCATTCATCATTAGTAGCCTACCCAACAGATTTCCCCTTTGTTCTTTGCTACCAGAAATATAATTATGTTTAAGATGGCAATGTGCCTAGCTCCTGGAATGAATTACGATTGGTCTATCTCGATAACTCATATAGCCCTTTGCCAAACACTCACTTTCCCAATTATCCTCACATCTTCACTTAGCCAAATGAGACCCACGGAGGGAGTTCATTTGGAGGATGTTTTATACTTTGATAAAAGGAAACACTTTTCCTTTCTTTCTACTTGACCAAAATGTGGAAGCAATCATTGTGTGACCACGAGGCAATGAACATAAGGGTAAAAAAAAAAAATAAAAATCCATGTTGGAAATAGTAGAAAAGGGGATGGGAGAAGCTGGGACCACATTTCTTCTTATAGAAGCAACCAAATCAACTTGATAAGTGATGACATAGTTGAGATTTCTGTTACAGTGAAAAACATGTCTAATTTGCAAACTGATCATACACTGTGTGTAGAATATGGGGACAGGACACATATTTGAAAAGTAGAATGAAATGAAGACAAATTCTCACTGAATCCGGACTTTTTTGAAGACCGCTATCTATCCTTCTTGAAACTGTCTTTTTAGCAAAGTATTATCTTTTGTTTAAATTGATTCTCAATGCCTATAGTATGTAGAACTGTTAATGAATATACACATGGCCAAAACCATGTGTAACAAAACAGACAAAACACTACAACGGTACTAAATATAATTGAGTATTTGCTGAAGTTTGTCATCAATGGACTGTAGATACACTGAGATGCCAACAGAAACAGTTGAAAATCTGCCAAGCAGTTTACCAAACCTTTTCTTGTTTCCCTTCAAAGCAGCTTCCTAGAAGCTTTCTAATTCTACCCCCATGTTAATCATTTCATATCCTACAGAGTTTTATAAACTTAGATTGCCTCCTGTAAGTGGTGTCTTGTTAATCAGTAGTCTTTTAATTTTAAAACCAGCTTTAAAAGAAATTTTCCTTTTAGTGTTTTAGTATTGCTTGTTTGGCTTCTCTGATGTTACTTCATTTACTCTTGATGCCATACTCTTCCACTTTTATTCATTCATTCATTTATTCAACAGAATACTACCTCCCTGCACAATTCAAACTCTCAACGGCATTTGACTCAGTTGAGCACTCCCTCCTTCTTGGCTTCTGTGATACCACACTTTGCTGATTTCTGTCCTCCATCTCTGAGCTCTTACTTTTGGTGTTGTCTTTCCTTGCTCTGCCTCTAAATGTGAAGGAGTCCCAGGATGTAGTCCTCACTTCCTTCTCTTTCCTAAATATGATATTGCTATGAATGGTCTCATTTGATCCCAATTTTAATAAAATGTATATTAAAAGACGCAAACATTCATGTCTTCAGCCCTGACCTCTACACTAAAATCTTTATCTTACATAGTCAGCGGCTTACTTGAAATCTCTACTTATTTGTCTAGGAGGCATATGAACCCTACATATCCAAGTCTGAATTCCTGGTTTTTCAGTCCATTCCCAATCTTCTCCTCCCTTAGTCTTCCCCATGTCAATAAATAACACCAACATCCACACAAAAGATCAAGTTAAATGACTAGAAGTATCGTTGCTTCCTCTTTATCCTTTATTCTCCACATCCATCTCATCAGTAAGTCTGGTCAATTCTACCCGCGTAGTCGACCTTGAATCCATCTACGTGTCTCCATTGACATTCCAAATGCAATACAGCTCCTCCTTGGGACACCACCAGAACCTCCTAACTCATCTCCCTGCTTCCTTTCATTCTCTCTACCTCATCATTCATTTCCCATGCATCAGCCAGCACGTCCTTTTTAAAAAATATAAATCACCCACTGTCACTTCTCTGCATAAAGCCTTCATAATAATGTGCTTTCCCACTTAGAGTCAAACGCAAACCCCTTATTCTAGACTCCAAGGTCCTAGCCACATGGCTCCCACTTACCTCTCTGATTCATCTCACATCTCTCTACCTTACTCCGTATGTTTCAACTTCCCTCCTTTTTGACCTTTGTACAATCCCAGCTTATTATGCTTTGGGTCTTTACAGAAGCAGTGTCTTCTGTTTGGAAAGATTTTCCCTAGATAGTCTCACAAATGACTGTCTCTTTTAATTCAGGCCTCTGGTCATAGCTCACCCCTTCAAAGAAGCCTACCCTGGCCAACAAGCCTCAAGCATCCAACCTCTTATTCTCAATTCATTGTGCTGTTTTCCTTCCTTTGCAGCAAGGATTGCTATCTCTTATTTTCTTGCCTATGTATTACCTGTCTTCCTCCCAAATAATTTGCACTCCTTGAGATCATGGACCTTGCCTGAGTCTCTTATTGTGGTGTCCCTATTTCCTAGACACTCCGCATGTGCTCAATAAATAACTGGTGAATTGGTGAAGAAGTTTATTGGGTTCCTAAGCACTAGAGAAACTCTTCCCAAAGATCCATTCAGCTCCTGTTATATTTTTCATGGTTTTAAGATTAATCAGGAAATACATTTTGGGGAGCCAATTCTCCCTTCATTCAATCAAGAAATATTTACTATGCCAAGCCTTTTGCTATACAATGAAAAATGAGACAGCAGATCCATTATCTACTGGTATAAAATGACATGAAAATGATTAAGTATAATATAAATTGAGAGCACTCAAACTAAGAAAACTACTATCATAGCCTTGTGCAAATAGTTCAGGAGTGGAAAGAAACAATATCAGTGATGAGTAAGGAGGGAAGATTACATTTTTCATATACCCATGAGTCAGAGGTTGAGTTTTATATACTAAAAGAGGAAAACAGTTCATTGGTTTTATTTCTCAGGTCCCCAAACATGATAATGACAGAAGGAGGGATTTCTTTTTTTTTCTTTTTTGGCATGTCATAATGCTATTACAACCTGCAAGTCAAGTTTCACTAAATTCAAGGACACTACTTCCCAAAGCCTTGTGTGATTCAATCATGTACAATTCTATTTTATTGTCATGCAAGGTGAAGAAGATTAAGCAGAACAGAAATGAAATAGATGCTCTCCCAATGTCCCCTCCCTCTCACAGCTGCCACCCTCTTCTCTGCCGGTCTCCAGCTCACTCCCTGCATCACCACTCATTGCTGGAGCTCCATGATTCCCCATTACTCACTGTTCTCTCATACAAAGGAGATTGACTAATCCTCTACCACTGGTTCTCAAATGGCCCTTATTTAATACCACTTTCTCAACCCACCTACTCATTTGAAAGACCTTTCCCTCTTGCTTCTAGTATCCAAATGCCTTCCTCTCCGGCCACCCCACCCCATGGTGATCTCATCCTCCTCTGGTTACCTACAGCAGTCACTGCCTTTGCTGGCTATTTGGCACTTTTCATATACTGCCTAGAATTGCTGTTTAACCTTCCATGTGTCTGGCTGTTAACAACTTCCCAACCAGATCATTGAATTTTTTAATACAGTGGTCCTGCCTTCCGTTTTTTCTCTCACCCATACCCATAGATAACAATGATATGGCCAGAGGAAATGGCCAGTCCCACATCCCCAGCATTTGGCCTGTAAACATTTATTCCCTTCGTGCCACAGGAGAAAGTGAGGCATAGATTAAACTTAAGATCAGGTCGTCCATCAGTGAAATACAGATTCTTCTATATAATTTAGACATCAAGAAATATGCCTCGTATCAAGAAAATCAGTAGGTACAAATATTCTACAAGATAAATCAGTTTTTCATGTTGAATAAAGACAAAGAAACCCCTCTGACTAAAAAGTTACATATTTGCAAATGTTTTTTGTAGGCCAGAGGAACAGTTTCTATTTATTAATAATGTCTATACAAGTTAGTCAAGTCGTCTTTGGATAAGGCCTCTCGGTTCAAAACAACAACAAAAAAGTTTTTGCTCTTATCTGCAGGAAACAGTCTGCCATCCTCTATATCAATTTCAGAAGCATCAGTGTTAACTTCACACGTTTAGATTTGAGGTAGATTACCTGGAACTACAAACAATTTCCTCTGTAGGAAATTGCAACGAATGAAAAGACTTCTTCAGGATACTGCCCTAGGGTCTCTTCACCTCCCGCCCCTCTCTGCCCTTCCCTCCACTATCTCTGCTCTATAATCTAATTCCCTGAGCCAAAATCTAATACTATTACTCCATTGGTAGCTTCTGCCGCCCTTAACCAAATGTCCTGAGACCTTCAGATGGTGGCTTTGATCTCTAGGGTGCATTTTCCTAATCTCTCCCATGTCACCTGGCACCCCTCCCCTCCTTCCTCACTGCACTGCAGCCATACTGGAGTTCTTTCAACTCAAAGATGGCATTTCATTTTCATCCTCCAGGATTTCACTCCTGAGATTCCTACCACAGGGAAATCCTTTCCCCCATCCTCTATAGGCGACCTAACTAACTCTTACTTCTCCTAATTAAAGGTTATTTCTTCAAGATGAACCTTCTAGGAAGGTTTAGTTCCCCCCGATATAGTCTCTAAAGACAATCATGAACCTTCTTTGGGAATCCCCAGTGGAAATCCTTTGTCTTAATAACTAGAGGCCTGCTATATTTCAAGACCCCATGATAAGAGGGACAATGTCTGTCTTAGTGATTGCCACATTCCAGCAAATCACTGTCTCGGAATGTAGTTCATGCTCAAGAAATTTGTTGAGTTAATAAATGAGAATAGGGGCACTTGAGCTAGAAGACTTGTAGAGCCCGTTTTGTGCTTACTGTAACCTTGGGCAGATCATTTTAGCTCACTGATCCTCAATTTTTTAATCTTCAAACAGGGCATTATTATCAACCACTTTTAGAATATCAATAGAGCCAAATGATACATGGTCAGCCAAAGAGTTTATAAGTTGGAAAATGTTTATATAAATTAATTATTGTTTTTAATTGAGTAGTCATACAGTTCCTTCAGCTACATATATATAGCCAATACTTATTGGGTAATTGCTATGGCTAAAAACTTACATGCGTTATTTCATATAATTCTGACTTATGCAATACTCCTAGGAGGTCCACATTATTATTGACCCACTTAACAGGTGAGGACAATGGAGTCACAGAGTAATAAGTGACGGAACTGGGATTCAAATCAAGGTAGTCTCCAAGGTCTGAGTGTGACTCCCAGACAAACTTTCCATTACTGTATATCTCACCTCTGTTTCTTAGAAGAAGAGAGTTTAGCTTTCACAGGAGATGATTTATAGCTCTTCCTACGAGTCTAGCTGTGGCTGCCAACAGACTACGTGGTTTTACCATTCAAATAATTGAGAGGAATCCAACACTTTAGGACATCTTCACCATCACTATGACCTTTTGTTAAACAACCAATGTCTGCCAGGTACTAGCATAAGCACTTTACAGTTACCAATCCTAAACTTCTTATAATCCTCACAAAACAAGGTGTCGGTTGAGCTACATTCCTTTCTGGGGGCTCTAGGAAAGTATCTATTTGCTTTTCCAGCCATGAGAGGCCACTCACATTCCTTGGTCTGTGGCCCCCTTCTTCCATCACCACAGCAAACAGTTTGCTCTGGCCAGAGCCAGGAAAGTGATTTGATTGGGCCCAAGCTATTATCCAGGATATCTCCCCATACCAACATTCTTAACTTAAACACATCTGCAAAATCCCTATCGCCATGTAAAATAAGAGCCACAGGTTCCAGAGACTAAAATGTGGACGTTTTGGGGAGCCCATTATTCTGCCTACCACACCAAAGCAATAGGTCTACTAAGGGCACACTCCACCTCATCTCCTAAAACTCTCTGGGAAGAGGAGCAACACTCAGTCACTCTCAGAGAGCAAAGACTGAATGGGAGCACCAAAATAGAGGAGAGAAGGCCTCGAGATGGGGAAAAGAGCAAAAACAGGATCTCCTTGGACCCAAGTCCTGGCCTCAGTAACACCTCACCCCAACAATATTTTACAGCTCTATAGCTGAAGAATGAGCTACACATTTTTAATTTACGTTATTGTTTTCATGTGTAATATTTAACTGTCATGACCCTGTTTCAAATTAATATAGCAAACGTATGAGATTTCCTTGTAAATTTGAGAAATAGCTGTGAAGAGAAGAAAAAACAAAGGCTTTGGAGTCATATGGACATGGACTTACATCAGTCATTTACATGCCCTGACACTTGCAGGGGGGCCGGGAACACGATGCTTAACCTTTTTGAGCCTCTTCCTCTGTTTCTGCAGAATGGTGATGATTCTACATACTCCCAGGTTATGGATGTGAGGATTTAATGCAATTATACACGTACACATTAACACAGGGCCTGACATCTACCAGGCCAAAGTAAACATTAAGCTCTCTCTCACCAGTTCACCTATATAGAATGCAAGTCTAATGGATAGTATAATCATAGCAAAAACACGATCTTAGTTTTGGAATCTTTCCATTTGTCTGCTCAACACCTGGAAGAATGCCGAGTCCAAAGAAGACATCCAATATATATTAGTTAAACCACACTAAAGTGTTCTTTTCCCTTTGGATCTAGAGAATAAAAAAAAAAAAAAAAAAGAACACCACAAAACCTTTGGTTTGGATCAGTGATGAATCGTGCAAGTCAGGTTGGCCTAAGAAGACCTAATTCCCTGAAACATCCTCAGGAGCCCCTGGACACTCCTGGGCGACTTCATGATACTCATGCAGATGGTGAAAGTTACAAAAGGTCTTGCAAAGAAGCCAGGGTGGGTTAACATCAAAATAGATTAAACGACATAAAACATTCTAATTCATGACATCCGGCATAAAAATATTTTTAGTAAGAGTCCAAGTGACAACTAGATGAATGCTTTCCAGAAACCTTAACACTGATTTAAATCACAACATACTCTGTAGTCAAAAAAGAAGCCACAATCTGCCTTCCCTCCCCCAATGCAAAAGGAATGTATAAATTAGGAAAGAAGAATTTGAGCAAACAAATCAATATTTCAGCAGCTGATTGGTGTTTTCTAGTTCTAATCATTCATAAACCCAAAACGAGGTGAGCCTAATTGAATGGCTCTTGTAGAAATAGTAACTATTTGGGATAACCTGCCCCTAAGTAAGTTAAAGGTTATAAATCTATATCACATTTCTCAAACCCTTATGCACCCCCTCTTCTCAGAAAAAGGCATTCCCTTCTGTTTTACAGAATATGGAACCTGTTAGGCATGAATGTCCTCCCAAAACTTAACTTCTTCCCTGATGTTTCAAAGAAGAGTCTCATTACCCAATTATTCATTTAGCCAAGAAATATTTAGGAATGGGGATACAAATATGAATAACTAACTATCCCTGGCCTAGAATGACTCAGTCTCTTAGAGGGAAAAAACGCAGCCATAAAATATTGCACAAATAATACTCAGCACATAAGAATAAACTATATCCATCAATGCAGCTAGATCTCCAAGATATAGTTATGTAAAAAAGTCTTAAAACAGCCCACTTGCATTTATTTAAACACACACATATTGCTATGTTCTGAAAGGCTGTGTCCCCATAAAATGCGTATGTTGAAATCCTAACCCCCAAAGGTGATACGAGTAGGTAGGCCTTTGGGATGTGATTAGGTGATGAGGTGGAATCCTCATGAATGGGATTAGTGTCCTTTTAAAAGAGGCCCCAGACAGCTCCCTAGTCCCTTCTGCCATGTCAGGACATAATGATAAGTCTGAGACTGGGAAGAGGGCCTCTCCTGACCATGCTGCCACTCTGATCTCACTCTCCAAGTTTCCGGAAGTGTGAGCAATAGGTTACCATTATTCATGAACTACCCAGTCTGTGGTATTTTGTTACAGCAGCTAGAAAGGACTCAGGCATGCAAGAACCATATGACACACTACCCATGCACATCTATAAGTGCAGATAAAAGGATATTAAAGTGAATCAGAAGGACACACGCTAAATTCAAGGTAGTAGTTATAACTGCAGAGGAGAAGGGACAGGAAAGGGAACGTGGAAGGTGACAAAATGCATCTCAACATTATTGTTAATCTTGTATTGCTTTTGTGTAAAGGAGGCTACCAGCTAATATTCTGTAAAATTATTAACTATCAATTTTGGGGAAGAAAACTTCAGGTGGTCATTATTCTCTTACTTTTCTGTATTTTTATAAGTGGTTCAAATTTAAATAGACAATCACATTGTAGTACAGTGAGTGCTCTACATGATAGGCACAAGTCACAGTGGTAATAAATTAAAAGAATGACTCTCTCTATTACCTTTTCAGCCCATTGCTCTCCACTGCCCAGCCACTGTCCTAACAAGGCCAATACCTACAAATGTGCCCAAATCAGTCTTGTGCAACAAAATGAATCCGCCAGCAGTTACTCACTCAAGCAACTGTTCCATCTACCCCATTTCGCTCACAACAAAACTTCTTAGAAGAGTTGCCTACATTTGCTGCCCTTCGTTTCCTCACTCACATCCAAACCCACCGTAATCTGACTCTGCCCCACTGAATTTCTGCAACATCCTAAGTGCTAAATCCTTTCAGTTCTCATTTTACTTAACCATGCACAGCACTTAAGATAATTGATCAAGCACTGGAAAAGCTTCCTTCCCTTGGCGTCCACAGTACTACACTTGGCTGTCATTCCTTTTACCTCCTTATATGATCCATCTCTCCTTTGCTGGTGCCCCCTCCCTGCAGCCACTTAATTGTAATCTGCCTCCTAGCATTCCATTCTGAGCTCTATTCTCTCCCTAAGTGACCCGCCACTGATCTCATGGCTTTACCTACAGGCCACTGGCTCCTAAATCTGGGTCTCTAGGCCCTCTGAGATCTCGGCACCTACCTTCATCTGCAAGGTGGCTTTCTCCTACATTCTCTAGAAGTATCTCAACCTCAGTCAGTCCTGAAGAAGCCATGTCCTCAAGCATTCTCACTGAAGGTTACAGATATCTTCTCAACTCTTGCTTTTCTTGTCCTCATTCCAATGCTTAATGACATATAGATTATACCTGCTGCAGCTCTCTTACACCCTCTACCCCTCTTCTGCCTGCCAACATTTACACTGTCTGCACTTCTTGTCCAACTACTCCCCTTGACTGCTATAAAGCTACCTTCATCATTTCCCTCTAAAACACAATTATTGCCATTCCTTTGATTAGCACCCTTCAATAGCTCCCCACTGCCTACAGATTTTAATTCAAACTCCTCAGTCATAAATGCAAGAGTCTGAAGCAACCTACTGCCATCTACCCTGCCAGCCTTGCTTTTGGACACATCTCCCCACATAGCCAATATATACAGTCCACATGGACCTTCTTACCAGTCCCTTAACACAACTTGCATTTTCACAGAAATCTGAGCCTCAATACAGGCTGTTCCTTTCACTTCTGAATCCTTTTCTCTCTGCTCCACTGGCTAAACCTCAACACATTTCAAGACCCAGTTGAGATGCCATTTTCCTCTGCAAGGTATCCTTAACCTCCCTAGGCAGGTAGTTATTCGTACAGCTTTGCTCCCACTGGGTTTTGCAAGTGCCTGTATTTTAGCACTTAAGTCACACTGGTCTGAGAATTACTTGTCCATGTGTCCCTCTCTCTTAATGAACAGCAAGTAGGAGCTAGGTTTTTGTACTAATTCATTCATTCAACAAGTATTTGAGAGCCTACTATTGGCAGCCCCTGTTCAAAGCGTATCGGTTATACAGTGAGCAAAATAGCCAGTCTCTACACTCAGGGAGTCTAAATTGCAGAGAGTTGACTTGCAATCAGTAAACCTGAGGTGTGATTTGAAGATGTTTATTTAAATCATCAGAAAGACCATGTGAAATCAGAGTGTTAACACATATTTCCATGGTGGCTTTTGAATGTTATCCTTAGTCCGTCATCTCCCACCAGATCTCATTTTTCACTACTTTGCAAACCCACAGACAGGCACACAAATGTGCACAAACCAAAGGGCCTTTAAAAACTTAAGACTCAGGCTTTTTTGATGAAAACTGTCCCTTCCTGGGAAAGCCTGTAGAAACCTGGTCACTAGAGGTTATGCAATTACCCATTATAGTTGGGTAGAAAATGTTGGCTGAAGTTCCCCACAAATCAGCAGGTGACAGACCCACACTGCATGGATTCATGAAACAGAAATAACAGATGAGTTCTCTGTGGTTGAGTCAGAAAATGCCCATATGTTAGTGGTGATAACCTATATTATATACCTACCATGTTTCCCCAAAAATAAGACCTAGCCAGACAATCAGCTCTAATGCATCTTTTGGAGCAAAGATTAATATAAGACCCAGTCTTATTTTACTATAATATAAGACCAGGTCTTTAATGTATAATATGATATGGTATGATATGATATGATATGATATGTGATATATGATATGATATGATATGGTATAATGATATGATAAACACCGGGTCTTATACTAATTTTTGCTTCAAAAGACGCATTAGAGCTGATTGTCCGGCTAGGTCTTATTTTCGGGGAAACACTGTATTTTAATTTATTAGACACTGGTTCATGTGTGTCTCATGAGATCTTTGGATATTTGCAGACAGAGAGTTTGCAACCACTCTGGAATTGGCACAATCACCATGCATGAAACGGTGAAACAGAATGCAGACAGATTATGCCAAAAACGAATAAGGACAAGACAGAGTCTGAACAATGCAGAAATGTTCTCATTTGGGATGGGGACAGCTGCATAGGCCTAAAGCAATGAGGAAGGATGAATTGTTAATAACAGCATTGCGAGGTAGCATTGTGTCTGTAACACTTGGTATTTGTATAAGCGATCACATGCACATACAAGTATATGGAAGTTAACTGTTGATGAAATTGCACATTGTTGATAGCTCTTTGCCTCTCACTGCTTTGCTCTCAGCTATAAAATCTAGTATATTAGACTTTTCTCTTTACACTAGTCAAGCATAAATATAAATGCCTTCACTAGAGGTTACTGGTACCCAACCATTTGAGTTTGACATTACTATTATATTTATTAATACCTAATAAAGGAAGAAGTTACACTTTAATAATAATTATTACACATACTTCTATAAGTACATGTGTACAATTTATGATGAAATCTATAAAAAATGAAAATGCATGCTCAAAAAGTTTTTACAGATATGAATACAAGATCAAAACACTTTGGAAACTGCTGACCTAAACACTAAATGGCTAACAATGAGGTCTACAAAGTCAGATTTCTGAGCTTAGGCAAAGCAGAAGAGAAGAGGTAAATAGAAAAAAAACACAGAGAGAGAAGGAGAGAGAGACAGAAGGAGGAAAGGAGGGAGGGAGGGAGGGAGGGAGGCAGGGAGGGAGGGAGGGAAAGAGAGAGAGGGAGGGAGAGGGAGAGGGAGAGGGAGAGGGAGAGAGAGAGAGAGAGAGAGAGAGATGACAGAATAATTCCAGATCCCATAAAAAACATGATCAATAGTTTGTCAGTCACTGGGATTACTGCCTTTTGCTTTTTTTCTGAGTACGGGGACCAAGGCCAGAAGACGTGCTATGGCTTTTTTGGTTATGTCATTTCCCTGCTTGAACCTCCTATTGCTTCTCATTGCCCTTGACAGAAAGTTCAAGTCCTTAATGATAATAAAACTCAAATTCTTAACCATCTACCTTGTGTCTGCCTGTTCGGTATTATCCTCTCTCTCTCTCTCTCTCTCTCTCTCTCTCCCTCTCTCTCTCTCTCTCAGATTTTCCCAGACTTTCCTCAGTTCTCCAAGTTCCTGTCCATCTCTCAGTATCATTCAGGTGTCAACTTAATTTCTACTCCCTTTGGGAATGATTTTCTGATGCCTATATCATTAAATTTTCCATATGTTCCTATAGCATCCTTTACTCACTGTTCTGAAATTCTCAGCGTGCTGCTAATGTACTGCTGAAAGTATTTCTTCCTTGCCAGCCATCTGTGAGGACAGAGAAGGTATTTGTATCCCCCAGGCACTCAGCACAACGTTTGGTTTATAAAACATGCTAAATAAATGTGTTGATTGGAAGGGAGTGAAGTAAAATGTGTCCTGAGACCAAGAGAATGAGAGAGAGAACGAATTTCCTTGAGCTCCCTAAGTGCTTGCTCATTGCATTTCATGATGAAAGAATTATGAGGCTACCTAATAGTTATAACAATATTTGACTGCTTTTTATCAGTACATTTAAAGGTACTTCATTATCCATTGGTCAACAAATATTTGAGCGCCTTGTGGGTCCTGGAAGTGTGCACAGTCTCTTTATTCTGGGTTGGCAGATACCAATTAATTAAAACTGTATTCATTAAGGAACAGTATTAAAAGGATTCATGACTTATTCTGGCAGGATGGAGGATGGCTGGACTCCATTGTTAGCAGTAATGTTGTTCTCAATTAGTTAGTCTCAGCAAGACTGCCTGTGCCTGGTGTCCACAGGTGGGTTAGAGAAATGGATACAGGATCCAGCATTAGAGCGAGAGAGGGGAGGGGGGAGAGGGCAGCTATGTAAGTGGAATGCTCTCTGAATCAAAATTGTGTTTTTGTACCACAATAACATGCATTCTTTCAAAACTTAGCTGGGCACTGCCCTTTCAATGCCCCACCTTCCCAATACCTCTAACTGGCACTAGCTTGCCCACATTAATCACTTCCATCAGCCCTTCAACTCAGGTTACTTTCACTGCCATTCAAACGCCTCAAGTCCTAATGGTCCTTTTCTCCAACCTACAAGGTTCGGTATCAAGGCTCTTTCTCCCATGCAGCTTCACTTGGGCTGGGCACTGGCTTTGGATCTTTACCCTGGATGTGATCTAGAAATCCAGGCCATTTGCCCTTTACCTCCATGCACCACCAAACTGAGCGGTAAGTACTGTCTCTGGTGAGCTGAGCCCAGCTGTTCTAGAACAATAACACGCCCGCCCAGATTTCCCCTCTTCACCCTTCGCTGGCCCTGCCCTGTGCAGGCAAGAGAGTGGAGAAATAAGACTTCAGTGTATAGGCTGTGTATTAATCAGTACGGCCTTGGCTGATATCCCCAGTCTCCCAATCACTAACTGTGTAATTATGGGTAAGTTGTTTAACCACTTTAAATCTCAATGGACTTATCAATAAAAAGGATATTCAAAAGTATCTAATGTCCCTCTTAGCAGGGTACCCCTCTAGTACCCCACATATAATGTTGAACTCAATTCTTTTATCGTTATACACGCAAACACGCCATTTCCTTCTTATGTCTTCTGGATAATAACTTCATCACCATAAGGCGGGCCCTTTGCTCAGTCACTGAAGTTTGAGGGCAGAGCCAGCCTGCTTCAGAGCATACAGCTGACTCCGACCCTGTGGATCTTTCACCTAACTCCATGCCCACCTTCAATCAGTACAAAGAGCACCAGGATGGGCCAAATTCGTTTTCTTTCCCATCGGCACCCCTTCAAACCTGGCCAATGCTACCTAAGGTCTGGACAGCTACAGGGTCTTCTCAACCGACCTCTCTACCTTAACGCCCCCCTTCTTTACAACTTTCCTTTGCAGCAGGACAAGACAACCTTCCTAAGGCGTCATCTCTCCCAGAAGTCTTGAATTCTTGCTCACTGGATAAAACCCACATTTCTTAGACTCCCCCTCGTCTTGTTTCTCAGCCTCAACACTTCTCAGATAACCATCTACTCCAGCCATGCTGCTGTCCCCACAAATCCTTCACGCCACCCACTACATGCTTCCTCACAACCTCCGTACACCCCACTGATCGTTCAAAGCGCAGCTCACAGCCCATCTCCTCTACAGGGTTCTCCCCAGGAGTCACCCAGGGTGGGCCCTTCTCCCTTCTGCATGAGAGGATAAGATTTACCCCTTCCAAAGGGCAAGGGCCCTTCCTCAAAACTCCCTCCCTCACAACCCTCACGAGCTCCCAACCTCACACTCTCCTGATTTCTCATCTGCGGTATTAAAGGACTTTTTCTCAGGCCAAAACCACTATAGAAATGACCACAATTCCTTCATCAGGCCCTGTGAGGCACGGGGCTGAGCTCTTTATAGACATTAGCTTAGGTACTGCTCAATACAATCTGTAGAAACGAGTTTTCTTCGTTGATTTACCATTAAATGTACATTTGAGTGAATTTTAAGAGGGAAAATAGTAAAAGTAAACAAGTATACACAAAGTAAAGATACATATGCGTATATATAAATAGTATGATCTAGTATTCTAGTATATATAAGTATTATAGAACGGTACTATAGCATATATAATTGTGTTGTTTTTTTTTTGAAGGAGTATATGAAAGCTATCAAGAAAAGTAGGATGAGACTAGAGACACAGGTGGGTTACATATTAGATGAAGTCATCAGTGATGTAATATTTTAATAGAGACCTGAATAAGTGAGGAAGCAAGCCACTGGAATGTATGGGGCAAGAATGTTCCAGGCATACGCCATTCATAAAGAAACTAAGTGACAGAGAGGCCATGCGGCTCCCCAGGGTCACACAGTAGTAGACGCAGTAGTATTTGGACCCTACTCCGGACTCCAGAGCCTTATCCTGAGGATGCATTCTACACCCACCATTCATTTTCTGTAGCTCACTCTGTTTTCCAGCTCTGGCTTTTGAAACTCTTTTATTCCCCATGAGCTGACATGCGTGGACCATTACCTACGTGCCAGGCATGGATCTCAATGACATTCTCCTCCCCAATTTCTTCTCCGGCTATCACATTTCTTGGTTTTGCATCCTGTTCCCACCAGTAGTGGCTGATTTCCTCCATCAAGGACATATACGACGGTCCAGGCAAGATATTTAGCAGGTGCATTGGAAAAGGAGCCAAGCTAGCATGTTCCACTTAATCAATGCACAATGCAAATCATGTAGAATTCTGGGCTAGAGACGGAAAATATGATTTAAAATCTAAATTCCTGTACCCTAAACAACTAACACGCCTCTATATTCTGAAATCTTTTCTAGCAGTGCCTCCTTCATACTAGGTAATTGATAAATGTGTTTTAAGTAGACGACTATTGAATAACGCCCTCAAAACTATTTCTAAAACTATCAGAACACAAGTTATATTAAGGCTGAAGTTATAACGGTCACTGCTTGGGAGCTGAAATTCTATTCTAATAATATTTATGAAAAGCTACGATCTTGTGCTCAGGGATCCAAGGAGAAATGTAACTGTTCTAAATTGCAATGTTTCTCACCAATTATTTCTACAGTTCAGTCTTCCCAGTGTACTGTTGGTAGGTTTTCTATTGTCACTATTTATCCTGACAGCTGAACAATAATTTTGAAAGTATTTTTAATGACTAATTTTCATTTAGAACCTACATCCATAACCCTAATTGAACCCTGCGGGTTTATAGGCTTTAGCTGCATATCCGGAACGTAAATCACATCAGATTTGTTACTATTATTACCTTCCAGCTTTGCAGTTTAGATGTGTTGCCTTTTCAAAAACGATCCTACAATGCCTACATCAAACATTGGGTTTATCTTACTAACCCATGGCAGCCACATTCCCTCACTCCCATGCCCCTGCATATGGCTGTATTTTGCAGTTTCCACCGCTCTTTTTCCATGTGCTCAGTGCCTGCTTCCAAATGCTCCTTGTTTTATGCTTGTGCCCCATGATCTCTCTTTCCACAACCTTCAAATTAATGCAGGGCTCCTGTGTTTCAGAGTCTGCACAACTCTCTCAGAGATCACAACTTCAGCAGGGAACTGTGATAAACCGGACCTCAAGAGCACCAGGAATCAGGAACAGATTGCAATAATACTGTGCATCTCTGTAGGAAGAGATTCAGCCTCAAATTAAAGGGAGTTTGGAAAAACGGATGATACGAAAAGTGGCTTAAGAATTCTTGGAAAAGATGTGAGACAGATTTAGCAGAATCCACTTTTCACAAGTGCTCACCCTATTAGATCGGGGATACTAATATTCTTATGATAAATGATTGATTCTACAAAATGAAATTTAAAAATGGGAGTTTCATTTTAAAAATCCCACACTAATTTAAAATGCCTCTGCCTTTACAGGAACATTTATTAAACTGACATTAAATGAACTGGGCATTTTCAATTCCTTTATGGCTGTCTTGAAACAGAAGTTATTATTCATTTTGTACTCTCTGAGCTTCAAAATCGTATTTGTTTTATGAATAAAGTGCACTTCTTTATAGACTCCCGGCATGATAAGTTTTAAAAATTTTTAAATGGCTTAAATAATGTCTTGAAGTGGATGACAGATAAACCCACAATACAGGTGGAAAAACTGAGAAAATGCAGGAAGAAATTGGACAACAGAACAGATACAGAATTTCAAGCACATTTCTTTTGATAGCTTTATTCTGTAAGACCCCAAAGAGAGAAAGATCAAGTTCAAAATCACTGCTTTCAATGCATCCACTTGGAAAGGAATGGTACTTATATCAACTGGAAGTAATTTTGCTTTTCAACATCTATCTTACTTCACCCTTACTGCTGTTAATGGCACTGACTATTTTAGAATATACATGTTTAGTTATTTCTTTTTCTCCTACTCAACTATAAATACAGTGGGCTCTCAAATAATATTGTTTTGTTCAACGCAATTTCATTATCATGCTGATGAGAAAAAAACGGAGTCCCATAGACAGGGCCACTGTCTATGTGGAGTATGCCTGTTCTCCTCATGTCTACCTGGGTTTTCTCTGGATTCTCTGGTTCCCTCTCCAATCCCAAAGTTGTGCATATGGGGTGAAATGACAGGTCCCAATTGCCCCAGTCCTAGTTAATGCGGTGTGTTTGTGACTGGCCCTGTGATGGAAGGGCATCCTGTCCTTGGTGGGTTCCTGCCTTCCATCCTGAGCTGCTGGGATGGATAGACTCAGGCCACCTGCCACTCTGCACCGGAATCAGCACGTCTGAAAATCATTATCTGACTTGTTTTAATTAAGCCTTCTTAAATGGACATAGAGCTTACATTTATTTCAATGATTCATAGTAGAAGTGTTGGGGGTCATTATTTAGAAGTTTGGTGATGTTTTTATGACCAGAAATATTCCACAGGAACTTAATTCTTGTTGATATCAATTAGCCTGTGGTAAAATTGGTTTCGTTATACATTGTTTCACTTAAAATCACAGTTTCCTAGAACCTATTGACATAAGTAAACGCCTTTACTGCATCTGGTGTGTCTTCAGTAAATATCTCTTGAATAAACAGGAAGTACTCTGAAGGTAGACTCTACGTCTCACTCAACCTAGCACCAAGTAGTTTCCCTGTAAATATCTGCTGACTTCATCTCATTTCATCATTACAGAATCTATCCCTGTAATCTACAAGTAGACACAATGACCACCATTTTATAGATGAAGAAAGAGGAACAGCAACATTACATTCAGTGGTGATTTTCAATGTTTTCACCTTTCTAAATTAAACAAAATTTTCTCTAAACTTCTCCACAAATTAAACTTGTTCTCATCAGATGTGACAGGGTCATTTTTGAAATGTCTGTGTTATTTGTATATTGTTGTTTGGTTGTATGCATGTTTTTGGTTGGGGGCTGTGTTTGTTTGTTTTTCAAATTCACTGCAGACACAACAAGGAGACGGCCTACAGATCAATTTGCACAGTGATGGAATAGGTTGGACCACAAGAGTGTATCTCAACCCTCAGGGTTTCACCATAATATAATATCCTTTTATCCATGCATCCCATCTCTGGAGCGCTTACCATACGTGTATAATGCATGGCCAAAAGGTATGGGCTAGACCAATTTTTTTGTAAGTATTTTATCTTGCTAGTCTAATGAAAATTCATTAAAGTACAAAACTTACAACCCAAAATAAATCACCTGGAGGAATATCTGTTCTGAAATGTAGATCAGTTGAATAGCTACATGTGCTATTAATATTTTCATCCAATTTTATTATGAAACCCATGAAGACATTTGGAAGTCATGTCTTTTCTTATAAAAAAATTATATTTGGGGACATTCTTGGGGACACCCTACCATCTATAAACACAATGTGCAGATGGTATTATAACGGAGACGTGAGAGAGAGAGAGAATGCATAGTCATTACACTGCAGTAGTTACTATTAATACATCACTCAAATCTGATTTTGATTCCCATTTGGGCTGCAGATAATGTCATTTCTTCAATAAACTGGTTCACTCAAAAGATCCTTCCAAATATTAAGAAATGTTGACATCTGGAGATAAAAGTACATTTTATCTCCAAAACATTTTAAAGACCTATAAAAAAAAAGCCAGTTCTAATTCCCAAAAGACGTTTTATTCACTATTCATGAGCAGATGCTGCTTGAATACATGGTGGGTCGAAGGAGATATTTCCCTAAGCCAATCCAGATTTCAGGTAACCAAACATTATAAACTGTTGTTGCAAAACAGGATGACTACTTATTTTTACCTAAATAAATAACTGGGGTCCAATATGTAGCGGAGAGAACTTTCTAAAAGGCCAGTAACAATCCACAGGGTATTGAAACTGACAACCTACTTCCAATGGGAGAGCCGTTCAACCACACTGGCAGTGTTCGTTCGGGAAGAAAAATCAGGCCTTAAGACAGGCATGAAGGCCAACTGCTCAATATGGCAAATTCTATATTTATATCCCTGTTCAATTGTTCCTTAGATTCTCAGAGTGAGCAGAGAACATATCCATTTAAACACTGGGAGGATTTCCTTTATCCGACTTCCTAATGCTACGTGCATATGTCCACATGTAGAGCAGACAGCGGTGAAGACCCTGGGCCACAGTGGTGACAGTGAAAGAGCTGGACCTCCTCTCATCTCAGCCCTGCCACGGTTTCCACTTTCCTCCTAATTCCTTCCCAACTCAGCCTGATTCTCTCTGTGAAGTCTGATGTGAAAGAAAATGTACCTGATGAAATGGATGTGCACACATTGAGTGATGTTTCATATTTTTAATGTTTCCATTCCTTTCCACGGCTACTGCTATAATGAAAGGATTGATCATTAGATGAAGATAACGATGGAGATGATAATAATGATGGGAGATGTGGTGGTGTCGCTATTTAGGCTCTGGGCTGGGGAATGTTAGGAAGGGCGACTCTCTGTAACCTGAACTCAGACTAGCATGGACAATCACAGTCATGATTCAGAGGGAGTATGAGCTAATCTTTCCACTCTTTTATTTGGAGGGGAACGAGGAGAGTAATAATCACTCACCGGGGGCCCCTTGGCGACCTGATCCTGGAGGGGATAGTTCTGGAAGTTATTCAGGATGAGTGAGAGTCATAACAAAAAATATCCAAAGATGCACTATTGCTCTAAATACACAGAGGACACTGGACCCTTATTAAGCCCGTCTTTAGAAACAAACTCTCATAGTTATGCATGATAGCTGCAAGAACGTGCACGGTTCAGAGGAGGACCATCTTGCTGTTTTATTACTTGACTCGTTACCCTGGACCACTGAATGGAAAAGACAGGGAACCAAGCAGGGGGGTGTTGGAGGATGGGGGAGAAGGTGAAGGGATTAGAAAGTACAAATTGGTGGTCAGAGGGGATGTGGAATACACTACGAGGAATATAATTAATAATGCTGTAAGAGTATGTAGGGTGCCAGAGGGGTACTCGACTTATCTGGGAGATCATTTCATAGATTGTGTAGATGCCTGACCACTGCGCTGTACACCTGAAGTAGAATAATACTGAATGTCAACTATAATTAAATATATATATGTGTATAGATACTGTCATGGGATGTAAAGTACAGCATAGGGAATATCGTCAACAGCTTTATTGTAACAGCTTTATGTGCTGTCAGAGGGGTAGTAGATTTGGAGTGGGGGCTATCACTTTGTGAGGGATGTAAATATCCAGTCATTATGTTGTTTTGTACACCTGAAACTCATATTAAAAACATAAATTAAAAAGAACTAAAAAAAAAAAAAAAGGACACGGGACCAAAAAGGAATGTCACTTTGGGTACATGACTTCAGAAGCAATCAAATATGAGTTGTAATTTTGGGTGTTTGATAGGTCTATCACTGGGTGATGTGGCTTAAGTTCAACGACTATGTTTTAAGGTTCTACTGTTTTGTGAAGCATTGTGCTAGGCATGAGCCGAGGTACAAAAGTGACTGATTCAGGTATGGTACCTGCCATCAAGGAGTCACAATTTAAAACTGCAAATAAAACAAATATTCGCAGTTTCTTTGGCCTTGTCATTCCAATATAGGTCAAAAAAAAAAAAAAGAAAAACAATCTATGAAAATTCAGAGCGTAATTCTTTGGGGAGGACGCAGAAAGAAATCAGTAAGGCTTCATGAGAAAGATACTGTATTTGAATTGAGTCTTGAAGAGTGTGTGCAACTTCCCACTACATTCAGTGGGTAATGTTGGAGCAAGAAGTTCATTCTAAGGTACATCATGAGATAGGTTTGGGGACCAGGAAATAGTCAGTTTAGCAGGTCAAGGTGTAGACCTGGAAGAGCTATAAGATAATGTTGGGATGAAAGACCTTCACCAGACTGTGGACATCTTGACTATCAAGCTAACAAAATAGTCTTTTAGTTCTATAAGAAACAGGAAGGTATTAAAAGGTTTTGCATAGGAGAACGATCTGACTCAAATCAGGTTTTAGCAAATCTATTTGGTTGTGAGTGGGGAGTGACACTTAAGGCAAATAGGAGACAACCATGATGGCCTGGGAAATAATGAAACGATGGGAGTTGGGGAAGGAGCTGGACATAAAAGCTAGAAGAGAATCAATATGTCTTGGTGACTGATTCCATGTAGAAAGGGAGGAAATAATCAAGGTGGGAAGTACAATAGGAAAGAATCACTTATGGTCCATTTTTAAACTGCACTCCTCAAGAAATGATGCCACTATTAGAAAAATGTGACCAATGAATTTTTCTTAGAGGAGAGGACATGTCTTTTCTGACATACTGACTTTGACGTGCTGGCAAAACTTGCTCATGGGTCTGACAAGGCATGAAAATGTCTATCTGGTATTTTAGGAAGGGGACTGGGCCAGAACTAAGGACTAAAGAGACCCCTGCATCAAGATAACATGCATCAAAACTACAGCTGGGTGAGGGAGACAGTACAGAGAGAGAAGAAAAACTAAGATAGAACTTTGCGAAAAGTTGCACAAAAATGGACTAAGGAAGAAATAAACATTAGAACAAGAAATCTGAGACAAATAGGTGGAAATCAAATAACGCAATGTCAGAATGCGAGTGACAAGACTTAATTGATTCAACAAATATCTGTGGTTGAGCAAATATTACATGCCGGGCTTCATCTAGCTGCTGGGGATACAGTGGTGAGCAAAGCACAACAGCTCTGTGCTCACAGAGTTCACCGTCTTCTAAGGAGTGTTGACAAACAGCATAAAGCATGGTTGGGAGTTCAGGACAATGTGAATTTAGAAAAAACCGTTAGGACTTTTCACTGAGAAAACAGCTTTAAAAAAGAAATAGGTGATCCAATGCCCAAGAGTGAATAAACTTGTAGTGACAGGTGTAGTTATATAACCTGAAAACATTTTTAAACATGGTTAAGACCCATTGAACAAATTAAACACTCATTCTTCCTTCCTCCATACCTTCCCCATACACATACACTTTAATCTGCTTGAAACAGTCCCTAAGAAGGGAGGCTATTAAGTAAACAAGCACATTCTGCTATGAAATATTGAAAAGCAATATTATCCACATGTTCCAGAAAAAAACAGTGGGACAAGGAAAACAAATAAAAGGACAAAAAAGAGCAAGAAGGACCACATATTTTAAATCCAGCAATATATCTTCAAAAGATTCAACCACTATCTAGCCTACAATTCCACAGAAGTCTTGCACACACATTTTATATTACATGGCTCATTAATTTCAAAGCCACCCATAGCCTTATTTTATGAAACTTTGCATACGCACTGGCCAGGAACAAAAGTACAACAAGGAGAGGAGGGTTGTTGAATTTTAACACTTCATCATATCATTTGTTTAGTACTTTCTCACCTTAAAGATGAATAAAACAGAATAATGCCTCATGCAATAAAAAGCTTTTCCTAGATTCAGGAAAAATAGACTTTTCCCTATTTCCCTTGTGGAAATACTAATTTGAGTTTGCCTTATCTTTAATAAACACAAAACTTAATCCAGGGCCATGAGACATCCATCAAACAATAATTCAAAATTGAAGAATTGTTTTCACTCTACTCTCATTGGTTCCCAAACTCAGGAGCTTGTTTCCCAGGTGAAATCTGAAAGTGGCCTCAGTACATGGAGGGCAAGGAGAGACTGAAGAAAGAGGCAGACCATCCAGATGGATATAGGTGGCAGGTGTAACAAGCAAGGTAAATTACATACCAAATTTTTCTTTGGTGGCCACAAGACAAGTAGATCTCTGCTCCCATCCACTAAAATCTTAAAAGTTTATATAGAGGCCTTAACCGGGTTCAGTCATGTATACCATTCAAATGGTCTCAACAACTCAGTGTTCTTTCAAGGCTGTGTCCTTGAAAATGGCTTCGGCTGTGGAAATGGTGGGCAGAAAACATATTCCAAGGACAGGGCAGAGGGTGGGGAGACTCTGATTGCCCAGGTCCAGCTGGAGGGTCAACCCACAATCAAGTCCTCTGGATGACTTCCTCCAACAACTATTGAAACATACATTTCCCTCCCACATTTACCTGTAGATTACATCACATAACATCTGCCATCCCTAAGTTAGATGGCACAAATTAGGACATCAATGTCCAATTTGTAGGGTTTTTTTTGTTGTTTTCCCCTCTGATCTTATTTCTGATTCTCCTTCAGATATACTGTTGAATTACCATCTCCCTCTATCTCTCCACTGGTAGCATGATTATGTTTGATTCTATAGCAGGGGAGCAAAATAATGCATATAGATAATGACATGAAAAATATATTCAGGGCAGGCTTTTGCTTTAATGTGGAAGCTGATGAGAAGCACCGTAAAAGTGAGCACTACAACTGGTAAGTAAACTTCTTTACTTTTATGTACTTATTTATGACATGTCAATAATTTGTTTCCAATACAGTGACTTAGAAATTGTGCGGATCAGTTAGCATATTAAATACATTACCTGTTGAAAGGAGAGCAAGGAATGGACTTTTTAAGTTATATTATTATAAAGTTGTAGCAATGCAGCTCAACCCTGGTCCCATCTTTCCTACACTTTACCGTACTTTCCCTTTTGTGTGGTTTTCTCCTTTGTCTGTCAACAAACCACTTTTCATAGTATTTTGGCTCTAGAATCAGGTCATAAACTACACACACATGCAAGTATGCATGCATACACACACATCTAATTTCTGTACTCCTTCTCATCTTCATACATTCCTCTCAGTCTTATCTTCCAGTTACATATTATTTAAATTTTGATTAAGTCATTTTATAAATCTCCATCTAAGAGGTATATATCCAAGGGAAAACCATAATGCTCATGTCGGAAGTTATGCAAATGTCCCACTTATTTAAAAGGAAAACAAGAGATCAGGAGCTATTGTTTTAAAAACAAGAACTGAAAATAGAGGGCAAACCTTTAAAAACGCAATCTTTCCTTATCCCAGTACTAGTAAAGACTATCCTATATCTGAGCACAAATAACCAAAGTACGAAAGTATATGTTTGGTGAAAGTAATATAGACTACATATTTAGGGAACACTCTCTAATGTTAACCTTGAAACAAGAACCACAAGAGTAAAAAAAAAATGCTCCAAGTTATTTTTTTCTGTATTCTTCTAATATGACAATAAACTCTAAAAACATGTGAATATAATTCAAGAAACAGGTGTCGAATAAATTCAAGCCAAACAATGCTTTACGTTAGCCACGATATAAGTCAACGTTCATCTTTACATTCTCAGAACAAACAATAAACACATACTGATTCTAGAGATGGCATTAAAAGTTTTTAACTATATCATACTCCCCAGATGTGATTTCATTTTTCTCATTTCATCTAACAAATAGAGATTATGGCCACCTGTGGCCCTGTGAATAGACTGGACATGCTGCTTCAGTCCCCATGTAGCCAATTAAAGACGAGGCTCAGCCAAAAAACTATTATGGGGTGGGGGGAGCCTGGCATGCAAGCCACTTAGTACCCCAGACTTATGTTTCTACAACCTGATCTGAGTTTCCAGTCTTTGCCTTGTGCATGAGTACAGTTCTGAAAAAGGCAGCAAACTCTCTATCCTATCCTTACTCACAGGAACTGCAATGGCAGAGACCCTATGAACTCAACAACTACTTAGGGCTCTACACTTAAAATGCTGTTATGGAAAAATTCAATCTCTTAAAGATTATGAGTATCTCTCCTAAGATATATCCTAGACATACTTGGATTACAATCAGTGGGAGCCACTGTCAGAGGAAACCAGAACTAAACATCAGTACAAATTAAATTCAGGACTTTAAAAGTGATGGTCCTATATATATGTATTTTTTTCCAGCCCGTAAAGGACAAAGACTTTTGTTTTGAAATTTTCACACTTCAATAAGACTAGGCGACTCCCAGTTACAATGACCTTAATTATTGGAGGGAAGGGAAGGAAGGGAAAGTGTCCATTTCTCAATATCCAAATGACAGCAGTAGGCTCACTTTGCTGCAGTGAGTCCATTTCCTTAACTACAAACAAGGAGAATGTGGAACTACCTCTTTCCTTGCAACTTTTACCTCCCTCATATCCAAGTTTTTCATCTTGTAAATCCAAACTATGCTGTAGCCATATGTGTGACCCCTCAGTTTACACAATCTGGGAAACGCCCAGCCCATCATTACACTCATGTTCCCTACAACAACCTTCATTCTATTTATGGATCCTCTAAAAAGAAAATTGCACACATTCAAGCCACCTCACAACAAATCGATTCAACCAAAGATGCTCTGTTTAGGGAGTAGGGGGTGTCGTCCCCTATTTCCCTATGGATCTCACTAAACTCGTCAGAACATGACCTTTCCCTGCTTTCACAGAATGCATGATACTCGGAAGGCCCAGCACCTTGCGCAAGAGTGCCCAGTACCTTTCCAGGGCTGGACCATATATAAATTATTTCCAGGTGTCACTGAGGGCCATTTTCTCTGAATACTCTAAACTGAAACTGGCAATAAAATAAGACATACGCTCCTGCTGAAGACTCTGACCTGGGAAACATTTGCCTGCCTATTACTAGGGGAGAAAACTGAGTTTTAATGAAATGGTTGAGAGCATAAAGGAAAAGTGGAGGGAGAGAGGATCCATACTATTTCCGCGTTAGAGAAAGGAACTAGGTTGTCTGAAGTCATCATACACAACATCGGAAATTTTCAGAGAAGGCAAAAGTAGGCACAGGATCACAGGGGGGCCTGTCACCGGCGAGTTTCACACACACTTCAAACATCTCCTCTTCCCCGACCTGTACCTTGAGTACACCCCCTCTCCTTCGCACCCCCTTCCCCACTGTCCCCACCCCCCCTTCACAGTCCCGCCTAAGTGACTGTCTGTCATGCAGCAAAGGCAGCAAGCGTCCCCAGCTGAGGAAGGGGTCCCGGCCCCAGCCTGCGAGGGAAGGGGGAGGAAGCGGGGGTCCGCTCGCATGCTATCGCATCCTACCTCCTGTGGAGCTCGCCTCCTCCAGCTGAGCCGAAATGCTTTCCACCCTCCTCACATTCATCTTTTGCGATGCAAGGTGCAGAAACAGGACTCGAGAGTTAGCCGGCTCCGGGGCGTGTGTCGATGGGTCTGACACCCGAGCGCACTCGCTGCTCGGCCCAGGGGCTTCCGCGGTGCCGGGAGCCAGAGAGGCGGCTGCGGCGACAGCGGGCTGGGCGCGCTGAGCAGGCTGCAGGTGCGGGCAGAGGCCGGTGGGGGGCGCCGCAGGCGCTGCGAGGTGCTGGGCCGCGGGGGCGCGCGGGCCGCAGGGGTGGCGGAGGCGACGGCGGGCCGAGCGCGGTGCCGCGCGAGCCGAGAGTGGTAAGCCCCCTCCCTTCGCCCGCTCCGGGGCCGCCCCTGCCACCTGCTGCCGAGTCACCCGGTGGGGAGATGGCGGGGTGGCTCTGGTGACGGACCAGCCAGATCCCAAAGAGAGGAGAGAAGACGTAGGGTCGTGCAGGGACCCTTCCGAGAGTTGCCAGCGCGTTACTAGTAACACCTCCCGGACCCCTCCTTGCTGTGCACAGCCCTTGCTCCGGCGGGGGGTGGGGGATGCTCCATGGCCCTGTGCCTTGGCACAGAACGTGCTGCCAGATTCTCCGGGGACTCAAACTCGGACAGCTGGGCTGAGATGTTACTGTACAAAGTTAGTCTGAGTTCGGAGGACACCAGAAGGGAAGTGCAAGGAGATGCCCTTCTCCAGAACAGGGCAAACTGCCAAGAACTCCTAGACAGGAAACTTTCCCAGTTGAAGCTCCAACCAGTCATGCGACTTGGCTCGGTGTAGGGAAACGCTGGCTCTTACCACCAAGGTGCGTGGGGCAAGGCTGAGATGAGAATGCCACCTTGAAGAGGAAATGGGGAAGTGTTTCAGACAAGCATCCATAGGGAAAGTTTTGAAGTCTCTTTGGTAGCTCCACCTGGAGGAAACACTCACCGCCCCCATGGGCATTCATTACCCAGTGTCATTTTCCCTCTTAAACAAACCAAGGCCAAAAATGTTTGGGAAGATAAGGACAAACGAATAAACCACTTGTGTCCATGGTTAATACTTGAGAAAACCAAAATTAAAATGCATACTTCTGTGTAGGCACAAGAAGCCTCTTTTGAGAAGAAAGGTCAGGTCGACCAGTTCTCCTCTGAGAAAATGCAATAAAAATCCCCTCCCACTCATAACTGTGTGGTCAACTGGCCATGACTTGGGTTGAAGCCATTTCTAAGTGTTTGCAAAACCATCCACTCTCCTAGTGCTGCCTCCCTCCCTGACCCCCATAGGCACCTTATACACTTACTGTCAGTATGGGAAATCTTACCTTTACTCCAAGAAGATCTCAACTGACACTTCCTTGCCCGTCCTCCCACCCCCCAATCCCACCAGTGACATACTTGATCTCTTGTGAGAACTCTCACTTTCCTTTTAATTTACTGTTAAGAGGACTGATCCTCACACCACCATTGCCTGTGTTCAAATCCTGGTTGCAGTTCTTACTAATTTTGTGACTTGGTGCAAATTATTTACATCAGCTGTAACAATGGAATAATAATGGTACCTATTTTACTGGTTTGTTGTGAGGCTATAAGGAAACTGATAGATGGGAAGGGCTTAGGACAGTGCTTGGCACACAGGAATCCCTAATTCAGCAGAAACTCTTTCCAGAAATCACTCTCAGAACTTCCAATTTGTAGACGATCAGTAACACCTATGCAGCTCTGTATTCTCTCATTTTCTATCAGATGACTTCTAAAGCTACCTTCATATCTTCATTTGGGTCCAGCAGCCTGAGTTAGAATCCTAGTTCCAACTGTTACTAGCTGTGTGCCCAAAGCTAATTACCTTTTTTTTCTCATTTCTAACATGTAGAAAACAATAATGCCTTCTTCAATTAACTGTTGGGAAAGAGTAAATGATGCAACATATGTAAAGTGCTTCTTGGTCCATAGTAAGAACTCATTAAGGGCTATGATCATTACTGCCATCCTTATATTTTATCATGATGACTCAAAGAAGGAAAGGCATCACTGCTTTCTAGGACAGGTCTACCCAACCTTCCTTCATAATGTGTGAAGTAATATACAACCCCTCTTCCATCTACAAAACACCCAGAATATTTGATTGAGCAAACGCACTTCTTAAATCTTACCACGTTGTCTGTCTATTTTGATCCTATTAGATGTCTATTGATGGAATAGCTGGGAAGCAACCAACTCAGGTAATGTGGACACTGTGCTTGAGGAGTTTTTAATACTGTATATTGCCTCAAAAATATTTTTGTGGGCTCTTGGCTACCATAAAATTCATTGCCAGCACCTCTTTATTCAGATCCTTAGTCATTGCCAAATGCCATAGGGAAAATCATCTTTTTTGCTGACACTTTTACTGTCATTTCTGATATTGGGACTTGAAGGGACAGAGTGACTCTGCCTTGCTTGTACTCTCTCCTTATTGGAGCTTTAGATGTCTCAAAGCAGTTTTGGAGAACAGATTCATATGCCACCTCATGTTGTGCCACCCCGTGGCTCCTCTTTAGAAACGGTAGCAATCCTAGCCCCTGTCTCCCACAATAGCACCCCCCCAAAAAATGTACATAAAGATTCCCACATCTTTGATTAACCTTAGGTTGATCTTTCTGTAACATAGATGCATATTTTTTTCTCAAGGAACCATATTTAAAAATGGGTGTAGGATTAGTAAACTCACTACTATGTGCCAGCCATTAATCTCAGATTTTATGAACATTATGACATTTAGTCTTTACAAAACTCTACAAAGTAATCATTATTATTATCATCCCTATTTAACAACTGAAGAAATTAAGACTCAAGAGAGGTGAACTGGTTTGTTAAGTTTACACCAGTAATAATCAGTATCTTTGGGGTTTGAACCCACCAGTCTGACTCAAGAGCCCTCAAACTGAATTACCACACTGTACTCCCACCCTGGGCTAGGATTCAGACGATCCGGACTCTGACATTTCCCAGCTCTGCGCCTTTCAGGAAGTCACTGATCATTTCTACCTTCAGTTCCTCATCTGTTAAAAGGAAAATTTCTGCTTCACAAGGTCACTGTTTGGATCAACTCAAGTAGTGAAAGTGAAAGCTATATATAAACCTTGGAATGCTGTAGAAGCATCCAGGATAACTTTTATTATTGCCCAGGTCTTTTATTGCCTATTACTTTTATTGCCTGTTCTTTTCTGAAAGCCCTTCACATTTGTAGCATGATTTTCTCTTGCTCCCCGGGACTTCAACAATAACAATAATAGAATGTCTGGTATTTAATATTTATTGAGTGCTTACTATGCATGATCTGTGTTTAAAACTCTACATCATTATATCACTTTACAGAGCTATTTTCACCCTGATCTTAAAATGAGACTGAGACTCAGAGAAGGTAAATAGAGGGTAAGTAGCTGGAGACGGGCTGCTGGTGAAGAAGTACAGCTGAGTGTTGGACCCACATTCACCTGATTACAAAGGTGGAGCTTCCAATTTCTACCTGATGGTTCTTAAACTGTAGCATACATAAGAATCGCTTACAGGGTTGGTTTGAAATCACCTATGCTCCAGCCGTCATGATGGATTCGCTGAGTTTGGGAGATAGGTCTTGGAAACGAGCATTCGTTTAATTAATAGACTTTATATTTTATAGTAGTTTTTATAGTAGTTTTAGGTTTACAGAAAAATTGATCAGAAAATACAGATTTCCCATATAACCCCCTCTCGCACTACCCAGTTTCCCCTATTATTAACATCTTACATTCGTGTGGTACATTTGTTACAATGGAAGGACCAACAATATGCTATTTGGACTAAAGTCCATAATTGAGGTAGGAACAGTGGCCTTCTCAGAAGAAGAGAGAGAGATCTCTCAGAGGAAAGACCGTATGGGGACAAAACAGCCATCCGCAAGCCAGGAAGAGAGACCTGAGCAGAACCAAATCCTGCCAGAAACTTGATCTTGGAGTTTGTAGTCTCCACAAATGCGAGAACATAAATCTCCCCTGTTTAAGCCATTCAGTCTGTGTTTGTTTGTAATGGCAGCCCAAGCAGACTAACACACGTCCCAAGACCACACTTTGAGCAATCACCACTCTACAAGAGAGGTAAAACAGGTGTGGTCTGCAATCCAGCAGCATCTGCTTCATGTGGGAGCTTGTCAGAAATTCAGAATCTGGAGCCCTGCTCCAGACCTCCAGAATGAGTTCTTCTCATTTTAACAACATCCTCAAGTGGTTCCAGGTATGCAGATTAAAACAGGAGCAGTGCTGCTCACAGACAGTTCATGCTGTGTTTACCTCAGTCTCCTTGGAAGCACCCACTGGCAAGAAAGGAGACTCCTGTTAAAATTACAACCAATTCTCTTGCCTCCTAGTGAGACAAACCCATTTTTACTTTTGTGCCAGTCCCTACTCAAATGGATGGAATTGTTTACTGCCTCAATAGCTTTCAAGCAGCCCATATCCACAACCTAGATCATCTGACTACATTTGCAAATTGCTTTGAGGTTCTTGACCTCTCGTGATTATTACAATAAACAGGGAAAATAATCTACTTTGCGATTTTCACATTAAAGGGGATCTTCATAGGCCATGAAGACAAAAAATGAGGTAACCATTTTAGGGCAGGAGGGTTCATTATAACATTCCTGTAGAATTTCTATATTCAGTAGCTGATTTGGTCTTTACAACTCTGAAAGGTAGACAGGTCAGGTTTAATTATCCCCATTTTTCAGATGAAGAAACTAAAGCCCATGGAAAGTAAGTGACTTACTCAAATTTTCACAAGGAGCATAGGATGCAGCCAGGACCCAAGCCTTCATCATCTGACATCTTTCAGCACTCGGGGCTATAAGCCTTGCCAAGTTTACATAAGCTGGAGTTCTGCCAAATGAACTGTAATTCTCGAGGCACCAACATTCTGATTTGCCTTACAACTTCGTCTTGCAGGATAAGTCCATATTATAAACTTATTATATTGCTTAGCTGCATTTCCTGTCTTGGGAACTTCAGGAAATCCAGTGGCTACATTCTCTATGTGGCAAGGGAAGTGATTAGGGGATTTGCTCTGGAATGGAGATTTAATTAAACCAGAGAGCTCGGCAACTATTTAAAGCTAATATCCTTAATGAAGTTCATGCTAAAGAGGTTTTACCTAAATTCCCTATCCCTAGGTTCTGTATTTGAACTATATGTTCTAATTGGGGAATAGCTTCATTAAATTCCAAACCACCTTCTACCTTTTATCCTTATGTTTATTTTAATTGTCATTGTACTACATTTAGACTAAAACTGGATCCTTGGGGAGTAAGAATCTGTTAGTTTACCTATTAGCAGTTTGAAGGAAACTGTCCAAAAAGGATTTCACTGTAACTAAATGAACCTGTTTCTGGAGTGTTCTTTGTAATCAAAATTTGAACATAGCTGAAAATTGAATTTCACTCTAAATCAGTTGTTTTCTTCAAATAGCTGATTCAAATAGATCAAGTGCTTAAGAAATGGGGAATGGTATGTAAATCTTTGTTTATGCATGTGTGGTTCAAAGCATTGTATTATATTGCTGATAAGGAAGTTAACTTGGTATTTAAGATTTTTCAATAAATTAACATTTTGGGGAATATGTTCAATTTGTTTTTTTAATGTATTAATAAAATTAGATTTCTTTACATAAATTAGAAATGTAGGGAAAACAAAAATCTATTTTTTTCAGTTAAGTTAAAAAAATTTTGTCACAGTTCTGAGCCTGGATAATTCAAAACTGGGTTTGATAATCTGTGAGAGTCAAAGAGAGTGAAACTGCCACATACACACTTGTCAAAATAAATGAAGTATCTGATGCTCAAGTTTAGGTGTGTTAGTTAACAAATTGTCAACAAATGGTCAAAAGAGAGGAAAAAGGAGGACCAAGACCTTGTAAGTGTCAACATCATTGGCTTTTCAGAAGTCCAGAATCTTTAGATGGCTGATGTTACCAAATGTTATCAAAGAATAACCTAAGTATATTGGGAAGCTGAGTGCTTATAGAACAAACACTTGCAGATTTGGGGAGAGTTTGCAAGAATGCAATGAAAGGCATATTTCCAATCATGGAAGCAGACTCAGCTGACAATGAAAATTCAGAGCATGGGTGGAGAACATGGGGATAAAGAAATAAGATCATGCTGTGACTGAACTACTGGGTAACAAGGTTGTCTGACACGACAAGTCATTTATATTTCATTTCCTTTTCCTTTACTAAGTTTTGGCAAGTATCTACATCTTATCCACAGTGATTAGAACAGCTAAGAAAATATGATCTTCCATTCATTCACATAAACCCAAAGTTTAGTAAAACAAAATACAAAAATTCTTTGAAAGATCTTTTTTTTTTTTTCTCCCCTCTTAGGAAAAGAAATATTTGGTGAGTAAAATAGCATGACTGCATGAGTAGCAATAAGATTATAATGCGAAAATACTAGGTAGTAGATTAACTTTGATATCGACTCAAACATTTTTAGTAAATAGACATGTAATATAATAAAAATTATTTAACATGTTGAATCCTCACCACAATCCTGCGAGCTAGTACTGTTAGTACACTCATTTTACAGATGAGGAAATTAAGGCACACAGTCATAAATGGTTAGAACCAGCATCCAAGCCTGTGCAATCTAGTGGCGGAGCACATGTTGTTAATGGTGAAGTTACCCTGCTCCTTTCTGCAGACGAACGAAAGATTCTAGTGCAAGATCCTGCACAATACAAGAACTGTTAAACCCTGCCTTACCATAGTGAGTGAGGTGCAAACTTCTGATCTTGAAAACTGTAAGTTTGTAATAAATGTGTGGTTGTGTCATTGTGAGATAGATGGGGGGAAATGCCTCCGGGGTTATGCACAAGCACACACAAGAAAGCACACGACAAAGATATTGAAAATTTCATCAACTGATCATCCGCTAAACTGAAAAAGGTACCCCCCAAAATCACAAGATCTGGGGGAGAGGAGGGAGCATTTTCTAATTCTATCTCACCCCACCCCATCACTCCTTAGTCTTACATTAGCATTACACTGAGACACTGTGACTGGACACAGTATGGGAGCCCGTTTTCAAATGTTTTTTTAATCCAAATTCTGGGCATTCTATGCCAGGGAAACCAAGAAAAGAGAATTTCCCAAGAAGGCAATGGCTACAGTAAGAAGATACCAAGTACATGAAGGCCAGAAATCACTAACCATTGTATTTAGAAGCAAAAAGCTCATTAGTGACCTTCTCACAAGGATTAACAAGCAACTCCCTATTCTTGTATTTAAGACTGCTCTTTGAAAATTAACATTGTTTTGTCTTTCAGACTAAAGTTAGGCATAATTGGTATTTCCAGATAATCAGAGTTACCAGTTTTGAGCACCTCTCACATACGAAGTTCTGTAATTGGCACTTTTTATTGTCTAACAACTGCTTACAAGGTAGCAAATTTCCTTTCCATTTAACAAGTGAGGATACCCAGGTGTAGAGCAGTCAGCTGAGATCACAAGTCTGATCACTGGCAAAACCAAGAGGAAGAGTAGAACTCACCAGGTTCACAGACCTTGTTTATTGTTTTGTTTTGTTTTTCACTACACTGTACAGTCCCTGTTGTATTCCTATGACAAAAGAAAATAGGCATGTCATAAATCATTGTGGGGACAGTGCCAGGAGTACAGTTTCCAGGCTCTCAGCCTCACGTGGAAAGATGCTGGCTCAGGTAGTAAATGGCCGTCAACTGTGATTGAATGGTCATCAGCTGTAACCAGGGAGCCATTGGCCACTAATATAATTGCCATGGCTACGTTAGCAGGAGATGGGGGCTAGCAAGAAGATGGTGGCTGAGCTAGGAAGCGCGGATTGCAGTTAGAAGGGCTGATTGCAGTTAGCAAGCGGGGTTGGTTGGTTGGCAGAAAAGCGGACAGCAGGTTGCAGATCGTGTGGATCCTGTTTCCTGTGTCTCCAACCCAGCTGCCAGTAAGACTATAGTGGTATGACTCCCCTATCCATGGCTCTGTGGGTGTTCCTTTTTCACCTCACCATATCCTGTGTTCTTATGTGGGGAGCGGGACCAGAGAACCCGCATGACACCCTGCATGACAATCATATCCACTGACTCAAGGATCTTCTTTTAATCAATGTCCCAACATTCTCTGCCATCACAATTTTGACTGGCATTTTTAAACGACAGCAATTCAAGCATCTTCTGGCTTTGCTCGTAGAGAAGTCTTAATAAGTAATAAAAGGGTCAGAAGCTGAAGATAGGGTGAGGAGAAATAAAGGGTACTGATGTCTGATTGTTTTATTTTGTTTTGTTTTGTTTTTCCCGGAAAAGGGAAGGCTGCATGGAAGGTGGGCAGTGCCTTTTGCCTGTGGGTTCCAAGCCAGGGCAGTTACTAAAATCAGCATTTGACAATGGGGCCAATTCAACAACCAAATCTAGTTTCCATCTAAAACGTCTCAGATGAGGGAAGGTCATGTATACAGGTAAATCAGAGACTGAGAAAATCCTCTAAAGAGGAGTTCTGAAGTAGACTTTGACAGCTAGAGTCTGGAGCTTTTTTAGACTTCAAGAGTCCATAACTCAGTTCCTGTGTTATCCACTGCATGTGCCTGTAGGCTTGGTAGGGTATTCTGATGGCATTTAAAGGATAAGGGATCTGTTGTGCATCAGAGATAACACACAATGTGGAGTAGTCCCTCTTGAATAGCAGAGTTTTTATACTATTTAGACATTGCAAAGCCATGTTCAGGGGGAAAAAAGACTTTCTAATATTGAGAAAGAAAGATTAAAAGCTAGCCTTTTCTAAACACTCATTATGTGCTGGCTCTCTTAAAAACACCATATATATATATGTGTGTGTGTGTGTGTGTGTGTGTGTGTGTGTGTGTGTGTGTATGTATATACATATATATACTGAAGATGCCAAAAATGTATATGCATTTTATGAAAGATAAAAACTGTATTAAAATTGTAATACTCAATATATACCAATAACAAAAGATAAATACAAGTCACGTTTGACTTCTGCAATTACAAAAGGTGCTCAAAGTGGTTCCCATCCGTGTAATTTTAATAGTTTTTTCCTTTTTTAAAATGTGTATACATTTTTGGGGGTTATATATATATACATATACATATATATATATATATATATGTATATATATATATATATACACACACACACAGTGAAATACTTATAAGAGAAGTTGTTATCAAATGTCCACTTTACAGAAGAAAAGACTGAGGTAAAGAGATGAAGTATCTTACTAATGCAACTAGCTTCTCGGGGCAGATGATAATCTGGAACTATCAGCTAAGAGGATAAATAGAAATGAGTTCAATAACAAAATCCTGACAACTGTTAATAAAATATATAAAGGGAAGAATCACCAAAGTGAGAAAAGAGAAGGCTGCTGGGCCTGAACGCAAACCTGCACAGGTAGCAGGGACATCTGGGCCAACAGAGAACCCTGCACTGACCCTCGAGTTACGGGCGTTAGGTTTTTACATTGGCCAGTTATATTTGTATAACTTCCAGTTGATGTTCAACTTTTTTTTTCTTTTTTTACCATTACTTTTCTCATCTGTAAGATGGGAGCAGCAAGTCTTTTCCGCAGTAAAATGAGGTTTACATAGGATGGTGTGTGAAAAAGACCTTAGTAATTCGCAATGTTTTCTATGTTAGATCTTAGAACAATTTAGAATGATCCATGTGTCCATTGAATTAAAGGCCCTGGTGGCCTTACAGTAAGTATCATCAAAAGAATAATGTTCATGAAACAATTCGTGATGCTAGATGATCAGGAGAAAAGTATTTTTTTAATTCATAGAAATTTAGCTAATGGCACATCATCGTAGATTAATAACTAAGCAGATGGTAAAAGTAAAACATAATCATTGTTCTTTTTTTGCTAACCAACCCCAATGCAGTGGCTTTAGATTGTTAAAAACGACTGCCAACCACACTTGGGATTAACAGTCATTTTCTGATACTGAAAAGCAGTGCACAAAATTATAACAGAGCCAAAAAGCAAGAGGTGAGCATTCTAACAGGAGAAGGTGCTTTAGGCATGCAGGGTTCCTGCTTGCCCAGTGTAAAAAGTTAGAGAACTTACACCCTGCCCTATTTCTTTTTCTCTCTCAAAAGCATTTTGTTCCTTTCTTTTCCAGGATATATCACAAATCGTAAATAATAATTTTTTGTGTGTATTTAATTATTTAATAACCATGTCCCAACACACACACATACACACACACACACACACACACAACACACACACAATTGTAGTAGTCTCCAGGAAGACTGGAATCACATTTGGGTTTTGGACAAATGGGGAACAAAAAAAGGGCACTCAATAAAAAAAAATCTGTTGAATAAAAGGACCAATTACTTCTCGTTGTTTCTAGGTTATTCTTTCTGCTACACCTCAAGGCACAATTCATAGACAAGAACACCTCCCTATTTTCATACAGCGAACATACTACACCTTGTAGGCTTTACCTGGGGCCTTATTGAGGCTGATCTGCATACTGCCTGGGTGTGTGGCAGGGAAGGAAGGGGTTTGTGGGGTGATAACATCCTGGAGCTACGCAGAGGAGAGAAAGAAGCATTAAAAGAGGTGTCCAAACCCCAGTGCCCCCAGTATAGCATGTTCAGTTCAACTGTAAGTGCAGGTGATTCTCCCCAACACCCTGCTAAGTTTCAGGGTTGCCACTGGTCTTACTCTTGTCTTGTGGATGGCACAGACTGTCCTCACTGAGCAGCCACGGATGACCCCCCTCTCTCCTGTGGTGGCCACCCAGTTGGTTGAGAACTACACCGGAAAAGTTCTCATTCACAAGTCCAGATGTATGAAGGGCAGGGATTCTGGGTCAAGTTCAGAAGTTGGATCTGGCCTTGAACTCATAAACAATGCCCCTAACGCCAGTCCTCTGATTCACCTGATACACACTGGTATGCCGCAATACCTTCAGACTACTTTCCAGGACGCTGATAACTCAGATGCTCCCTCTCTGGTCCCTTCCTCCAGGTTCTGACCAAGAATATACCTTATATCCCTGCACTTATCATCTTGCCTCGAACATTTAAACTTCCTGATGGACAATCAGGAATGTTCTAACCACACCTGCCCCAAGTTTTCAGCAGCAGGAAAATTGATTCGTCTTCCTTGAGAGAAGAAAAGATTTTGTCTTCTGAATTACAACCATGCTCACAGCCTTCTCTGACATTGGTTGGTACTGAAAATGTTTGCATGATCCGCCAAGGAAGGTCAGGCCTCAACCTCATCTCAACAGGGCAGATGACTTGATGTTGCACCAAAGAATAAGCTAGCTTTAGTTTCGCCTATCCCTTTATTTCCCATATTTATTATTTCCCGTATTTCCCATATCTATTTCGCCTTTCCCATATTTCCGCCTGTCTCTCAGATCAGGGAATAATCATTACAACAATCACCAAAAGTTACAAAAATATTAAATTATCCTCAGGGCTGAATGCAACTCTGTATTTCCTGGGGGTCAGGCTTATCTCAGAAATACTTGGAAAAACAGAAAAAGTGAATAATTTACACTCAGACTATGATTCACCAAATCTTCCTATGTGCCTGGTGTTGTGTCTGAATTCATTCCAAGGACTCTTAGCAGCGTGCCCAGCACTGACGGCCCAACTCCTCGTGTCCCATAGGCAGGATCCTGTGGATTTCGGAACACCTTTCCTGGGGACCAGAGCTGAACTTCTCTTTGCTGAGGCACAAACATTTTTCTTCCTTCTTCACCAGTTCTACACTTATTATGGATAAGTTCAAATGAGTTGTAATAATTAGTTTTATAGCCTAGGAAAATATCATTGAAAAACAAGTAAGATTAATGAGTTATCAATTTGGGTGATGACATTTTGAGAGGTCAAAATCTAGCAGGAATTTCAAAATAGCAGTGTGAAACCTTCGTAATTTTTTAGTCCTGGCTCTTATTAAAAACAAATCGATCCCATTGTTTTATACTTACATAAAAGTCACATATATGCATATATGTATGCATATATGTGTACATATATGTATACGTACAGACACATGTATATGTATATGTGTATATATGTATATATGTACACATATACATGTCTATATGTACACGTGTGTATATATACACATATGTTTGTGTATGTATATATATATGTGTGTATATATATCTATATACATCGGGTGTGCCAAAATGTGTACATTTTAAGAGATGTTATCTATGTATTTCTTTTCAAAGTTGAATTACGGCAGCACTGTGTAGTATGTTTGCTTAAAATACGGTGTTAATCAAATGAATGGTCGCATCATTCATTGTATTATAATTGCAATACAGGTTTTTCCTTTCTTAAAACTTGTATATATACATTTTCATATATATATATCTATATATATAAGTATATATATATATATATATATATGCACATTTCTAACCTCAGGACCTTCCATACAATATTCCCTTTGCCACGAATGTTCTGCTCCCTACTTATAGATCATTCCTTCCTAATATATATACATACATGTATAAGTATATGATATATATACATCATGAACATTCATTTGCTCTGGTATATCTAATATATTTACTTTTAATTTCACTCACAGTATCGTTTTCCTCCCTGGAAGCACGTGTGATTAAGAAATTATAATAAGAAGAAATGTTACAGTTCACCAAAAAAAATTGTAAAGGCAAAGAAAAGGAAATAGGAACTGAGAGTTTCAACATCAGCCCTGGAGGGCTGGGCCTTGCCTTAAGTCACCTTACATCCATTTAACAAGAGCTTTGGGGGGCTTGGTGATAAGAACACAAGAGAGAACACAAGAGAGAACACATAAATTATATTCTTAATTCCCTGATACTTGGCAATCATTTAACAATGGATAGCATGAACAGGGGTTCCATTTAAATCATTGCTTCAGTAAAAATTAGCCGACAGAGGCAGACAAAAGTACTGCCTCCTGCAACCTGATGACTGGGATGAAAATAGCACCACACAAACTGGAATGTCAAAGAGGAAGTTTAAATCCTGACATTCCTATCTGAATAATCTTAGCTCCCTCTTTGTGTCAAGGAACACTCTCTAGGCATTTCGGCTGGCAGTCTACACCCACCATCCAGATTCTCTTTTTCTGATACATGTTTAGGTGTTGGAGAAGATCACGTGGTTTTCTCCAGAAATCATCCTCAGCCAAATCTGGTTATTTTAAATCATTTACTAACGGCAGACACTGCAGAAAACATTCAGTGGGTGTTACGTCTGCCCTTCACCTTTCCCATTCCAAAGATAGGGTTTGGGAAGGGAAGCTGAGCACCAGAGTGGCCAACAATATGCAGAAAAACCAACCCCACGCTCCCCAAGTGTGACATCACCAAGCTAATGATATCTAACCTGTGGGTAGGAAGGTTAAGATGTCAGAAGTAGCCTCTTGAGGTCTAGAGGTAAGTTTGAGATATTCAGAAGCTGCACGGAGCTTCTCAGTGATCCTTTAAAAGTCATCTGTGGGTGGTGGTATTTGGGGATCCTTTCTACCAACCAGCCTACAGAGGCTCGGGAGACGGAAGTAACAGCCTTGTCCCGAGAACAGACGCTGGTGCATGTCGCTCCTCCCTCTCCCCCGGCACTCAGCATAAATTAAGTTCTCAATAAATATTTGCTAAAAAACAGGCTTTTACAATAATCTAAATAGCTTTTCCTTCATCACTTTATTCTTTATGTGACAATGGAATTAATGACTTATTCTTTTGCAGAGTATTAGAGACCATCAAGTTGAATCAATTCCTTTTACAAAGTATGTACCAAAAATCCGGAAATTGTAAACGACCTGACCACGATTGCCTACTTAGCTGCAATTATAACCAAGACTATAGGGGCCTGTGGGAATTTGACCCTCCTTGCCTCTTTCAGGATTGTGCCCTGAGCCCCTGATTTGTTTTAGCTCACTGGCCTTCTTTCCAACCTCAAGATCTTCCACACAATATTCTCTCTGCCAGGAATTCTCTGCTCCCTACTTATAGGTCATTTGTCCTAATTAATCTTCAGGCTTCCTTGCAAATCTCACTTCCTCAGAAATTCCTGAGTGCCCAGGCTCCCCTTTCTCTCTCCAAGTGCTTTTTGTTCCTTTCTTTCCCAGAACTTATCACAAACTGTAAATACATATATTTTTGCATGTGTTTACTTGTTTAAGCCATCTTCCAACACACACACACGTAGTTTCCTGGAGGACTAGAATCACATCTGGGTTTTCTTTGGTTTGTTTTTGTTTGTTTGTTTTTTACCCACCATTCGATATCTAGTGCCAGGCTCAGTGCCTAGCATGGAATAGCTATGTAATAAAAAGTGTATTAAATAAAAGGATGAATAATTCTTTTGCTTCAGGGGTCATCCTTTCTTCTGTATCACAATGTAGAGTTGTCGCCCTTTAATAAAAAGATAACTAAGGATGCAATCAGCCCATCACCTGATTTTTCTGGATCAATTTGGCTCTATGCAGTAGGTAGATTAGCCTGAAAATTCCATTTCTAAGTACAACAGCTGATCATCAAAGGAGGAAACTGGAGAGAGAATCAAAATGCCATGGTATTGCATTTGTCACCTTCAGATGAAGCTTTCTCCAAGGAGCATAAACAAGGGAACAGAACTATTGAAATATTGCAAGTGAACATCTGAATACACACTCCAGAAAACAGCAGGAGACAAAACTTGGAATTAGGAAATACGACAAGTTTATAGTTCATATCACATCTCAAAAAGAAACAGTCATCTGTTTTTAGTACATTAAATGGGGGGACGTCAACATTTCCACTCTCAATCGCTTTTCCTCATTTGTGGATTGTCGTCTTATTCATTCACTATGAAAGTCCTTCAAGGATTCCTTCGCACTGTCAGGATACAGCCCACCTTCCTCTGAAGGATGTATATGGTCTTCCACAACCTCTCCCCTCTCCTTCCCTTTGGAGTCACATCCTACCACTCACCTACCTGCCCCTATGCTCTAAATGCTGCAGTTACCCGCCAGTCTCTCTCAGCCCCATGCCCTTGTAGGTGTCCTCACAAACGCAGTGGGACTAACACCCACCTTGACCACTTGTTCAGTAAGGTTCTACATTCGTTTTCTATTGCTACTGTAACAAATTACCAACAGCTAGCATCTTACACTTAAACGACCACAAATGTATTATCTTACAGTATGGGGAATCAGAAGTCTGAAATGGGTTCCACTGAGCAAAAATCAATGTGTAGGCTGGGCTGTATTCCTCGCTAATGCCCTAGGGAAAAATTCATTTTCTCATCTTTTCTGTCTTCTACATAGAAACCACCTTTCCTTGGCTTGCAGGCTTCTTCCATTCAAAGCCAGCAATGGCCATTCGAGTCCTTCTCACACTTCATTATTTTGATACTGACTCTTCTGTCTCTTATCTGTACATTTTAGGATCCCTGTGATTACACGGGGCCCATCCAGGTCATCCAGCAAGACTCCCTACTTAATATCAGCAGACTAACAACCTTAATTCTCCTTTGTTATATAAGGTAACACATTTACAAGTTATAGGGATTATGATATGGATATCTTTGGGTGTCCATTAATCTGCCTACCACAAATTCCAAATATACCTGACCATCCATTTCCTGTTTGGAGCCATTGCCGCTGTGAGTGACAGTTAGCTGTTCTGCATCTCATCTTTTAGCTTCAATGTACTCTAATACAATACAACTTAATATTTTGTATTAAAATCATTGATTTATATGGATATCTTCTTTATAAGACCGTTTCTGAATTGGATACTAAACAAACATGGCTCTTTTAAGGAAGCCAGGAACTGTGTTATATATTTTGTACCATTTGATTTTTACATCAATACGATGAGATAGAACTTATATCAATTAAATAGATGGGAAAATATGTGTTACGGTGGTTACTGCTCATGCACCTCTTGCAAGTAAGAGCTGAGATTTGAACTCATGTCTGTCTGGTTCCTGTGCTAAACTATATTCTCTCAATTTGAGGTCCCCTATGACTCACACCAAGGGCCTGACACAACAGATTTTCATTACAGATTTGTGAAATTTTGAGTATGTTAAATAATCTCTTTCCCCATAACTATATCATTCTCCATCTGGATGAAAAAAAAATCTCTTCATTACATCTCATTTCTTTATTCCATTCCTCATCTCAAAGACAGACCTTTTTGCCAAAATTAAATGTCTCTTCTCAATTGACAGAATCACTATACTTCCTTTTAATTCTTTAACTGACAGGTGATCATTATCCAAACACAATGAATGCTGCTTGATAATTAAATTATATCTTCTTTTGAAATGTCAGTGCCCCCAAGCTCATTACCTACCCCTCTGAAGAAAAAGCTTTAAATCAGTAGCTCCCAGATCCAAGATTTCAGATCCAGAGTGAACATCTCTCCAGCCAAGTCTAGTGATCAGTTGGGTTTAGGGACCAGAGCTTTAAAGGATACAGTTCTTTAGTCTACACTCCCTTAGTGTGCGGTTCCTCATTAAAAAAAAAAAAATGCTCACTGTAGAAATTCAAGAATGATTGATGATAAATGAATCAAGTACTATAACTTAATTGATAGCACTAAATGTTGTAGGTAAGAATGTATAGGAAGGACTTACCTGGGGTAAGGAAAACTTTTGAAGTTTGTCATGAGAATTTATCCAGTTTATTCTAAGGAATACCCTTTTATTAATGGAACACTCCATTAAACCTCAATACCTTTACATTCATAATAATAACAGAGGAAAGCAAATAAATCAATGTTCTTTTGCTTTTGCTTACTAATGTGTATTTTTGTTTGTTTGTGTTTGGTTTACAAAGAACTGTCACCTTTACTAAAGACTATTTGGGCTTGAAAAACAAATCTTACCAACACATAGGCTGACCCACATGTCTCCTCAGTTGGAAAGATATATGAAATGTATTCTATTTTAAGTGCACTGAGAAGTTGAAAACTTTTTCTTTCTCTCTATTTTCTGGTTGTTTAGAGTGACATCGGAGACCTACAACCAACATTTTATAATAAGGATCTATGATATGCAGCATACTCACATACGAACTCTTCCTATGTAGGCACTAACCCAAAGAAGCATTGTTTACCTTCCCTGTGTGCTGTGGACCCAGGAAAACATATGCTTCTACAATCACAGAGGTAGAGAAATACAGGAATGGCAAAGCATGCACTGCCATTAACACTTCTTTCCAGAATTTACATATCCCTTCTGCTCAGATCTCATTGGCCAAAGCAAGTCATGTGGCAACAAAGGTAGAGTAGACACAAGCACAGGAAAGTGCTCAAAGAGGAAAGAAGAGCACCCACAGAGTCTCAGAGTCCAAAGATAAAATGGTTTGTTCAAGTTAGTGGAATTGGTTTGATAAGAGTTTGAGCATTGAGTAGTAGGGATGGGGATGATAATGACAAGAGATGACACTACGGCAGTAACCTGAGGACACACAAAACTCCTGTAAACCCCATCTAGGAGTTTGATTTTTATTTTGAAGACAATGAAGAATCATTTAAAGCTCTAAGTAGGAAGATGATCCAGTGTATAGTATAGAGTGATAACTTTGGCTATAGCATAGAGACTTTATTTTTATTCATCTTGAGTTACCAGGATAATATACAAGTGGAGATGTCTAGGAAATGGGACTTGGAGGAATCATTAGCATATAGACTTTACAATTTTCAAATTAGAAAACTTGGATCAGATGTGGCCCTTAGACCTGAGTTTTTTTTGCCTGTAAGCTTGTGAAATAAATTGAATTTGAAGGTCTTCTGATGGTGCATGAACTCTTCAGTTTGCCCTAATCCCCACCATTACTTGCCTTACATCTTTCTGCTTCGTACATTTTGTTAACTAACTGGCTCATACGGCATTAGAATTTGTGACTTTTGGTGTAGTTATGGTTCCCAAATGAAATATATGACGACCAATGAAATTTGAATTTCAAAAAACCAATATTATTAGTATATATTAGATTTTTATTTGCTAAATCTTCCAACACTAGATACAGTTGATAATTTAAGCAATGGGAATGAATGACATTAACAAAAATATTGTGCAGAATAACAAATAAAGCAGGTTCTAGGCAGTGCCTGACACATTAGTGAAGAAGGTCCAAGGGCAAAAACAGAGCAACATCAACATTTAAGGGAAAGGACAGAGAGATCAGAAGAGAAGCGGAAAAATCCAAGAGTGCAATGTAAGGGAAACTAAGGCCAAAAGTGACTCAAGGGAGATCAACAATGTCACATACTACAAGGTTCTCAAACAAGGTAAGAACTGAAATTTTTCCACTGGATTTCTGACAAAAACATCATTGGTGTCCTTGGGAGAACATTTTAATACAGCAGCCAAGGCAAAGTCAGTTGCATTCAACTGAGGAGAAGATGAAGAGAATGTAAAGACAGAATATATAACTATTCAAAAACTCTTAGCTATGTTGGCAATGAATGAAGGAGCTGTAGCTAAACTAGACATGGAGTCCAGAAAAATGCCCCCCCCCGCAATCCCTCTAAGGGCAAGGCGTGATCACTTCAACTGTTGTTGAGAAGAAACCAGTAGAGAACAATGAGTTAAAGATATTGAAGAGAAAATAAATAATCAGTGTAGCAATTTTCTTAAGGAGGCAGAGCAAGATATAATCCATAATAACCCAGTTACAGAGATTTTCTTAGGAAAAAGGCTGTCATTGTAGCAGGAAGAATGAGAAGCGGATGGGAGTCCAATGCAGTGCGTTTTTGGCAGCAAGAGTCTAAAAGGATTTCTCTATGAGAGCTTCTCATTTTCACCCGCTAAAAAAGTAGGAGTGAGCTCTTCTATTGATGTTGAGTATGGCAGGAGCTGGGGAATGGGCAGTGAGAGGGAAGAAGGTGACAATGATCTGGAGAAGTTTTAAAATGCCATGTGAATCTTCACAAAGAGAGCTGGATTAGGAAACACATGAGGAATACTTAGTAGAGCTGACTACTCTTGCATTGAAAACTACATTCAATTCTAGTGTCTTTCCATGTCTTGACAATCGACAGAGCTCTTCGTCTCCCTCTCTATGAGGACTTGAGTCTTTTCCGACGGTCTTGATTTAACATGAAGGGAGTCTTGATCCACATGCTATGCCCCCAAATCAACTCTAAAATGTTAAATGACCAAGTGGTGCTGCGATATGATAGAAATTAAGAGTCCAAGAAGGGAAGAATGCACTTACGAGAGAGGCATGGAAATAATGCATTTACGTCCAGTTTTTTTTTTTCCATTCATTTAAAAAGTACTTATTAAATGCCTAGAATAAACCAGATGATGTGCTGAAAATACAGATTCATACAAAATTGATATAATTGTGAAAGATTAGAGTATTTTTCTCAAGGTGTGGCATGATTATTTTTGAAGAGTTATTTCAGAGTATATCAAAAATTCTATGGAAGCCAGATTTTTCCAGTGATAAAGCCATCTTATAATGATGAATTTGATGGCTTTGCTTTGTTTATCTCCTAGATCTAATTCTTTAGTTTATCGTTGTTCACATATTTACCCTTTGTGGCTTTGCTTAATCTTTTAAAAAAGATTTGTATTAAAAAATATAGCTAACATACATTATATCAATTTCAGATTTACATCATAAGTGTCCAATATTTATATACCTAATGAGGTGATCACCATGATAAAAGACCAGCAACCATCTAACACTATACCATACCATCACAATATTATTGACTATATTCCCTATACTGCACATTACATTCCCATGACTTATTTGTTTTATACCTGGATTTTGGACCACTTACTGCCTTTCAACTTCCCCCCTTTTCAATTGTTCAATTACTTTGAAAGTAATTGTTGATAGATATGTAGTTACTGCCATTTTATTACTAACATTTTTTATCTCTCTCTCTCTTTTTTTTTTTTTTTTTCTATCTTAAAGAAGTCCCTCTAGCATTCCTTTTAATACTGGATGATCTCCTTTAGCTTTTTTCTTCTCTGGGAAGCTCTTTATTTGTCCTTTGATTTTTAAATGATAGCCTTGCTGAGTAGTGTAATCTTGGTTGTAAGTCGTTGTTTTTCATCACTTTTAATATTTCATGCCAATCCATTCTGGCCTGCAAAGTTTCTGTTGAGAAATAACCTGACATTCTTATGGGAACTTCCTTGTAAGTAACTGCTTTTTCTCTTGCTGATTTTAGGATTCTCTCTTTTACTTTAACTTTTGTTATTTTAATTATAATGTGTCTTGGTGTGAGCCTATTTGCATACATCTTTTTTGGGGACTCTCTGTGCTTCCTGGGCTTATGTCTATTTCCTTCACCAGGTTAGGAAAGTTTTCAGTCATTATTTCTTCAAATAGATTCTCAATCCCTTGCTTTCTATCTTCTCCTTGTGGTACCCCTATGATGTGAATGTCATTGTAACAATTGACATTATCCCAGAAGTCTCTTAAACTACCCTCATTTTTTTTTTTTGTATTTTCTTTTTGTTTTACTGTTCTGATTGGGTGCTTTCTGCTACCTTGTCTTCCAAATCACTGATTCAATCCTCTGCTTCATCTAGTCTGCTGGTGATTCCTGCTAGTGCATTCTTCATTTTGAGTTACTGTATTCTTCACTTCTGACATTTTTAAAATGATTTCTACATCCTTTTTTATGCTTGCTATCTCTTTTTTGAAGTTCTCACTACGTTTCTTTAGCATTCTTATAATTGTTACTTTGAACTCTGTCTCTGGTAGGTTGCTTGCCTCCATTTTGTTTAGTTCTTTTTCTGGAGTTTTCTCCTATTCTTTCATGTGGGACATATTTCTTTGTTTCTTCATTGTGTTTTTCCATTCTTTACTTATGTAGTAGGTGTTCTGTGGGGCCCAGGAGCACAGTCTTCCTGGTCACCTGAATCAGGTTATCCAGGAGTGTCCCTTGTGTGGGTTGTGTGTGCCCTTCTATCATAGCTGAGTCTTGATTGCTGTCTGCATGTCATTGGGTGGGATTGACTCTCAAACTAACTAGTTATGGGGTTTGGCCACATCCACAATATATAGGCTTCTATACAGGGAGTTTATACCACAGAGTTGGATTTGCCCTAGTGGGCTCTGGAGACTTTTGAGACTGCCCTTTGACTTTGTCACTTGTGGGGCTAATTGGGTGGTGCTCTGCTGTGGTCTGAAGCCAACCTGCAAGTTTGCTTGTTCTGGGTTCTCTTGGGATGGGCTACAGTGCAGAATTCATTTACTCATCTCTATAAATAGTTTTTTAATACCTTCATATGTCAAATGTTCATATGGTTAAGATAAACAGAGTAGCTGATCTCAGAAAGTTTAAATAAATCCAATTATTTTTAAATCAATTTACACTTCAGGAAAAACCAGTACATAAAATGTGACTGAAAAAGGCAAAATGTAAAAACTAAATAAATTAGGTAATGGCTAATACCCTTATAAAGGATTCACCATAGGTACTTTTAAACAATAAGCTCTCCTAGAGCATTTGAAATATAATTTCATTTAAAGATCCTCAGTGTATTTACAATTCTTTAGGAGGACATCCATTACATTGAGTGAGATGTATCTGCACCTGCCAAGTCCCTCCTGTGATTCATACACATATTTTTGTGCATTCATTATGATCAACTTTTCCTATCACCCTCCCTTCAAGGGTAGTGATAAATATAAGGGGAAATTGTGTGGGTACTTAACTGGAGAGCTGCATCTCAATGTTGATTAACTCTTTCTCCTGCTCAGTTTTTCCTTTGTTCTTCTCTTATTTAATCTATCAAAAGCTGCCCTGAGGACATGTTTTATTCGGTGTTTAGTGTACCTGGGACATGATATTAACCAGTGAAGAATTATTGGCAAGATCATGAATTCCATGAGTGTAGAAGCTCTGTGTCTTTTGCTCAATATTTTGTATTATTTTATTTATATTTTACAAACACAGAGTGCTTATTATGTTCCAGGTACTGTTCAGAAATATTGACAAATATGAATGCATTCAACTCCCATAGCAACCGTGTAAGGTAGCTGCAACCATAATTTTACAAGCAAGGAATTTGAAGACTGAGGCCACAACCTAATGAACAAGAATATTTAGATGTGAACCAGGTAGTCTGGCTCAAAATCTTGTGCCTGTAACCACTATTCTGGTCTGCTGCTTCACACAATGACATCATCATTGAATTTTCAGCACCAAGTATAGTGCCTACATATTGTAGTTTCCCAGTAAATACATACACACAACTAAATGATAGAGGAAAGATAATGGGTTATATTTCCACATTTTTACCACTAAGTCACCAGTTTTCTAAGAATAACATCTCACCTACCTCACTATCCCAGAATAAAGAATCTAACTGCAGAAACTACTTGGTGTTTCCTTTCATTGAACAAATAATTAAGTATCTATCCTGATAAATGTGCCGGTGATGTATTAATTGACCTACCAAATAGTGTAAGGTGAAATCTCCTCATTGAGATGAGCAGGATGTGGTTCTGACCTACGTGTGTCAGCTGCTTGTTGTGGTTGCTTGCTTGCTAGAAACTGTCAATCCCCACCTAACCCATGGGGGATCCGCGAGAGACTCATGAAAGGGAGAGGAAGGAGACCTATTAGTGTGTGTGGATTCACTCTGGACAAGCCACTGCTGCCAACTGCCCCACACGTTGAAGAATAGGTCTTGGAGGGGATAGAGCCACTAGGGAAGAACCCCGGTGGGGACAGGAGAGAGCCTATTCCCCATATGGGCCAGAAAATATTCAAATATTGTGGCTACTCACTCGTCATTCGTGAAAGGATTCACCAGACAGCTAGAAATGCAGAAGGATGATTTATTAAAGTAAGAGGAGGGTCACCTGGGCCGAATCTGCTGGAAATGACTGCAAACTACTGCAGTGAGTCTGTTGCGCCTCTAGTTTTATATTTTCTAACCAGGATGCAAATCACTCCGGCTTATAGTGGAATTTCCTACTGAGTTCGGCTTTCTCCATTTGGGTGAGGGAAGGTGCAGATAAGCCAGTTATCACAACCTTTGTATATGTTAAGTTGGTTTAAGTTGGAGCCAGGAGTGGAACCCATACAGATGTGAAACCTTTCAGTCACAGAGTCAGCATTGGGCTGAAGTAAATAGAAACATTAAAACTGGGACACATAGCACATGTATAGGAAGTAGAATCATTAAGTTTTGGCAGAAAGGAAGCAAAAAAAGAAAAGAAAGCTTTCCAAAAGTCCCAGGCTAAATTACACTTGTTAACTCAAATTATACCAGAGATACAAATTTCAAAATAGAAGATTTAGTGCCACCATTACAATCCCCCTGTCTCATCACTGCTGAGACAGGCATGTACCTCATAGAGCACAATAAACTTTTTGCAAGTAACTACAAAAATATTCTGAGTTGGGATTACACTAAAAGGTGGGATTACACTAAAAGCCAACCTAACAATGCCTCACCTACATAACCACAGCTTTTCAATGATTATTCTCAACTACTAAAAGTCTGGGATACCATCTGAATATTATTACTGCTTCTCATGAATTAAGAGGCATTTCGTCTGGAGATCAAGCACATGAAACTGCAACAAAATAATTTGAATTGGAAAGAACCTAGAGATATAAAGAGAAGCACAAAGAAAGAAGGATAAAGGTAGCACAGCAATTGCCCTCTCTGCAAAGAGAAACAAAGCAAGAAAGCTTCTGTTTTAAGGATTTTTATAGAGGGGAGTATTTCCATGACAACTGAGTACTTAGTTATTCTAATTGTGGGAGAAACAAAGCATCCAAAAACTCAGGAAATATGTTCCAGTCACACAGAATAAATCCCAGCTATAGTAGGGACATTGGTGTTTCATTAAAAGCAGTGAAAATTTACCACCAGACTTTTAATTTTAATTTAATATAAAAAAATGTGACAGTATTTCTTGAGAGTCTCTAGATCACTTCAGATGAGATATTAGCTCTTAAAAACCAGTTTGAGGTACATGTAACTCTGCATATCCATAACCTTTGATTTTTTAACTTAATTACTAAAGATTAAATTGAGGAAAACAGTGAACTCTCCCGAACTGAACTTGATGGGAATGTGACAAAGTTATGGAGTTTCATTTAAATTAACACTAATTGAATGGTCTGATTTATCAGAATAATAACCAATCTCTCATATGCACAAATGATATTACAAACAAAATTCTATTTTTTCTTCTAAGATTTATGTGAGAAATATCCTATACTAACTAATTAACGTGATCTAACCTAAAGCTGACCTAAATCAAGTCAGGCCTAAGATTAACTGAAGTATATAAAACAGAGGACAAGACTCTTTGTTGCAAGGCCATTCTAATTCAAATGGACCATTTTCCCTTTGTGGAATCATATTGTGTTGTAGATCATTGCCTCAAATAGGAACTTCCTTTCTCATTCTTCTGAAACATATTTCTTTTCTGACCCTTTCTGGAGTTCTCCACTTAAGGTTTACAGCATATGTTACTAGCAATCCACATACAAGATTGAAGTCATGGGGAATGCATGGTCCTCAGAGTTGAAAGACTGGTACAAGCCCTGCTTCCATCACTTCCCAGCTATTGATAGAGGGGAAATCATTTGACCTCTCTGGGTCTCAGTTTTTTCATCTGCTTAACAGGAATAACAAGGTATCAGTCTAAGATGTTCACTCAACAAATTTCATTGTGCACCAGGCAAGAGATTAAGCAGTGGAGATAAAAAGAAAAGTAAGCCATTATCACTGTTTTTGAGAAATAGTCTAGTAAATAAGACATGTCTAAAGAATACGTATTTGAAATATTTTCAGAGGCAATGATTTTTGAGCTGTCTTATAGAATGAAAGAATATGCTGAATTCGTTATCCTAGGCAAAAGGAACGGGGGAGGGAAGGTAGAGGAAGGAAGGAAAAGGTAAGGAGAGACATAGGAGGGAATAGATGAGATCATCCTTAAGAAAAAGTGCAGCTACCAGACCAGCAAGAACTAGATTTCAGAGGCTGAGAGCAGATCCAGGACACCATCGTTTCCCTCAAGGTGAACTTTTGTTAATTATAATGGATTATAATATTATTAGCATTGCTGTTAGGGAAAATCTCTACCCCCCTGTGTCATCATGACAGTTCTGATCAAGCCAAATAAGGACAGAATCTCTCCTCATGGCAAGGAGTGGTCAGCAAGGACCCATCTAGGAACACCTATAACATCACCCCTAAGTCCTGAATATTTTTAGTGAATATATTTAGTGCCTTCATTTTTAGTGAAATGAATTCCCAAGTCACATTGTTCTTTGGGGCAGCTACCCTTTTCTGGGCCTGCCTGCTCTCTTTTCTTTAATAAATCTACCACTTGCTTGGCTTGTTCCGTGAGCCCTTGAATTCTTTCCTGTGAGGAATACCAAGAACCAGTTTCCTGGCAATAAATGGAGGGAAGAAGTAGGTGACAGAGAAAGAAGGAACCTGAGTTCAAAGAATAATGTGTGTTCAGGTTGCAAGGCTAGAAGAACAATGACCCAAATTTCAGCAGGGTTGGACTATGGTAAGGAGTTCTGGGAGACATGGGCAGAGAAGAAGGTACAGGTCACATAGTAAGATGCTTGATATGCCAATTAGAGGAAAAATATTTTTCCACGGGAAAATGGAGCAATTGTTCCAAGCAATCTGAAAGAAACCTCTTGGCTTTGCACAGGAAATAATTCAAGTGTGAGCCAAACAAAAGAGCAAAAGTAGTTTATTGTGAGGTAGTCCACTCCACAGGCAGAGTAGTGGCTGCCCTTAGGCAAGAGACAGTCCTGACTCTGTACACAGCAGTGGTTTTTATTAGTTAAGCTTTTCAATATGGTTATAAAGGGGAGAGATATTCTTATTCACTCTTGGAAGAGGTGGGCTTTTCCAGCACTTTGGCATACACACCTTTTTTGTCCTTTATATGGTCCTCTCCAGAGGTGTCATGGCTCTAGTGGGTTTGTCATTTAGCATGGAGATGTATTACAATGACTGCATAATGTGGCTGGAGGTTACTTGAGGTGACTCTCATGGCCATCTTGGTCTTGGCTGGTTCTGGGTAGTTTCCTTGTCTCATCTTGATTTACTGGCCTTTGTCTTTGACTGGCGGTTAATGGTTTTCTTGGAGGCACTGCCCTTGCCTTATCTCAAGGTGATATAAGTTGTGGCAACCAGGAGTAACAAAATTGGACATTTTTCTCCTGAAAGATAACACAGTTGTTTGCCACCCAATTTAATCTGAAGCAAGAACTGATTCAATTTCTCCTAGAGTATGAGTTTACTCAAATCTCCCAAGATAAATTTTTTTTTTAATTAATTTTATTGGGGTGACAATTGTTAGTAAATTTACATAGATTTCAGGTGTACAATTCTGTATTACATCGTCTATAAATCCCATTGTGTGATCACCACCCAGAGTCAGTTCTCCTTCCATCACCATATATTTGATCCCCTTTACCCTCATCGTCCACCCCCCACCCCCTTACCCTCTGGTAACCACTAAATTATTGTCTGTGTCTATGAGTTTTTGTTTCTCATTTGTTTGTCTTGTTCTTTTTGGTTTATATACCACATATCAGTGAAATCATAGGGTTCTCTGCTTTTTCTGTCTGACTTATTTCACTTAGCATTATTCTCTCAAGATCCATCCATGTTGTCACAAATGCTCCTATATCATCTTTCCTTAACGCCGAATAGTATTCCATTGTGTATATGTACCACAACTTCTTTATCCATTCATCTATCGAAGGACATTTTGGTTGTTTATTACCATATGACCCAGCAATCGCTCTCCTGGGTATCTACCCCAAAAATATAAAAGCATTTCTCTATAGAGACACGTGTACGCCAATGTTCATCCCAAGATAAATTTAGAAATCGGTTGTCAGTTAGCCGACGAACTCATTTCCTGGGACTTTCCCAGTTTTACAACTCAAAGTCCCACTTTCTGGGAATCTATTCAAACTGGGATTTCCCACAACTCTCCAAGAGTTAACATTAAAGTTCTGTGTTCCCAGACTCCTTCTTCCCAAGGCCTGGGCAAACAGAGACAGTTAATCAACTTAGTTACAGTCACAAGACTGATGGTGAGTGATGGGAGCAGATGGGTCCTGACTGTAGTTATATGTATAAGTAAATATGTCTTAATTATGTGCACAAATAGTTCTTTCAACAGTCCTTAGAAATATATACCCGATAAAAATATATATACACTGAATGTAACAATACTTACAAATTAATATCACTGTGTACTTTAGAACAAGTCCTTTGACTCACTTATCCCCTTATACCTATACAATCTCATGACAGACAAAAGATAGTCTTTTAGAGTGATAATGGCTTGGCAAGATAGAATGTCCTCTCTTGAACTCTAATGTGAAGAATGTTGGGGCAGCAGTTGAGCAGTTGAGGACCTAATGGGTGAGTGTGTCTCAAACACATGATGACACAGGGTGGTATGTAAAAGTTTCAGCATTAATGAGTCTGCTGGCTTTGAGCACGAGGATAAATGAGTCACCCTGACGTGGCCAGATGTGGTAGAGTAGGCAGACACTAGAAACTGGGAGGAAGAAAGGGAAGGGCTTAAAGGAAGGAAAGGAGGAGAACAAGTAGCAGCGGACTCCATGTGTCCATCCCTGACGGATTCAGAAAGAGAGAAAAGTGCACAGGAACAACGAAGGAATGTTTCATACGATCCTCTGAATTCCAAATAAATTGACTTCTTTCTGGCATTGCATTATGTTCATGTCATTGCAGAGCATAGGACAAAGCTATACACAACACTTAAAATCATAATCTGGGTATCATGCAGAAAGTGGAATAAAGATGGATCCATCTTAAGACCCATTTAAAAGTAATTTTACATCAAACCACCAGAAGAACTTCAATTCAAGATGGTTTCCACATAAAGTTTGTCCAGCTGCATAAACCCACAAAACCGCCTTATAAATAGACTCCAATGTGTTGCCAAAGTTCAAGGAAAATGAAAAGTATAAAATATGTAATCCATTTGTTTAGGGGAGATTATATAATACCTCCTCCAAGGAAACAGCAAGAACACTTTCATGCTATCAGCTCAGTGTGGTTGCCAAGTTGGGTTTTTCAATTTACTGTCTTGATTAAATAAATAAGCATGATAATGACCTAGAAGTTAATATTTAAATTTCTGAAGCATTTACTTTTTTATTGTTTCCTGGGGAATTTGCTTTATTTTAGAGGTACTCAACTGTTCTGTAGGCTAAAGTAAGAGGCAGAATATGACAAAAGAGATTTTTTTTTGTTTTTTCCTAAAACCTGGTTGGTATATTTTGTTTTATTAATAGTAGTATTTCCCCTTAACATTTTAGTGTCTTAAGTGTTCTGCTAATTCATGATAAGTGGGTGTGTGTGTGACAGTGTGTGTGTGTGTAAAGGTTTTAATTATTCACATAAAAATAGTCTACGTGAACCAATTAGATAATTATATATAAAAAGCATAAAACAGAACTATTAAATATCCTTATACTTCAAATGAATTAAGCAGTAAAATGTAAGTATCATATAGTAACATAATAATAATATAGTTGGTATTAAAATTATGCCCAGAATTAACAGTACTAAGTAAATTAAAAAATAATAATAAAAAAGAAAAACTTTACATAATATATAGTAAAGTACTGTATCTGAAAAATACTAAATATATGAAATTAGTATTTACAAAATACATCCTGAATGGCCACTAAAAAGAATCCTAACCCCTGGTCATATATCTGGAGAGTGTGTGTAAAAATGTATCTTTTTGTGGAATTAACAAATTAGGATAGTAATATAGCATAGCAGTTCTATCTAATGCTAGTTTTAAAATATCATTTGAAACATGTTATGACAGTAAGAAGCAATTTCAGAAACTCTGTCAACACTGGGGTACCAAAGTATCCTTTTTTTGAGGAATATCTACCAATATCTTGAAAGTCATTTGCATTGTTGGAGGTCACTCAAAGGATATGAACCCCAGCTAATCCTCAAGCTAGAGCCCAGCAATTGTAGCCCCCTCACCCCTTCCCACATTATTGGAATATACCACCCACTGTTCCCACACTAGGAGCTATTTCAAGGACACAACCTTGAAAGAACAATGTGTTGTTGAGAACATCTGGACTGTGTATGTGACTGAATCCAGGTAAGTCCTCTGTGTACACTTTTAAGATTCTTGCCAATGTGTGTGAAAATGTACTCGTCTTGTAGCCGCCCAAGACAATCCTCAGATGTAAGCTCCTTTTCATATGAAAAGTGTCACTTACCTATCTGGAATGGGCTGACTCTTTCACTGGTCTCTCCTTGCTCACCATGTATATAAGGGGCAAGTTTTTGAACCAATAAGCATGGAGTACAGTTTAGCAAATTCTGGTTAAATTATGGCAAGAATTCTCATAAAATGTACCCTAAAAATGAAATTTAGAATACAAGGCCAATTTGATAGATGCCTTCGTCCTACTAAAGCAGTAAATAATCTCATTAATTGTAATGCCTACTTATATGTTTGAATGATGCATAAATTAATATTTCAATTATTTGGAAAGGTATGTATGTGTAGATATTGACACAGTGTTTCAATTTGGATTTATCACGGGTTCCTACATCCCACAGAGGATGCTAAAATACTGAGATGTGTTCAGTTAATGGAGAAGACCCTTGACCTTGGTGGAAGCCACTTTGCCCAATGATGTACCTTCACACACTGTGAGCCTCACCCCTTGGTTTCTTAGGGTCTGAATGGATTTAAACCCCTGATGGGACCCAGGGCCATTTCAGCCCCTACTTGCCAGTGAAATAAATGTCATCAAGTAATTTGGAATGTTTAGCTTGAAGAAAGACAGGCATTACCACATTCAAGTTAGAGCTATGTCAAATGGAAAAAGAGCTAGACTGACTTTCTTCTTCCAGAATCAAATAAATGAGCAGATCAATTGAGGGATGGCAATTTTCAGTCAGCATAGGTAAGACTGCTGGCAATGAGAAAAATGAGAAGGTATTCCTGGTACTGTCGCTACTTTCCTAGCACCAAAAGTTTGCACAAAGAGGATAAACAGCAATTTCTGAAATCTCTACGGCCCCATCCATCTCCTAAATGTTTAAATACTTGACATATTTGGATCCCTTCAAAGAGTATTACAGTGACACACGACACAGGCTCATGCACTGAATTGTCATGTGTGTCTGATATGAATCACAGAAGAAACAAGAACCATGGCCTACGAAACCTGTTACTGAGTCTGAAGCCTCGTGCCCCAGCAACGTTTCGACAGTAATAGCACTCAGGCCACCTTTTCTAGCAATTAGTTTACAAATCCAAATAAATTGCCTTTGGATCACTATAATTTGCTTACCTGAATCATTCTTGTCAGATTGTATGCTAATAGTCTGTCCAACAATTATTATTCCTGTCTGCTGTTTCTCAGCAGCTGCCATATCATTCTCCAGATGGGGTGTTGTTACATTTCTAGATGAAGAGCAGTGGTTGCTATTTTATACTTAAGCATAATTATGTCTGTGACAACTACCTGGGCCAAATAAGGTCACATTATGTCAACAAGTACCTGTAGGCAATTAGATAGTTATTTGCCTGCCTAAGAAGTCCTTAGTAGTAATTTTGGATAAATTCTGTGCAATGTGATCCCTGCATACATTACATTGTCAAATAAAGCTAGATTAGAACAGGGTTCAGATCAAATTTCTTCTCTGTGCCAGGAAAAGCATACTCCCACATTTGGGGTGAATATGAGTTGAGTGGTAAGAATTGAACAAAAACCCTTCCTCTTTTTTCTCCACCTATGGATTATGGTACATGTTACCGAAGGGATCATATACTTGTATAATAACAGTAAGAACAGGAAAAAAAAACAGTCAATGTTTCCTGTGCACTTATTATGTGGCAAATACTGTCAAAGCACTTTTGTCCAGTTAGACATCCATTCAACAAATATTTCCTGATTGCCTTCTCTGTGCCTGACAGTGTATGTTCTTGTCCCTGGAGAGTCAATGGGGAATAGGACCAAAATAAGTACTGCTCTTGTGGAATGAATGGACTTTGTGGGAAATAAGAAATAAACTAGAAATCAAAGAAAGAAATACTGTGAGGTTAGGAACACTGCTATAAGGTAAACTGGATGCTGTGTGATGGAAAAAAAACAGGAGGAAAACGGTCAGGAGAGGCTAGTCCAGGTGGTGACATGTAGGATGAAGAGTCAACTGTGTCAAGAACCTTCCAGACATAGAAGGCAGCAAATGGGAAGGCCTGGTGTGCAAAAAAGGCCTTGAATCTCCACATGGTACCATTTTGCCATTTGTTCCCCACGGAATCTTAGGATGTGGGCATCAGTCCCATTGACTAGATGATAAATATACGTAACTTGTCCAAGTTCACACAGACAAGAAAGAGGTGATACAGCTGGTATTTGAACTCTCGTCTAATCACAAAGATATCTCTCTTAATCCCTTTTAATTTAATAGAAGCCTACTATCCACACCTTCCTGTCTTTTGTTTTCCACTGAACAATATATCCTAAGGATGTCCACAAATAAAAGCAGTTAAACTTTACCTTTTTCTCCCCTAATTTCCTTAGGAAGCTATACGCACACATATTAGTTTCCCAAGCCTACTGTAAAAATATGCCACACACAGGGTGGCTTAACTAACAGAAACTTTTGTCTCACAGTCTGGAAGTTAGAAGTCTGAAATCAAGGTGTTGGCTGAGTTGGTTCCTTCCGAAGACTCTGAGAAAGGACCTGTTCCAAGCCTCTCAGAGTTTCTGTTAGCCTCGGGCATCTCATGAACGACTTCTCCCTGTATCTCTTCATATTGCCTTCTCTGCGCCCAAATGTTCCCCTTTTTATAAGAACACCAGTCCTGTTGGAGTAGAGCCCACCCTAATGACCTTACTTTAACTTGATTACCTCTATAAAAACCGATTTCCAAATAAATTCTTAAGTACAAGGAGTTAGGACTCCAACATACCATTTTTGGAGGACACAATTCAGCCCATAACAACCCATATATATTGTTTTACAGAAGTGGGGTTATTTCACGTGCTGGGGTACTTTTGTTGTTTCTGAGTTTATTTGTACACTAGTTTCCTCTCTCCCATCTGCAGTTTTCCTCTCCATGACTTCAGTTACCCACAATCAAATGTGGTCAGAAAATATTATATAGAATATTCTAGAAATAAACAATTCACAAGTTTTAAATTGAGCTCTCAGCTGAGTAGCATGGTGAAATCTCATTCCATCCAGCCCGGGATGTTAATCCCCCCTTTCTCCAGCATCTCCACACTATATATGCTCCCTGCCCATCAGTCACTTAGCCCTTGTCTTGGTTCTCAGATTGGTTATCAGAGACAGAGAGAAAGAGAGGCCACTTTCATATAAGTTTTGTTATATTATATTATTATAATTGTTCTATTTTATTATTAGCTATCTCTTAGTAATCTCTTACTGTCCCTAATTTATAAATTAAACTTTACCATACAAATGTATGTGCATATCGGAAAAAGCATAGTCCTATGCATGGTTTCAGGCCTCTATGTGAGGAGTTGAAACATATCCCCCATGGATAAGGGGGGATTACTGTACCTAATATTCTCATTTTTTGTTTTATTTTCTCTTCTAATTAGATTATCCATGAGGACCACCACCAGCAACACTCTAGGGTAACCAATGTTTGTGCCTGGTTTATAACTTTCATACTTCTTTACACACACATACACACACACACACACAAATACACAAATGTACATGTATAGAAACATTTTTTGTGCTTTATAAAATATGAATTAGATCGTGAACACTATTCTTCATCTTATCTTTCTTACTTAACAATACCGGCCATAGAGGCTTATTCAAGTCAACAGGTAATCATTCCTTTTAACAGCACTATGATATTGCATAATGTATATGGACCATAATTTATTCTACCTTTCTTCATTTGTTACGCTTTCTCAAGCACTCTGAAGTACTGTTTGTCTCACTCACAGGCTTGCATGATTTATAGCTCCCAAAAGATAAGCAGTTTGAATGTATTACAGTGTGAAAGCCTGTGTGACCCATGATGAGGAATTATCCATCCCTGTCCTCCATCAAACGCAACAAAACACTATCCCTTTAAAGGGAGCCATTCAATGAGAGGCTTCACGAATCAGGCTGTATCCATGTCTAACTGGTTCATAAAATCATTCAGAGCTAGAGATTTAATCTTCAGCTCCATGATCAGTGTCGTCATCCTTTATGTACAAGTAATGATTGTAGATACTGCCTAGGATTGTTATAAGAATTCATTTCAGGAAGCTTTTGTCTATAGCATGAGAAGCCAATAGTAATCATTCAGCAAATATGATCCCTTTTATTATCATTATGCATACATGGACATTTTTATTTTGACCAGTTTTATAATCCCATCAATTGGCTTTTTAAAGTTCAGGAGTGGTATTATTTAAGGGCACAGGTTATAGTTTCTTCATTGCCAATGATGCCAACATATTGGCCTCATGGCCCAAGTTCGTCACTATGTTTCCTGTGAGAAGAGGGAGAGAAGTTGGGAAAGATGGCATAGACAATGATTGAAGAGTCTCCAAAACCAACTATCCATTAACATATGGATAAAAACTGTGGTTTTGAGAAAACAAATTGAAATACACTGGTACCTTGGTTTTAGTACGTCTCCATTGACGAACATTTCGGTTTATGAACACCATAAACCTGGAAGTAAATGCTTCTGTTTTTGAACATGCCTCAAAAGTTGAATATGTCATGTGGCTTCCACTGAGTGTAAGATCCTGAGGCCTGTTTTTGAAACAGCTGTCAGCTGTTTTTGAACGTTTCAGAACTCGAATGGTCTTCCAGAACGGATTATGTTCGAAAACCAAGGTATCACTCTATTTAATGATGATCAAAATAAGACTCTCGAAGATAATTATATTGATTTCTCTGCGTTATACTACTGTAAAAATAATTTGACTTAGAAGTATCAGGAGACAACACAAAGCCCTCTACAATTCAAGAAAGAAAAACAATATATTTGGCGAGAGATCAGTTTTTTCAAAAAACTATGTAGTTTTGCTAAGAGGAAAAAAAATCAGGTATCAAGAATTAGGAAGGGGGTTTTCCTAGTGGTCATGCTTGTCAAGCATGGAAAGCATGTACTTGGATGGCAAAGAATCAATCTACAAGTTTAAAATGTTTACCTAAACAATTTCCACTATTCATGGGTCAAGAAAGAATCTTCAGTTTTGTCTAGTAAGAGTCTGATATATTGAGTCACTTAAAATCATGGTAGTTTATTAGTTAAGGTGATTAGGGTCAATGGTTGTAAAACACAATGTTCCATTTTGATATCACATTAGCCAGTGTTCCTGTAAGCGGAAGATATTTGCTTTGCAGGAGAAACAAAGAGTTCAATTTCTAAATGATCACTGGGTCTATTAATGTGCCATCTCTACTTTTAGAGCAATGATAAAAACCATATGATATTTAGAATAAAATTTAAAAATTACTCATTGATTCAAACCTACATTTGGAATCATTACAATCCCCCAATTGTTTTAAGTAGACTGATAGTTCTACATTTATATTCTAATACTTTAGTCCATGACAAGTATTACGAAATGCAATGAAACACATCCCTTTCAGTATTTTTGACACTCTTGAAAAGATATGCCACATAATAACTCAAAAGAAAGTCAAAGCTATAAAGCAATGTAATTCATATACCTGGCAGGCAGTAGGTTAGGGTAACTTCCTGTGACAGGCTTAGTCAAACGGAAATAGGTGTAAAAATGTGGATGTCCTGAAGTAGGAAAATGAATGCAAGACAAAAAGCTCAAGTTTTACCAGCATGCAAAAACCTGCTTGCAAAAACTTTCACAGTAATACATGTTTGAGGAATAAACTCTATCAGAAGAAACAGTGAGACATGCATAGCAGAAGCAAATTTTGTATATTTAAAAATATTATTGGCAACAACAACACACCCTTAAACCTACATTGCTGTATTTTTCATTAAGTTATGTCTCTCACTGTCTTTGTGTCTCACTAATGAAGTATAGGCTCTCATGGGGCATAATATCCTTTCCTTAGCCAACTTTGGATGCCCAGCACCAAATGAGAATTTAACTGAAGGAGGCATTTCATGCAGGCCTTAGGATAGTAATGCTATTTTGGTCTCAGGGAAAAAAAAAATCAGCTCAAGAAAGTCTCAAATTTTAGAAACAACATCATGAGCTTAATGTTTTCACAGTCTTCTTTTAGAAGCAGAACATTGTAAAGGTTAATTGAATATGAATGGACATTCATTCTCTTTGCCTTGTGCCAAGATTATAACTATGAATATAAAATGAACAGTATACCCAAAGTAACAATGACCTAATACAAATACACTTCACTTTGTCTTTCAGTTTCTAATATTTCTTAGAGGACACAGTCTGCAGACACACCTCCATTCCTTGTCAGGTTCTTCTCAGTGAATGAGAGTGGTAAGTGACCCTGCGATTGTGGAAGCCACAGCACAAGAGGATTTCTAATAGACAATCCTTAATAGTTCATTCACAAAGAGAAATGCCCTTTTGGCTGTCATCCCCATATGTAAGCATATTTGATTACTAGGGAGGAGAGCAGTATGGATGTTTTGTGAGGCATTTACACGAACTGAAGAACCGGCTACGAGTTTGTTGCTGTCAGGCTATTTCTGAGAACATCCCCAGATCTCTGCTGAGGCACAGATAAAGCCTGTCCCTTCTTCAGCTGATAATGGGTTAAATGGATTATTCAACAAAACTTCAAAAACGTAGTCCATGGGGCAAAAGAACGTTAATCTGGTATCAACAAAATTAAGGAAGGTTGCAAAGGAGTTAATGGGTGATGGAAAAGGAGATGATATGCTCAAGGTCTTAAACTAAGGTGTCAGTATATAGAACCAGCAAGGGACACCTACCCTTAGCTGGAAAAGGATGTAGAAAATGGGTAAAAGAAATGGACAAGCAGTATACAGAAAAATGCTCATGTTATTTGAAAGTAATATAGGGAAGGGTGTGGGGACTATTTTTGCAGAAGAAGAAACTAAGAGGTTGGATTCCAAGTCCGCGGCCTACGAGCTCCAAGACACAGAACGCAGGCAGACATTAATCGATGACACAGAGCAATCTCTTCAGAAGACAGAGATTCCATTAGGACCATCTTTGCAGTTATGCCCACAGCAAATTAAACACAGGTTGTGCTTTACAAGAGTTAAAAAACTAACCTGCCCCTATTCTTCTTGCATTACTGAAGTTAAAGATAAACTTACCACTGTTCGTCTAGTCTCCTTTCCCCACAAATCAATGAATTTTCCATGGAAGCGGGAAAACACATATAAACCCTAGCCCAGGGAAGCGGGAAAACACATATAAACCCTAGCCCAGGGAAGGGAGGAGTCTCTTCCACTATCCTTTAGAGACCGCCACTCTGTCTGAGAGATGGCCCTTCTTTTTTTTCTTTTCTTTTTTTTCTTCTTTTTTTTTTTTTTACTAAATCTCTGCTAAATAAACTTATTTTAACTTTAACCTCTAGACCGGCTCACGTTTGAATTCTTTCCTACGCAAAGCCAAGAACCCCTGTGCTGTTTTTTTTTTTTTTCCCTGTAACAAAAGGACATATTAAATTGTTGGTAATCAGAAAAATGAAAACGATGACAACAACAAGATATCAGATAATACTTTTTAAGTTGGCAACAATTAGAAAGTTGGATATTTCCCTGCGCTCATGAGGCTGTAGAGACCCTCATGGACTGCTAATGGGAGTAATGGCTGGTGCAGGCATCATTCCAGAAAGCAACCCAGCACTACCTGGAGAATACACACACACACACACACACACACACACACACGCACACGCACAATATTTTTATTTACTTATATATCACAGTATACCAGTCCAGGATGTATATTCCAGGGAAATCCACACACAGCCCCATAAAGATTGGTTCAAAACATTGCTTGTGTTGGTAATGAGAATTGGAGATAGAAACTAAGTAATATTGGGGTTTGTTTTTTGATGTATCTGAATACTTTCAGGGAACTTAGCGCTCTCCACTTGACATAACCCCTGCCTCTCCTTTTATTTAATAGCTTATAAACAAAGCTTTACCCTTTCTATCACCTGTCTGGCCCCTCCCGACACTAGACTCCATACTCCTGCTCACCGGTCCCGTGCTTCAGTGTCTCCCAGGTACCTCGAGCCCATTTAGAAATGTGGGGGAGACCCCTGAGTAGGCATCAGCCTGAGTTTGCAGGACAAAACGACAGCCATCAGTCTATGTTCTGATCAACTAGAGAGAAAGACACAACCCCTTCTTGAGGGAGCTCTAATTCTGCACATTACGAGCTGCAGAAACAAGCATATTGGAAAGTGTTTGTTTGTTTTCATGATATTTTGCTTGCTTGAAGGACACAGCAAAAGAAACAGAAGAGTAAAAGGACAGAACCTAAGATTTCCCTTCTTTTGCTTTAATTTGAGCCATTTGCAAAATGACACATCACAAGGAGATGGGAGCCAGTTTTCAAATTTGGATCCCTCATTCAGCTCTCTACACACGATGCATGGAAAGTCAGTGGCCCCTACTTGCCAGCTTTAAGGGATTTAGTCCGCTAATGAAAGCGTTCCAAATGAACAGATGTCCGAATACTGTTTCATGGACTGGATACTAAAATCAAAACTCTGTCTGCAAATTTGAGAGCAATGAAAGTCTGTTGCAAATTCTGATTGGGGTGAGAGGGAACTCATGCAGCCACGGAGGGTTACTGCAAACTGGCACCATTCAGGAGGTTTCTCTGCAAACGTAAAATATCTAGTTTGTCAACAGAGACCCTACAAATCTGTACAACTTTATGTTTTACATTATCTGTTTTCCTTAAGACACCGTACTATGATGTGTTAGGAAAATTTACTAGAGAATAATTACATCCAGTGTTACCATATTCCTATTAGTGTCCAGTTCTCAAATTTACCATTCAAAGGGATAGGAGAAATTAGTAAAAGATTCATGATAAAACAACCAAAATTTTAGAATTATAATTAGACGAGTGCTTTCACAATCACATACTTAAGTAGATAAATGCTAATCTTTAAACACGTTACTGCTTTTTAGATCACATTTTTTGTTAAGCTCTACATGTCCATTCAATTAATCTCTATTAAGTGTCTATTGTGTAGCAGTCATTATGTTAAGTTGTGTGTGTTTGTGTGTGTGTGTGAGAGAGAGAGAGAGAGTGTGTGTATGTGTGTAACCACATTTAATGTTACAGCAATCCATAAGGGGTTTTTGATACATTTTATGAAAAAAATATTCATTTAAATTTGGAATGTATTCCACTAGCTCATTATTTTTTAAACAAGCAGTCACGATTGCTGTAGAAGTAACCATGTCTAGGTATAGTAACCACATGTAAGTGCCCAGTGGAAAGTTCACTAACTTAATTGTCTGACCTCGTATGTAAAGAATCATACGTTCACACACAATGTACAAGAGTTTTCATAGCAGCATTCTTGCTAATCAGTCCAATTAATAACATCAGAATGGATAAATAAGTCATGGGTCATGCAAAAAATAATGGAATAGTACATGACAATGAAAATGAACAGATTGCAAGTACAGCCCTGTGCTGCATAAGGTCCTTTTGGTCAATGGTGAACCACATAAGGTACAACAGTGGACCTATAAGATTATCATGGAGCTGAAATGTTCCTATCACCTAGTGATGTAGCCGTGGTAACGTCACCACGCCACCCGTTACTCACGTGTTTGTGGTGGTACTGGTATAAAAAACCTATCCCGCTACCAGGTGTACAAAGCATAGTGCATAGAGTTATAGTAGGCTATAACACGGGGGTCTGTGGGAGTGCACTGTATGACCTTCCCGCAATGATGACAACACCTAATGATGTACACCTCAGAATGGATCCCCAGGGTTAAATGGCCCATAGCTGCACATACAATGCTATGAATGACTCACAGAAACAATAGAGAGTGAAGTGACAGAAGCCAAACACAAGCAGGTTTGGCTATGTGATTCCATTTATGCAAAGTTTAAATTAATCAAAGGAGGTGAAAATAAGAATAGTGATTACCTTTGTGGGCGTGCATAGTGCCAGGAAGGGACATGCGGGGAGTCAGGGGAAGGAAATCTAGGGTGCTGGTTGTGTTCTGATCATTGATCTGGGTGTGTGGGGGTAACACGGATGTTTGCTTTGTGAACATTTGAGCTGTACTTTTTCTCTGTGCGTTTGATACGCCAATTATAAAGTGTGTGTACATAAAAAGAAGTAACCACATACATGACACCAATGGTGAGAAATACGTGCTGTATAATAATTCAGTTTTAAAAACTTAAAAATCTGACTGTATGAGTACAACTCAGCAAATATCTTACTGCATACTGCCAGAGAACACAGAAAGTGATAAGAATATACTAAAGTTTTGGAATTAATAGTATTTCTTTCTAAGTTTTTTCTTCACATTGGTATAAAATTATATAATTACTTCTTCCTTAAAAGTTTATTAAAGTGACAATTGTTAGGTAAAGGGGATCAAATATACGGTGATGGAAAGAGAACTGACTCTGGGTGGTGAACACACAATGTGATGTATGAATGATGTATTGCAGAATTGTACACCTGAAATTTATATACTTACTTTTTAAAAGGTAAAAGCAATATGCTATGCCTAAGATTCCTCCAGCCTGCTTGCTCACTATAAAACTTCCAAACTCAATTTGTCATGTAGCTGGGACAGATGTGCCCTGAACAGACATAACTGCTCCATAAATGCTTTCCTTTATGTCTGTACAATACACATTTATCATCAATATTGTTTCCAGATCAGTAATGTTTCTACTCGGGTTATTCACATGGCAGAGGTGTCTCAAACCTCTGGGGTCAGTGACTTCTTTCTTGGAATTAAGTATGTAAAAAAGAATGAACACATTCATGCCTACCTGAACACAAAATAGAAAGGTTTACATTACTCATGGAATAATGTGGAACTTTCACAGGGGAAGCAAAATCTATAATCTGTATGAAAGGTTTTGTCCTCTAACTTTTCCAAAGAGAGGCAGATCGTGCCATTTCAAACTCTAAAGTACAAATGAAAAGTAGCGTCCTTTTAAGTTCCAGATGTGAGCACAAAGCAGTAATTTTACCACCAGACAGCAATTTGGTATCATAAGAGTAGTATATAGAGAGTAGGTAAATTCTCCAGTTACCACTGAAGGTGAGTATTCATGGTCATATAAGGACATGCCAGGGAAAGATCTTGTTTATTCCCTTTCGTTTTCTGTCTTCTTCTAATGTATGTTCAGAGAAAGGAGAGTTCAGGCAGATAGTGTTAACTGACCAGGATGTCATCCTCAATATGGTATCTGCTGATGTTAATTACATTACTTTACTTTTTCTTAACCTTATTCCAAGTGTACTAAGTCCTAAATTTTCTACTTAACGATGCCCTCAATAAATTTACTGCCATCCTATTTGACTCTGAACATGCTTTCCCCTTGGCTCTTTTCCCACTAAGGTAAGAAGAAATCTACTAAACTAGTTTAAGCAAAACTGCAGGATGTATTGTTGAGCTACAGAGATATCTCACGGAAAGCAAAAACAGGATGGCGACCCTGATTTTAAGGAAACATAGAGCCAGTTACAAGAGAGTGTACGCCAAAGGTCCAGTCTCTTTTTTTTAACCTTCATATCTGCTTTGCCCACCTATTTCATGTTTCTTCTCTTCTCTGTCATCCTCGACCCCCAATTCTCCGATCCCCCTCCTCCTCCTTCCCCGCCTCCGTCTCTGTCACTGTCTCTGTCTCTCTCTCTTTCTCTCTCTCTGTCTGTCTGTATCTCTCTCTCTCTCTCTCTCTCTCTCTCTCTCTCTCTCTCTCTCTCTCTCTCTCTCTCTCTCTCTCTCTCCCACACACACACTTTCTCTGAAATGGTATACATATTAACCACATAGGGCCACCACTACCTCAGATTCATATTTGCAGCTAGTTGGCTGCAAACCTTGAATCCTGTTACAAATTAATGCTAAAGAATATCTGATTGGTCATATTTGGTTCTAGTATCTTTGGGAAAAGAAACAATGAGCTCCAAGACCGTGAGCTTTTAATGCTTTTAAACACTAGACCAGGAACACCACCCCAAAACACCCTTCCAATTCTCAAGGACAAGGAGAGAGAAAAGCCAGACTAAATGCTATGAAACTCTCATATGAATGAGACAGTGTGACCGATACAAGCAGGGATAGTGTCGTGAATATAATGGCAGAAGAGTCAGCGCTGAGAACACACATCATATTGGAATTTCATCATTACCACTATCCCCTCTAAACCTCTCATTGCCCTTAGAGTGAATCCCAAACTGCTGCCAAGTCCTGAAGTCTTGATATCATATGGAGTCTTGTATGCCTTTAATCTTCCTGTGCCTGTCTTTACTGATTCCCTATGATTTTCTCCACCAATTTGCATTCCCACCAACGATGCACAAGGCTGTTCTTTTCTCCACAGCCTCACCAACACTTGTTATTTCTTGTTTTTTTCCTTTATTTTTTAATATTAGTTTCAGGTGTACAAACCAACATAATGATTACACATTTACACCCCTCACAAAGTGATACCCCACCAAGTCTACTAGTCCTCTGACATCGTACATAGCTGTTACTAAATCATCGACTATATTCCCTATGCTGCACTTTACATCCTGTGAATATATATATATATATATATATATATATATATATATATATATATACACACACACACAATTATAGTTGACATTAAATATTATAGTATTATTCTTCATCAGCTTCAGGTGTACAGCACAGTGGTCAGGCATCCACACAATATATGAAGTGACTGACCAGATAAGCCCAGTACCCATCTGGCACTCTACATAATCTTTACAACATTCTTGATTATATTCCCCATACTCTATTTCATATCCCCTGATTGTTTTGTGACTACCAATTTGTACTTTCTAACCCCTCACCTTCTTCCCCACACCCCACCCCATCTAGCAGCCATCATTTTTTTCTTGGGATCTCTGTGTCTATTTGTTTGATTTGCACATTTATTCTGTTAAGATTCCACATATAAGTGAGATCGTATGGTATCTGTCTTTCTCAGTCTGACTTATTTCACTCAGTATAATGTCCTCTAGGTCCATCCACACTGTTGCAAATGGTAAGATTTCATTCTTTTTTACGACAGAGTAATAATCCATTGTATAAATGTACTACAATTTCTTTATCCAATCATCTATTGGTGGGTATTTCGGTTGTTTCCATATTTTAGCTATTGTGAATACTGCTGAAATAAACATAGAGGTGCATATGTTTTTTCAAATTAGTGTTTGGATTTCTTTGGATAAATACCCAAGCGTGGAATTTCTGTGTCATAAGGCAGCTCTATTTTCAATTTTTTGAGGAACCTCCATACTGATTTCCATAGTGGCTGCACCAATCTGGAATCCCACCAAACTACACGAGAGTTCCCTTTTCTTCCCATCCTTGCCAATACTTGTTTGTTGATTTATTGATGATAGTCATTCTGACAGGTGTGAGGTGGTATCTCATTGTGGTTTTTATTTGCACTTCTCTGATGATCAGTGACATTGAACATCTTTTCCTATGTCTATTGGCCATCTGTATGTCTTCTTTAGAGAAATGTCTCTTCATGTCCTCTGCCCATTTGTTTAATTGGGCTGTTTGTGTGTTTTTTTTTTTGTTTGTTTTTTTTGTTTTTTTTGGTGTTGAGTTGTATGAGTTTTTTATAAATTTTGGATATTAATTATTTTCAAATGTATTATTGGCAAATGTCTTCTCCCATGCAGTAGGATGCTTTTTTGTTTTGTTGATGGTTTCCTTTGCTGTGAAAAAACTTTTTAGTTTGATGTAGTCCCATTTGTTTATTTTATTTTATTTTGCTTCCCTTGCTCAAGGGGATATATCAGTAAAAATATTATTAAGGATAATATCTCTGAGTTTACTTCCTATATTTTCTTCTAGGAGTTTTATGTTTTTGGGTCTTACAGTTATATTTTGAGTTTATTATTGTATATGGCATAAGAAGGCAATCCAGTTTCTTTTTTTTTTTTTTTGCATGTATCTGTCCAGTTTTCCCAGCACCATTTATTAAATAGATTGTCTTTGCCCCAATATAAATTCTTACTTCCTTTGTCATCTTTTAAATGACCATATAAGCATAGATTTATTCTGGGCTCTCTATTTTGTTTCATTGATTTATGTGTCTGTTTTTATGCAAATACCATGCTGTTTTGATTACGATAGCCTTGTAGTATAGTTTGCTATCAGGTAGCGTGATACCTCTCGCTTTATTATTTCTCAGGATTGCCATGGCTATTTGGGGTCTTTTACAGTTCCATATAAATTTTAGAATTATTTGTTCTAGTTCTGTGAAAAATATCATTGGTATTATACTTTGATAGGAACTGTGTTGGAAAAAAAATAAGAAAACTATAGGCCAATTTTGTGTCTTTTTTATTACTAGTCATTCTAATAGGTATGAGGTAATATCTCATTTGGTTTCGATTTGCATTTTCCTGATGATAAGTGATGTTAAGCATCTTTTCATGTACCTGTTGGCCATCTTTATGTCGTCTTTGGAAAAATGTCTACTCAGATCCTCTGCTCATTTTTTAATCAGAATATTTGTTTGTTTGTTTGTTTTTTGCTATTGAGTTGTATGAGTTCTTTATATATTTTGAATATTAACTCTTGTCAGCTATATAGTTTGCAAACATTTGTTCCCATTCAGTAGCTTGCCTTTTCATTTTATTGATGGTTTTCTTTGCTGTGCAAATATATTGTTTTTAAAAAGTTCATTCAGATGTGTAAAATACATGTTTATTTGGAAAATGGTCACATTACTTTAGAGTAGATTTTCCAAAAGTGTGCTCCCTGGATCAACAGTACCAGAATCATTTGGAAAATCGCCAAAAATGTAAATGATAAGGCCTAATCTTATACCTACTAACTTAGACACTGAATATTTTAACAAACCTTGTAGGTGATTCTGATATATGCTAAGGTCAAAACCACTGCTTTTGAGCCACATATTTTTCACAGGATATTCCTGGACTGTATATTTATCTCATCTGTGCCGAATGTTTCAGTAAAGCTGGTTTAAAATTAGGAAATAACATGAATTCTTGTGCTAACTTTTTTTAAAGTATTCAAAGCATTCTTTTTAATAAGATAAAACATTAATTGCCTTCCTATGAAAGCAGCTGTCTATCGCCCAGGAAGCCTTCTGTTTAGAAAAGTAAAATTGCGTAACAGACAAGTACATTGCTTATGCAGAAACAAGCACAAGAACCATTTGTTGCTGCATTTCTACGTAAAATGTGTTTATGATATTCATCAATCAACAGCATTAAACATTTCACTTTCTTGAGAAATTAGAGAAAACCACTTCATCAAAGAAAAAGTTTAGGTAAGGGCAGATAGGTTGGAAAATTACACAGAGTACTCAAACTGATGAAATTTCTAAATATTTTAACATGGAAAGATGTATGAGTCAATATGAGCCTAGATACTCACAGGCATATTTTATTGAGCTACTTAATAATCAGAGCTTCCATCTAAGCCTGGCATATTTTTAGATTTCATAAATTAAGTGAATTAGGACTGGTAAAATACTTACATCTCCCGTTATATTGTCACCTAGTTCATCTTTATTGTTTTTTTTTTCCTCTCATTTTTAAGACACAACCTATTACAACTGCTCTGTAAGTCTAGGGCGCTATGCATTAATTGTTACAAAATGATGTATTTTAGGTTTCCATTAAAGTTTAGAATCTCTTTCAGAGTTGCTTGCAGAAACAAACCATATTTATATTGTATGTGTATAATTATGCACTGTTCACTTAAAATTAATTTTATAAATTAATACATGTACATCTAAGCAATTGTGTTACAGTGAAACATGACAACTGGAAAGAGACATGTATTGGTAATAGACAGTATAAGGTATTCAGAAGGATCTGGATTTAACACCTACTCTGACCTTCATAGTCTTATGACCTTAGTCAGGTTACTTAATGTTTCTGAGCCCAAGGTCATCATCGCTAAAATGAAAATTTTAGATGTATAGAACTTGTAGGACTATTATGAGTCCATCCGAAGTCTAATTGCTCCTTATGTCACCCATCTCAGTCATCTTCATCTTCCCATACACAAAACAGTCATGGAATGCTTGATGTGGGTTTCTTTTGGAACCAGTGAAGGAAATGAACTTTTCCTAGGTGTACTTTCTGGGCAAAGGACAGACCTAGCAGTGTAGGAACAGAGAGAAGCATGAGGATGTCAACTGTAGGGAATCTTAGAAAATGTAGGGACGTTGTGTCAGCTGTCCCAGGCCATATACGTTATGCTGAAAACAAGTTTAATCAAATTTTGTAGGTGGCTAAGAAATGCCAGTTGTATCTGGATTACATACATTAATTCATTGCAATGTCTAGTGTCTTCAGTATTAATACAAAACTATAGTTCCTAGTTTTCTAACTATGGGTGTGAAATAGGAGTGGGCAGGCCATGAGAACCTATTCCCCGTAAGGATCTGATCCTATGGTACTTGAGATTTTCACTTTTGAATTGTCTTCCAAATGTAGAATTTCATACAATTCCAGTATATTCGTATGTTTACCAAATAAATACATTAATATAATACTTTGTGCATTTAAAATATCTGTGTACTTGGTAATCATCCAGTGTTGATACAATCAATATATGTACACCACGATGTATAAATGCACACAGCAGGGTAACCCTACCAAGACAATTTCTATAATTGAAAAGTTTAGTAAAAAGCATAAAACAAAACAGAAATCTTCATTTTACTGTGTCCTCTTCTTGTACTTATTAAGACGGTTAGGGCTGACTGAGACGGCTGAACACAATGGGAAATGCTAAGTGTTCCTGCCTTTTATTAGTACATCTAATGCCTCAATTTGCTGGAAATGTGGTTAATCTGCATTGCACAGAGACTTCTTTTCAAAAATCTATGTTATCATTACTTTTTTCAATACTGCAAAGACAGTGGTGTTTTGTCTAGTGAATCATAAGTTGTTCTCAGTATTGTTCTCCTCCAATTGATTTTCTAAAAATAATAATAATAATAATAATAATGTTTTCAAGAGGTGTTTTGTTTTATGCGTAGGGTAAAATCCGACAGCCTTTTCATATTCTGGGCTACTTGTTGAATGGGGCTGCAGCATTACTTAATAATAAAGGAACAGATAAAAACAAGGAGGGAAAGACAATATCACACTTCAGTTGCTTAATCAATTATCTACTTTCTCCCACATTCACTGAAGAACATGCTTTATTATCTTGAGAAATAAAATCTTGCTAGCTCTCTCCATAAAGTAAGAACCTCTAAAGGCCTGTTAGAAGCATTTGTAATATGGGTGCTAGAAAACCACAGTGTGGCCAACACGGGTTCAATTAAATGTGTTCCCCAGCAAGAAATCATCTGCAAAAATCAATTGCACCTGAAGTTTTGTCCATGCCTTCCTTTCTGCAAGCTTACTTTCTGTCCTACCATGTTTGGGTAGGACGTGTATGAGAATTTCTTTTATTTTTGTGCATGACATTTATAAAGAATGAATGCTAATGTGCTCTCAAAGCAGAAAAAAGAACTCACTTGGTGAATTCATAAAATGTATTCTTATAACATGCTCATGTGTAATGTTAAAGTGAGTTTGTGTTCACTCCAGAAAATCACTGGGGCCAAAGCCGTATCTGCAGCTGCAGAATGTTAAGATCTAGTGATGGGTGGCCTATCAGAATAACAACATGAAACTCCCTATGAACTCCTTGTGGAGAAGTCTCTTTCTATATAAGTGTTTCTCCAACATTTGCTGCAAATATTTTAAGGAAGCATCAATTTTGGGTTTCCTTTACCTCACCATTTGGAAATAAATTGTGGTTCTGATGACTTTAGATCATGTGTTTCAGCTGCACACTGTCAATTATAGGTGAGAGGCAGGTATGGAACAATCTGCTGCTCCAATTCTAGGATCTTCTGTTTTCCTTTGAGCTTGAAGAAACCTTTTGGTTTTTGAATCAAGAGCTCCGTCTAAAAACCCTTTCTATATGACCTCATCCATATTCATGAATTCAAATACCATCTCAATGCTGATGACAACCATACTTAATAGTTCTATACCAAACTATTCCCTCACCAAACTCTTACTGAAAATTTCCCACTATACATCTCTATTTGAGTGGAACTTGGTCACGGGAAATTCATATTTATTTTGATCTGACTGTGTACCTGGATTTATGCCAGTTTCTTTACCGCTTTACATGTTGTCTTAGTCAATTTGGGCTCCTTTAACAAAGTATCATAGTCTGTGTGGCTTAGAAACAACAGAAGTTTGTTTCTCACCGTTTTGGAGGCTGGGAGTCTGAGATCAGGGTGGCAGAATGCCTGGGTTTTGGCGAGGGCCCTCTTCTGGGTACCAGACTACCATCTTCTTCTTGTGTCCTCACATGGCAAAAAGAGGCTAAGAGAGTTCTCTAGGGCCTCTAGTATAAGGGCACTAATCCCATTCATGAGGGTCTATCCTCATGATCTAATTACCTCCCAAAGGCCCTACCTCCTAGTATTATCACTTTGGGGGCTGGGATTTCATCATATTAGTTTAGGGGAAATACAAGCATTCAGTCCATTTCATATACCTGACCTCACTGAATCCTAAGTTATATGCTCCATGAGGGCCAAGATTACATATAGTTTCATTACTACATCCCCATTGTGCACCTCATATCTGCTATAGAGTTTGTGCAAATATTTGTAAAATAAATTAGTTAATCCTCACAGCAAGTCTTTGAGTACCTGAAGCTAAGCCAACTATGAGGGTAAGGGTACATTTCTCCAGGCTGCCCATGACTTCTCACTCTAACTGGAATGAGTTAGGAGCCAACCAGAAAGTAAGAGGGGGAGGTCTACACAAGACTACCCTCACTTCTGATACCCACTGCGAGTTCAGGAGTTTCCCAAAATCAACCTAAGGCTTGATGACTCACTCGGAAGCCTCACAGAACTCACTGAAAGCTATTATACTCAGAGATATACAGTTTATGACAGCAAAGGGTACAAATTAGTACCAGCCAAAGAAAGAGGTGCATGTGGTGGAGTCTAAAAGGATTCCAAATGTGACGTTTCCATCGTCCTCTGGATGCTTTCCTCTCCCACCTTTCATGCATGACAACATGCATGGAGTATCCCTAACCTGGGAAGATCACTTGAACATCTGTGTTCAGGGTTTTTACTGGGGCTTCTTTATATTATGTAGGCCTGATTGATTGATTGATTGATTGATTGATATACCATGTGGTCCTCATGAGGGGCCCACCTCATGCCAAAGAGTCACCTCATTAGGTATGGTCTGAGGGGCTCACCATGAATAGTAAACACACTCCTATTGTTTGGAAAATTTCAGAGGTTTAAAGGTTCCCTCCCAGGATCCAGGGACAAAGGCCAGATATCTCCTCGGGCATGGGCAAATTCTTTACTACAGTGATATATCCATTTTCTAGATTAAATAAAATTATCACATACAATAGTAGGGATAAAGAGAGTTAAGACACGGCGCTATTTCTTACTGAAGTTTATCTTCTATCTAAAATGGAAATTCTCTCTCCATCTTGCTAACCAGTTCCAACTCATGATTTTTTTTTTTTTATCTTGGTTAATAGCACTGGCATTTTTCTAATTTCCGAACATACAAATGTTGGTGTTATCCTCCCTTTCTACCTTTATCTCATTCCTACAATCCAAATAATTGCCAAGTCATATCAATCCTATTTGTTTCAGAAATGTCTCTCTTATCTGGATCTTTCTGTTCACTCTTTACACCTAATGTGTTAGTTCTGGTTTTCATTATTTTTGACTTATAATTGTGCTGTATTGCTGTAACTAGTCTTCTGCCTGCATTATCCACCAACACTCATTGTTTTCTACTTGGTCATCAGATTGGTCTTCCAACAAAGCAGAGGTATTCACATCACCATCCTTCTTCAAATTAGCATTGGATCCCTCATGCTTGTATATAAAATTCAAAATCCTTAGTATGACTTGACCTGGAACAATCTAAGCCCAAACTATATTCCAACCTCCTCTCCCCACACTCTCCTGCATATAACATCTGATCCTGCACCTATGAACTTTAATCACTGTGTATAGAGGATATTTTCTGTATGTCAGGTACTATGGCAGACACTGTGTTTATATCAGGAAAATAAAAAGCAAACCTAATCTCTGGCCTCATGAAGTTCATGGTCAAGTGAGGAGTGAAGACAGTAATCAATGACAAAATTGAATCTATAATTATTACTGACTATCATAGTGGAAAAAAAAGCTTTGAATAACATGTCTGTTTAAGGAAAGAGAAAAAAATTACTAAGTACAAATATTTCTAGCAATTGAAAACTGCTAAAATATTTTTTTCATTCATTTATTTTGCAAGAAATATATTCAACATTCTTTAATTTGAGATCTTTCTGTATTTTAGGCATTGATTTTCTTTCAAGGTATGTTTACTATATGTGGCACATGGTTGCTTATTTTATGCAGTGATACAATCTTATTTCTATTGGAAAGTGTGTCCATGTATAGTTAATGCAATTACTGATGGAACTGATTTTAAATTTACCATTATCTGATTTATTTTTGTTATACCTGTTCTATCTTCCTTTATCCTATTTTTTTCTTGCTTCCATATAAATGTATTATTTGGATAATTTCCCCCCTCTTTATTAGCTTGAGTATCATGCTTTTGTTCTATCCTTTAGTGATGAGTCTAAATCAGGGTTTCTCAACCTTGATACTGTTGACAATTTGGACCACATGATCCTTTGTTATACGAAGAAGAACAGTTTTCTGTGCATTGTAAGACTTTAGCAGTATCTCTGGCTTCTACCACTTAAAAGCCAATCATATCTTCTTAGTGTGATAATCAACTATGTCTCCAGATATTGCCAAATGTTTCTTAGAAGACAAAAATCACCCTTCATGGAGAACTACTACTCTTCTCTCAACAAATTTTAACATAAATACGGACTTTTTTTTTCTTTTTCTGGTCATGCAAAGGCCTTTCAACATTTATTTCAAGTTATTCCTCCTCTCAATTGTTGCAACATGCCCAGTGTTATTTTAATGTTCTGTATATTTCAAACCCCGTGAGATATTCTATTGGTTTACATCACTAATATTCATTTAGATTTGCCACATGTTTATTTTACATTGCTCTTCATATCTTCCTGCGACTCTGAGCTTTTACCCATGATCATTTTCCTTTTGCCTATAGAATATTCTTGTTTTTTTTTTCTGAGGACATATACTGGTGACAAATTCTCCCAATTTTTATCTGTGTGCAAATTCCCTTATCTCACCGTCATTTTTGAGGGACATTTACACTGAGTATACAACTGTAGTTAAAAGCTATTTTAAAAAAATGAAAAAAAAACAATTTGAAATTTTATGTTGTTCCCTTCCTTTATTGTTTCTGTTGAGAAATCTGCTGTTGGCCTAATTGTAGCTCTTTGAAGTTAATCTTATTTTTTCTTGATGCTTTGAAGATTTTATTTATTTATTTTTTAAGTTTTCAGCAATTTGACTGTGATGTGCCTCAGTGTGTTTTTCTTTGTATTTATCTAACTTAAGATTCATAGTGCCACTTGAATTGGTGGTTTGAAATCTTTATTAATTTGGAAAAATTGTCAGCCATTTTCTCTTTAAATATCTCTCAGCCTCAGTATTTCTTCACTTCCCTTCTAAGGCCCCAGTTACATGTACATATATTTTCCACTGTATCTCATGAATTTTTACATTTTGTGGGCTGTTTTTTCTGTCAGTTTTGTTTCTCCTTGCTGTGTTTTGTATGTTTTCATCAGAGCCACTTTCCATTTCACTAATTTTCTTCCTAAACTGTGTCTAATCTGCTAATAAATCCATTCATTGAAACCTTGATACAGCTTTTGCAACTTTTAGTTGGATAATTTCCATTTGGTACTTTTATGAAATATATTCCAATTCTTTGACAAAATTCCCAATTTTACATTATTTCTAGAGCATGTTAAGCATAGTCATTTTAAATACCACAACTGATTAAATTACTCTCTGAATTATCAGTAAGTTTGTTTCCTGTCTAATGCATATTTTGATTTTTTATTAGATTGTCTTATATCTCATATGCTTGTATAATATTTCCTGGGTTCCAGACACTGCATGTAAAAAATTGCTTCAATCATATGAAACCTTGGATAATACTATCTTCTTCCACATTTGAGCTCGTAACTCCTTACTGTCTTTATAGCTTTCTGATACCTTCAAACAAATTTTTGGGGTGCAATTGTTATTTTCAAACTACCTGGGGTAAGAGACCAGTTTTCCTTTATAAAAAAAATCCTTTCCAACAAGTGATATGTGGTCCAACTATATATTACTTGCAGTTTGCGGCCAGTATAATTCATGATGCAAGTTCAAGAACACCCAGAATCGTTTGTACCATGTTCAGTAAGACTAACCCACTGAGCAAGCATTCAGATGTTGCAAAAATATTTAATTATTATAAAATATATATGTAATATATTTTTATATATAATATATAAATATATTAATTATTTTATATATTAAATTATATAAATTTATATAAATTATATAAAATATATTATAATAATTTGATTATTATAAAATATATATATTTATATATAATATGTAAAATATATATAATATAATATATATAATAAAATTTCTAAATATTCTCAATGTCTATAGAAATTGGGAACCATACCTTATCGACACTGTTATAAATCATACTTAGAGATGTACTGTTCTAAGAGACGGCAAGAAAACCCCTACTTAAAGGAAGAGAGCTAAAATAAGCAGAACCTACTTTGTCTTGAGTAAAAAAGTCTATGCTTCAAACTAAATTAACACAATTAACACAATTTCAATAAATCAATAGGCTATTCTTTAAAGTCTTTGCTCTAAAAAGATTTAACAAACATTTACATAACTCTCCCAGTGGAAGATGGAACATGATACTTTGAGGATTATTTAAAGCAAACTAGATAATGCCATCTGCATATGTACTAACAACTCGTTAATTCAGAATCCGTGATAATTTGGCCAAGTAAATTGATAGTGTATGAAAAACTGCAGTAAAGTATATAAGACCACTTAAAGAACTACAGTTTCAATAATTCTCAAATACTTTAGAAGCATCCTTTCTCTTATGGAAATAAAGGACATGCTAATTACCAACTCTCTCCATGAATTCTTTATAGCAATTAGTCTCAAAGAAGTGGAAGCAGTGCTTAGTGAACTTGTTCTGTTACATGCCCACATGAAATTCACTTAAAAACAAGAGAAACTTATTTTAAATGGTTCTACAAATTTAGACAAAATGTCTACCTCCCAGTTAGTCCAAATTAGGAGCTTTAATTAGAATATTACTAAATAAAGTACAGAGCTTTTCAGTAGAGTATCTGAAACATCTGTTGCTTTTGTTTGATGAGCATCCAGTCCTGCTTTTGGTGATACAAACCCAATTTTCCTTAGGACCTTTCTCTAAGCCCATGCGATTTGCGTGGTTGGGATCTCACTGCTAAATTCAGTATGACGTATGAGCCAGACAAGGCCAGTCACAGACTCCCTTCTCTCAGACTACAACCGCTGTTTCATGTGACTCACAGTGGGCCAATGGGAGACATATCCAGAACTTTGGCTGAAACTCTTAAGAAAGAAAGCTTTTCACTACAAACATTTACAAAGAAGGAAGGATGAAGGAGAGAAGGACTGAGAAAACCTCAGCAGAAAGAGAGATCCTTTTAAAGATGCTGCACCACAGGCTTTGAATATGAAATGAGGGGCCACGTGCCAAGGAACACAGGGCAGGCAGCTCTAGAAACTAGAAAGCAACACCGGGTCCTCTTCTGAGCCTCCCGAGGGAGCACAGCGTTGCTGACACTGTGGTCCTCACCTAGTGAAACTGATTTTGGGCTTGTGGCCTCAGAATCAATGTGTGTTGTTTGAAGCCACCAAGTTTGTGGTAATTTGTTTCTGTAGCAATAGGAAACTAATTCAGAAAGAGAGGAAGAAAAGACCAAAGGAAGCTCTCAGCCCTCTTGCTCCTCGCCCCTCTTGCAACTGGGGTAGCAGTTTTTCATTCTTGTATCCTGGTCCCAGCTGTCACAAACTATACTCAAGCACTCAGTGGAGAACAGAGAAAAGAGTTGCTACGAAGGTTCTGACCCTCTTTGACAGGAAGGCTCCCCAAAATTCTAATGATCAGCCGTTTCAGGCTACTCATGGTTATTCAATATTTATTGAAAGTTCAATTGTTTTTCCTGATCCCCATCTCTAGTGGATTCCTCATCCATATCCTTGGCCAGAAATGACAGCAGCCATGGGTCTCTTCTCTCCTATGAGGAGTTCATCACTCCCCGTAGTTTAGTTGATTGAGGGATCTTTGATTTCAACCTTTCTGATGAGTTAAAAAAGAAAAACAACAACAACAACAACAAAACCCCATAATGCTTATCAGTTCTGTTTCGATTGCTAATGTAAGAATGATGGTCTCTTGTGAATTTTATATCCTAATTAGAATCAGAAGCTTCTACATAACCTTTTTTTCTGCTTTTGAAAATAATAAGTTTACAAATACTTTAGAACAAAAAAACTTGTTCTAAAACTGATGAAATACATCAAGGCACAGATATAAGATCTTCTGAGTATATAAAGCAGAGTAAGTACAAGGAAAGCCATATATAGAAACATATAGCAACACTGCTAAAAAAAATAGTCAAAGAAAAAAATGTATAATAAAAGCATCAGAAGCAATCAATACACCGCCTCTTGAAAGAAGCAGAAATAAGACTGACATTTGTCTTCTCACTGGCAATAATAGAAACTAGAAGTTAAGGAAATGTATATTTAAAGTGCTGAAAGAAAATAGCCCTTTGCTCTATGTTCAGGAACACGACAGGGCTGTCCCCTATCACCTCTGCTTTTCAACATAGTATTGCAAGTCCTAGTTAGAGCAGTTAGGCAAGAGAAAGAAATAAAAGGCATCCAAATAAGGAATGATGAAGCTAAATTGTCGCTGTTTTGCAGATGACATGATGCTATATGTAGAAAACTCTAAAAACTCTAACAAAAAGCTGTTAGAAACAATAAACGAATATATAATAAAGTTGCCAGCTATAAAATCAACATATAAAAGTCCATGTGTTCCTATGTACTAACAATGAAAAACCTCAGAAAAAGAAATTTAAAAAAACAACACAATTCCTTTTGCAATTGCAAGAAAAAGAATAAAGTACCTAGGAATAAACTTAACCAAGGGTGAAAAATCTATGCACTGAAAATTCTAAGACATTTTTAAAAGAAATTGAAGAAGACACAAAAAATGGAAAGACATTCCGTGCTCATGGATTGGAAGAATCAATATAGTTATAATGGCCGCATTACCCAAAGCAATATCCAGATTTAATCCCAATGGCATTTTTTAAAGAAATACAACAAAAAATCATCAGATTTGTTTGGAACCACAAAAGACCCCGAATAGCCAAAGCAATCCTAAGAAAAAAGAACAATGCTGGAGGTATCATACTACCTGACTTTAGCTTGTACTACAGGGCAACAATAATCAAAACAACATGGTATTGGCAGAAAAACAGATACATAGACCAATGGAATAGAACTCAGAAGCTAGAAATAAACCCATATAAATATGGACAGATAATTTTCGACAAAGAAGCCAAAAACATACAATGAAGAAAAGATAGTCTCTTCAATAAATGGTGCTGGGAGAATTGGATAGCCATGTGCAAACAAATGAAACTGGACTGCTATCTGTCACCATGTACCAAAATTAACTCAAAATGGATCAAAGACCTGAACATAAGACCTGAAACAATAAAATGCATAGAAGAAAACATAGGTACTAAACTTATGGACCTTGAGTTCAAAAAGCATTTTATGAATTTGACTCGGAAGGCAATGGAAGTAAAAGCTAAAATAAATGAATGGGACTATATCAAACTAAAAAGTGCCTGCACAGCGAAAGAAACCATCGATAAAATAAAGAGGCAACCAAATGAATGGGAGAAGATATTTACAAACAATGCCTCCAATAAGGGGTTAATATCCAAAATATATAAGGAACTCATACAACTCAACAACAAAAAAACAAACAATCCAATTAAAAAATGGGCAGAGGACCTGAATAGACATTTCTCCAAAGAGGACATACAAATGGCAAATAGACATATGAAAAACTGCTCAACATGACTCATCATCAGAGAAATGCAAATAAAAACCACAATGAAAAACCAGTTAGAATGGCTATCATCAACAAGACAAATAATAACAAGTGTTGGAGAGGCTGTGGAGAAAAAGGAACCCTCATACACTGTTGGTGGGAATGTATATTGGTGCAGCCGCTATGGAAGTCAGTGTGAAGATTCCTCAAAAAATTAAAAATAGAATTACCATAAGACCCAGCAATCCCCCTCTTTAGTATCTACCGCAAATTCTGAAAACATTTATCTGTAAAGATTTATGTGCTCTGATGTTCACTGCAGCTTTATTTACGGTGGTGGAGACATGGAAACAAATCAAAGTATCCTTCAACAGATAATTAGATAAAGAAGTTATGGTACATATACACAATGGAATACTATTCTGCCATAAGAAAAGATGAAACAGTGTCATTTGTGACACAATGGATGGATCTTGAGATTACAATGCTAAGCGAAATAAGTCAGACAGAAAAAGTAGAGAACCATATTATTTCACTGATATGTGGTATATAAAAATGAAAACAACAAAGGAATAAGACAAACAAATGAAGAAACAAAAACTCATAGAGACAGACAATAGTTTAGTGGTTACCAGAGGGTAAGGGGGGCGGGGGTGGTAGATGATGGTAAAGGGGAGCAAATGTATGGTGATAGAAGGAGAACTGACTCCGGGTGGTGAACACACAATGTGATACATAAATGAAGTATTACGAAATTGTACACCTGAAATCTATGTAACTTTACGAACAATCATCAACCCAATAAACTTTAATTAAAAAAAAACGGAAATAAAATACTGCCAAGTCAGAATAATATATTTAAAAAAAAGAAAATACAATCATTTTTAGACATATAAAACTAAGGCAATTAATTAACAGCAGACCCACATTAACGAAAATATTGGCAAAGTCCTCAGGCAAAAGGAAAATGACCTTAATCTGATTTTTTGTAATGTGAAAAGAAATTAAAAAATAATAGAAAAGGTAAATATATAATTAAACATAAATGAAAAGTGAATATATAAAAGTTAGCAGTAATAATGCCTTAGGGAGATTAAAACATACATTGAATTAAAGTTCAAAGAAACCACAGAACAGGGGGTAGGTCTTTGCAGCAGATGAAAAAATCACACCTATGATATTTTGTTGCCCCTTTCATGAACTGGTGGAGTTTCTTCATCCAGGCTCAGACCTGACAGTAGAATGTGGAGGAAGTAGCCTTCATCGAGTTCCGGAGCCAAGGCCTCAAGAGACTTTGAAGCTTCCTGCTTCAGTCTCTTGGAATGCTGTTTGCACAATGTAAGGAAGCTCAAGCTAGACTACTGAACAAGGAGAGACTCCACGGGAAGAGAGTTCTAGCACGACCCAACACCAAGTGCCCAGACATTTGAATGAGACCATCCTCCATTTCCCATCTTAGACTCAATTGAGCCACCAGATATCTGCAGCTCCTTAAATAAGCCCAGGCAAGAATGTAGAAGATCCACCCAGGTGAAGATACACCCATCTCAAATTACAGAATTGTGAGCAAATAAATCACTGTTATTTTAAGCTATTAAGTTTTAGGGAAACTTATACAATAGCTAACCAAACTAATGTATTACATAATAAAAGATCGATTAATTTTTAGCTATGATTTCCCCCCTAAAAGTTTAGAACTTTTATCGAATGAGACAAGCTTAGCATTTACTTACCATTTTAGGGAAGTTTACTAACTTTTTAATAACATTCTTCAAGAGGGCTCAACATATTTGGAGCCCTTTCAACCTGTAGTAAAAATTAATTTCTAAACGAATGTGCACCCTTTGAAAATTAAAAGTGACATTACACTACATTCTGACTACAGAATAGAGATGAATGCAGAGCCGTGCGTGTTTTAAAGAATTTTGCAGCCAAATCAAAATTCAAAACACCCCACTACCAGGGTGAAAAAAGGGTAGTTATTTATTTCTTTTCATGAATCTTCCTTATGAGTCCCACTTTAATAATAGTAGGAAGTAAAATTTTAATCAGGATATAATGGAATAATTTAAAATGTCATGCAAGGTAATTCAATTGCTGTAAAATAACTTAATTTGTTTTGGATTTGGCCCCTCCTCCAGCTACATCACTTCAGGGTAGCTTTTGCATGTAACCTACGAGGCTTAAAATTTTTTTCATTAAAATTTTTCCATTAAAAATTGGTAAAAATGGGGAGGGGGTCCCTGGGGCTTATTTGGGCCTCAGTTGTGCGGCTGAGATGTGCGTGACCTGATCCTGTCTCTAGATGTACTGCTGGCATTTGCTGCTGAAGTCTGCAGTTTCTACACCTCAATGGTCATTCTAGCTCAGCTTGATTAGGTCCTGGAGCCTCTGCTGCTGATTCAGTATCCTCTTCATTCTCACTGGTGACCTTACAGACCCCCAAAGACCAGCTATGTCTGCCAGTGTGACCCAGACTCAGGGGGTCTACCTGCAATTTTGGCTTTCATTAAAGGGTCACCCCTCTGGGAATCACAGTCGTTGAGCCTCAACAAGAACCTTGCTTGGGGAGCCTGTGGGGATTTCAGGGTTCCTTCAAGATTTGAGGACACAAGACGGTCTCTCCCACTCTATCCAACCATGTGATTTCCTCAGATTATTGCCCGAGATCCTAAGATTCACCCTTCCAAATTTCTATCTACAAGTAGGGCAAATTCTCACTGCTGTTAGCTTTACCCACATCCTATCTAACCTCCCTCCCCACCTTAGATGTCAGACCAAAAAGGAGAGATTAAGACATAAGTGGTTTAACTCTACTTCTCCCAATTGTGTCTCCTTCACCTCTACCCAACTCCCCAGAGAGAAGAACGTGGTTTTTCTCTTCTTTGTATGTGACCAGGGGAGTTCACTATGTCATAACTTCTTAGACCTACTTTTCCTCTCCCCTTAAGGACATAATAGACAAGGTGCAGGATAGCAAAATGGGCATGACTAGGGAACAAAATTGGGAGAACACTTCAAAACATGTTCCTTACTTTTATAATTCAGCAAGGTGTCAATAGAGCCTGGTTGCTAAGAGTTTATGATCCAGATCACCTAGGATCAATCTATCAGATCCCACTGTTACTTGTGTGACTTTGGGTAAGTTCCTATCCTTTACACACCTCAGTTTTCACATCTGTAAAATGGAGATAATTATAGAATCTATCTGATGGGATTTTTGTCAGAATTAAATGAGTTAGTTTAGGTAAAATATTTGGAAATGAGTCTAATACTTTGTAAACTCTCCTTAATCACTATACAATGATTGACTATGAGTATATAAGAGATCTGCCTCCAGACTAAGACAAAAAAGATTGATTCGATTGTTGGAAGTGATAATAATATTTCAGACACTATTTCTGCCTTTGGCCTATACAAGTTTTTATCGGAGCTTGAGAGAGGCTGAGCTATTTGTTTTTCAGATTTTGCCCCAGGTTTTGACCTTCCTTCCCATCCACTGGATTTGAAATCTATCTGCAGTAAGCTTTATTATTTGCTCTGACTCAGTGTGGGATAATTGTTATTTAAATAGGACTGTAGGTGTGTTAGGTGAAGCACCAAGAAAGCAAAAAAGAACAAAGAACCCTACCCTTGAATTGTTTACTGCTCTATTATGGGAGACATAGAAAAAAAAAAAAACAGACTAGAAATGAGTCAGTTTCAAGAGGTGAGTGGCCATTTACAATTTCACTGAGCTGATGCAGTTCCATCAGAAGAGAATTCGCCAATTAAATCTGAGACTAGATGATGGTATATTAGGCTCTCTGCTCCTCATTGCCTCCATCTAAATAAACAATTCAGGACTCAACTAAGCGACACCCCAGGGTAGAAAAAAAGTAATACAGTTCTCTGGGTACCTCATAATTACAGAACCAGGGAGTGATGTAGAGAGGCCCAGGAGAGAAATAAGCTCAGCGCTTGTGAAAGATGTGCACTGCACGTGACACCTCTGTTGAACAGGGGTTGTCACTGTAATCCAGTTGAGCACCAGGTGCCCAAGCAGATCTGCTTTGGCCCTTTGGGGAGATTGTTCAGCAGAGTGAATTAAAGCACCATCTTTGCAGGATCTGTTCCCATCTTCTTCATGCTCAGCAGAGCAATTTTTTTTCTTTTTTTGTGGGGCGTGGGGTGAAGGGTGGAGGTTTAAAAGATTTTTATCAATATATATACAGTAAACATACAATATTATATTAGTTTCAGGTGTACATCATATTCAACAGTACCCACCTGTTACTAGACATATTTATTACCATATTATTGATTATATTCCCTATGCTAACGAAGTGATCACCATAATAAGTCCAGCAATAATCTGACATTGTACCACGCTGTCACATTATAGTCCCTATACTGTACATCCCCATGACTATTTTGTAACTACCAATTTGTATTTCTTAATCTCTTTACTTTTTTCACCCTGCCCCCAACCCCCCTCCCATCTATCACCCAGAGAAATGTAGTACCCATCTAACACCATATGTCGTTATTACAATATTATTGACTATATTCCTTATACTATATCCCCATGACTATTTTGTAAAAACCAATTTATACTTCTAAATCCCTCCCTGTTTTTCACCCACCCCAACAATTCTTAAAGATGACCCCTTCTGCAAAATTTTATTAAGACTAATTTCATTCTTTTTTTTTTCAATTTAGGTAAGCATAGCTAGTGCCTTTTTAAAAAATAAAAAAATAAATTATTAGACTAGCTCTGCTTCTCAATGCAATATTTGTGCTTTTTCTCTTTAGTAAATATCCCCATGCCAATACAGTGTCAAGGAATGAGATAAAGCAAAACAAACTCCGCAAAATCATATACCAGTGTGTCAACCCAAGAGACAGTCACACGACTATCTGTTTTGTAGGTAATTAAAGTGAGGCAAAAAGAGCCTATTAGAAAATGAAGTGCCTATATTTAAATTAATTGTAAGTATTTTTTTCTCTCATTAAAATTCAACATTATTTCATTGTACTCATATGATATCAAACAAAATAGATGAAAAAATATTCAGGAAGCAAAGTATTTATAACTCTAATGTCTCCTTTTCATGTTTTCATTTTTACCATAGTGTTTCTGGAAGATGCTTGCCTTTTCTGGAGTGTTGTTTTTAGTGTATGTTGATTTCAGATGTTTACAATTCCGATTACTTGTTATGGAATCTTTTTAAAGTAGTTTTATTCATATAGGTCATTGCACAACTGAGACAAAATGGAAAATGGTCTGCTGGTTTGTCATAACAATAAAGAAAGATTTAAGTTATAAGTGCAATAAAATGCTTAGAAATTGAGTTGGAAAATCAGTTCAATCCACTCACCTACTAATAAAAGGAATAGTTTTTGAAAACTAATGGCTTGGAGCCACAGAAAAATAGGAAAAGTTCATACTTGCTTTATTTATTCTTATGAAGCAATAGCTATATGTGCAGCCAAGAGTAAGAACTATAAAAAAATGAAGAAAGAGACAAACCAGCCTGATTTACTTAAGGGTAGATGCATTCAGATGCATGGAAAAGAGGAAAGATGGGAGGAGCAGACCAACTGAAGAGTCATTCATTTCATAAACAGAGATTAGGAATGCCAAAGAGCTATGTATCTTCATAACAATTGAGAATACTCATCGTTATTGGTAAAAATTAGGGGTTTCTCTTCCTAGTAAGTATATTTCCAGGAGAACAGAATCTCCTTCTAAATAAAATAGAATCAGTGGTAGATAAGTTATAGGAGACAATGTATAAAAAAAGATTTTTCAACTGTACTTTTAATTGAGTAAATGGGTTCAGAATGTTTGTTTCTGTTTCACTTACATATTAATTCCTTGTAAGAGCATTCTATATGGTGCTCATAGTATTCAGTTCCTGGAATGTCTACTTTCTTTCATTCAATTAAACTAAAAACATATTGTTGAGTATTATTTATGTGCCAGACACTCATATTGTAAAGTGCGAATGTAAAGATGAACAAGAGTTGCTTTTAACCTTCAATGTCCTCTGCCATACTGAATTTTCACTCTTCTTAAATCCCCACCACAATTTCAACCTTTTCCATGATTTTTTTTCAACTCTCCCATCATATCGTGCACTTTCCATTGGCAATCCTATTTGGCCACATACTTTAGCATTTATTTTTTCTGTGATTTTTTTTTTCAGATCCATTTGATGACTCATTTATTCAGTAAATAGTGATCATCTAATACCTACTACTATGTTTTAAGAGACTGGGGACATGACAGGGAAAAAGACAAGGACCCTACTATCAAGGTGCTTACATTCTTATATAGGAAAGCAGTCAATAAGTAAGGAAACAAATAAGAAAATCTGAACTTACTGAGAGGAACTATGAAACAAAGTCATGGGAAAGAATGATGGGAAAGAGAGATAATTTAAGTAAAGATAGCTATCACTCATGTAGCACTTATTTGTTAAGTTAAACATATTCATTCTCTTAATAAAGACACTTGTTATTGGATTAAAGTCACCCTAATCCTTACCTCAGGATTCTTGACTTAATTGTGTTTGCAAAGACCCTTTTTCCAAATAAGATCACATTCACAGGTTCCCAATGGACAACATCTTTTGTTAGGGGCCACCATTAAATCCAATACAAGTCTTAAATCAAGCTTCTGAAGTAGGTAGCAATAGTATTGTCATCCTGTACAGGTGTAGATGCTCTAGTACAGAATGAGTAATTGCTGGGGACACAGGTTGTATGTAGTGGTGTTTGAACTGAGAGTCTGGCTTCACGGTCAGTGTGCTTAACCACTGTTCTACGTGGTGTCAGGTCAGGGCTCTCTGCAGGTACGATGGGGTTAAGACCTGAATGATGAGAGACAGTACTCCAACTAAGAGGAGCTACTACTGAAAGTATAGTAGTTTTTGTCCTTCGATCAGATAGTAGTGAAGTTTGGAAACATGGCCCCCAAATTCTTAGTCATTCCTGCAGCTAACTGGGGATTTATGAGCCTCCCCATGGAACTTGGTGTCTTTGGGACTGGAATTGACTACGAGGTCAGTGAAAGTGACACTATGTGACTTCTGAGGCTGGGTCATAAAAGGGAATGTATCTCCCACTTTGTTGACTCAGACTTGGAGCTCTGAGCCACTATGTGAGAAGTCTAACTACACTGAAGCTGCCACATGACAGAAATGCTAAGTCATGAGGAGAGGCCACCGTGTGCACTCCATTTGGCAATAGTCTTCCAGCCTTCCTAGCCCAGGTGCCAGACACGTGAATGATAAGCCTTCGGATCATTTCAGTAACAAGCTGTGGCATTACCACCAGCTTATGAATCTTCCCAGGCAGACCAAGGTGTTATAGAGAAGAAACAAGCTATGGTGCGATGACATGTCAAAAGTCTTGGCCCATGGAATCTGAGAGCATAATAAAATGGTTGTTGGCCACTTAATTTGGGTGCGTAGCAAGTAGTTACCACATACGGACATGCCTTTTCTTCTATCAGGTCTCCTAAATCATATCCCACAGGGCGAAACACAGAACAGGTGTAGTGAGGTATTTGTGAAGAAAAAAGAGAAATCAGGTATTTGTCAGCAATTGGTCAGAAGACTAGAAACCACTATAGCTACTTCAGATAGAAAGAGATTTAACACAGTAAATTAAATGCAATCAAACTTTTGGAAGAACTAGAGGAGAAAAGGTCAAGAAACTCACTGCTGATTTTTAGAAACTCAGAAAGGTCGGGAAAGTAGGGTTGTTTTCAGCGATGGACTCCTCTGCCTGCAGCACACAAGCAGGTGTTTTGCAGGAGTTCATCCGGAAGCCACTGCAAAATTTCACATCTGCTGTCTGCCCATCTGTCTGCCAGGAGCTGCTGCCAGAAAAGAATGGTTTATCTTCCCCTTGTACCTTCCAAATCTTGGGTGAGTGCCAGTCATTGGCCAAAACTGTTCTATTATATAAACTGGACCCTGATATGGGAGAGGGTCTAATTAAATGGGCAGAGATGGTGCTGAGATTCAACAACATATGGCATTACCTGCCCCTTTGTATACTTATTGTCCATATATAACCTTATACATATATTTAACCTTCAGAACAACAAGACAACAATATCATTCTTCTGCTGAGTATCATCCAGTTATTATTCATGTAAATAATGACAAGTTTATCCTCTCCCCAAACCAGGAAACCCAAAGTCTTATCAGTAACTGTATCCATCTCTGGATAATGTTCATTATAACTCAGTTACAATTCCCTTCCTTAATTTAAAGACTACATTATATGGTAACTACCACCCACCCCCTTAATACAAGGGGAAAAGAAATGGATAAATACACACACACACACAGATATGTGTATATACATTGTGTATATACATACACATACAAGGACGAAAATGCAGAGCTACTATGGTCCTTGGTTCTATAACTGGGGGCTCCATGCTTCCTATGTGTTCAGCCAAAATCTCAGCTGGTAATGGTTCTTTACTTGATAGTATAACCCAAACTTCCATTCCTGAGGGAATGGAACATTAGTGGTCTTGATTGTACTGAATTGCTTTAATCTTCCATTCAACTTTGACCTCTAGGCATTGAAATACTAAGAGGGAGTCCCATAAAACTCCCTGGCTTCAAAAAAACCTCTCCTGACCCTGTTGTGTAGCAGCAACCTTATTTATCCATTAAACTCAGGATCAATCACCCCAGACAATAAACCAACTGCCTCTCTTAACTGTCTTAACACTGACTTGAAGAACCCCAATGAGGACCGGGAGCTGAAATCTACACCTTCTAATCAACGTAACCTTTGGTATGTACCTGGTAGACACTTTCTCCTGTAGCAACTAAGACCTCCAAACAAGCAGATCCAAGCATTGCAGGGATGGGAAAAACAATTTTACACATAGACTATCAGGGATAATAATTGGTCTCTGCAGCCGAAAATTATTGAGAGGTAGGGTGCTAAGAGCAATATTCTAGACTAAATTTGACTCTTTCCTCAGCCTTCGTTATAGTCCAACTCACAGCTCTAGTTAGCAAAAGTTTTTATACTAACACTTGATTATTGCTCCCTGTCATAATTCCCTCCTCAGTGACATTTCAGCAGTTTCCTTGTTGGTTCTCATTTTGTGCACATTTTTACGTGATTCAGATTAATCACATTTCTCTCCCTTTCTTAGCTGGTCATGTTTTTTTCACTTTGGTGAAAAAGTGAAAAGAAATCATTTTCTTTCCACCCTTTTAATTCCAAGACCTTTATATTCTGGTTTTGGGAGAATCGTAAATTGGTCGGAAGCTCCAAGAATATATCTCACTGAACTGGACATATCCCAAGCCTGCAAAGTATTGTCGGCTATTTCAATATTCCATTCCACTAATCCATCTGCTTGCCTGCTTCTGGGTGATTTGGTATATCACAAACCAGTGAATTCCAAAGCTATGAGCCAATGTCTCATTTCTTAAGCTGTAAAACAAAAGTAACGTCATGTGGGACATAGTAATAATGAGGCATTCAGTACATCCATACATCTATATCCTTGCTAACATGTTATCTTGTGTCTTTTTGATAATAGTCATTTGAACAGGTGTGAAGTGATACTTCATTGTGGTTTTCATTTACATTTCCCCGATGATTAGTGATGTTGAGAATTTTTTCATATACCTGTTGGCCATCTGTATGTCTTCTTTTGAGAAACGTCTATTCGGGTCCTTTGCCCATTTTATAACCAGGTTATTTGTTTTCTTGCTATTGAGTTGTTTACGAGTTCCTTATGTATTTTGAAAATGCCTCTCTTAACAGACGTAAGATCTGCAAATGTTTCTTGTCATTCTGTAGGTTGTATCTTCACTCTGCAGGTTGTTTCCTTTGCTGGGCAGAAGCTTTTTAGCTTGATGTAGTCCCTTTTGTCATATTTTGGTTTTGCCTGTGCTTTGGGGGTCATATCCAAAAAATCATTGCTCAGACCAATGTCAACAATATTTTCCCTACATTTTCTTCTAATAATTTTATAGTTTCAGGCCTTACATTTAAGTCTTTAATCCATTTGGAGTTAATTTTTGTATATGGAATGAGACAAGTGTCCAATTTCATTCTTCTGCATGTGGAAAACCAGTTTATTTGTCATCGTCCCTGATTAATAGTGCACTGAATACTAGAAAGAGTGCTGCCATAACAAAAACTTGGAAAAGTATATCTGATTTAGTGGTTACAAGACAAGTGGCATAAAAACCATGGCAGACGTGGAAAGATGGTGACTCATGTTAGGTGGTGGCAAAAGTTTGGTAAAATGGTTTCACCGTTTATTGAACACATTGTCTTTTCCCCATTGTGTGTTCTTGGCACCTTTGTCAAAAAATCAATTGACCATAAATGTGTGGAATATTCTGGGCTCTCTATTCTGTTCCATCGGTCTATATATCTGTTTTAAGGCCAGTACAATGCTGCTTTGATTACTAGAGCTTTGTAGAATATTTTGTAACCATGTAGTTTGATAACAATAACTTTATTCTCTTTGCTCAAAATTGCTTTGGAATTTTGATAGGGATTGCACTGAATCTGTAGATCGTTTTGGGTGGTATGGACATTTTAGCAATATAATTCTTTCAGTCCATTTACACTGGATATCTTACCATTTATTCATGTCTTCAATTTTTTTCATCAATGTTTTATAGCTCTCAGTGTACAGATCTTTTACCTCCTTGGTTAAATTTATTCCTAAGTATTTTATTTATGTATTTATGTATTTATGCATTTTATTTATTTATTTATTTATTTATTTATTTATGGTACTATTGTAAGTGAGATTGTTTTCTTAATTTCTTCTTTGGATAGTCTATTGTCAGTGTACAGAAATACAACTGATTTTTGCACGTTGATTTTGTGTTCTACAATTTCACTGAATTGGTTTATTCTACTGTTTTTTTGTTGTGGTCTTTAAGGTTTTCTATATATGTGATCATGTTCTCTGTAAATACAGATTACTTTACTTTCTTTCTAATTTAGGTGCCTTTTATTTATTTTGTTTGCCTAATTGCTCTCCTTGGGACTTTCTGTACTACACTAAATAGAAGGGTCAAGAGTGGGAACTTTGTCTTGTTTCTGATCTTCGAGAAAAAGCTTTCAGCTTTTTACAGTTGAGTATGATATCACATATGGCTTTTATTATGTTGAGTTGCAATCCTTCAATACCTAATTTGTTGAGTTTTAATCCAAAAGCTCTTTACTAAACATAGATCTCAAATCTGTTTTATTTGATTGATCACTTCCTGTTTCTCTCTTAATAGAATAAGCTCTGCCTGAGACTATCAGGCTAAAATGGACCACATCCTTAACCTGTTCTTTGCCTTAAGTCTTGCTATTCATAAAATTTTATTGTTCAAAATATTTTTTAGTTGTACTTTCTACTCTGTGTGGTGCAGAAGAAATTGTTTTTTCCTATCCTTCAAGATTTTATATTTCTGGACTCCTTTTATAGCCTTTCATTTCTGTTGGGAAACTGCCAATTCTTATCTCTAATAATTTATACATACACTAACACTTCAGTTTTCCTCAATCACTTTTCTGACAGCTGTCGAAATAGGAAGTATATTATCTATTTTTCAACTTATTACATGACACCATTTTACCAAACTTTTGCCACCACCTAACATGAGTCACCATCTTTCCACGTCTGCCATGACTTTTATGCCACTTGCCTTGTAACCACTAAGTCAGACATATTTTTCAAGTTTTTGTTATGGCAGCACTCTTTCTAGTATTCAGTGCACTGTTAATCAGGGACAGTAACACTAGCTGGTAAAGTAACTAATGTCAAAACTTCAGTGGGTTAACTCTGTAAAGGTTTTTTATTTAATCATTCAATGTCCAATGAGGTTGGACCAGAGCTTTGCTTCATGATGTTATTTAGAGACTTAAGCTCTTTCCATTTTATGTCACAATTCAACTGATGGCTTCTTGGTTCACCACAGAGAAAGAGAATAGAGAATTGTGTATGGAATACTGTTATGGAACAGCCATATATCACCTCTGCTCCATCCCATTGGCCAAAATTCAGGCACAGAGCCAAATGTAGTGAAAGGAGACTGGCAAATGCAGTTTATCCATGTGCCCATGAGGAAAAAGAAACCGGTGCAATGAACATATAGTATTGCTTCTGATTTGAAGTCACACAACTGGTGCAATCTCAGTTCTATGACTTACTAGCTCTGCAGCTTTCTAAGGGTGTTTCTTCATCTGTGAAATAATGATATTTATATCACAAAATTTCTTTGTTATGGACAGTTCTAAACACAGCCAAACTATTAAACACGTAAGAATAAAATGAAGACTTTTTTTTCAGAATTGTAAGATGTGATAGAGACCATTTTTCTTTTTATTCCTTGACATTAAGAATGGGGATATGACTGATTCTGGCCAGTGGAATATAAGAAATAAAGTCTATCAGTTCGTCAGTTCTGAACTGAGAGGGTGAAAATTCCCTTGCTTCCAAACCTCTCACTCTTTGACTTTAGAATTTTAATTATTGTGCAAAAAAAAAAAAAAAAAAGAAAAGAATAGAAAATTGGGAGCATGTCTGTCACCTTAGGCTCCTGGATAATTTTATAAATGAATATGAGGAAAGAGCACTGTACAAACCCACACTGTACATATACCACAAATGAGCAACAAACATTTGTTGAGTTAAGCAACTGATATTTAGGGGTTAATTTGTTTACAAATCCTGATGTTTCTCAACTGAAGTTGACATCATTCCCCAGGCAGCATTTAGGGATGTCTTGAAACAACTTTTCTTACCACAAATAAGGGATGTGCTACCAGGTAGTGGGTAGAGACAGAGGTACAATGACATGAAACATCGTACAGTGCACAGGACAGCCTCTCACAGCAAAGGATTATCTGGCCCCAATGTCGATCGTGCTGAGGTTGACAAACCATGATAGTCTATCATGACTAATAAATACTATCTCAAAAATGTTTCCTGCTGTCCGTCTGGGGAAGGTTATGAAGAATGTGCTGCCACAGAACAGATGTAAATCAGAAAGTGGGATTCAAGAACTGAAGGAACCAAGCCAGAAGAGAGGAAGTTTTTAGGTGAAGGTGATGGAGCGATCCGAGATGCGGCAAGTCTACACATGAGCTAGCTAAAAGTGGAAAAGAGAATAAAGGGCTGTAGGAATGAGTCCCTCTGGGAGAAAAAAAAATTATATGCTTCTTGATGAGTTTGAATGGATTAATAACAACTTTCAAGTTCAGTTCCAAAGCTTAGGAATTAATCAGTGATAGATTCTGAGAAAATTAAGTAATTAAAAAATAAGGCAATTATTTACTCCAAGCAGACTTGTACAAGAAAGGGAATAATGCATGGTAAGATACAGAGTACAATAAATAGAAAAAAAATGTGAATTACACTTAAATTTTACAGTAATAAAACAAGGATGTTGATATAACCAAAAGTATAACTTAACTGTATTGCCAAGCTAGGGAGAGGGGAAGTGTACATGAGAGTGGCTATGTGTGTAGGAAGAAGTTAAAAAGGTAAATTCTCATTTTCTCTCATAAGAAGTCAATGGCTAACATTCAAAATGGAAAAAAAAAATCAAGAAATAGCAATGTAACCACGTTACTTAAATATATGAAGGTAAATCCCCCAACCCACAAAACAAAACAAAAAAAGCTAAAAACAAGTTAAAACGTAAATTACTTCTGTAGAGGTGGAAATTGGAAGGAGGGAATCTTGAATGAGGACACTTATTTTTTATTATAAGCTTAATAGTCCCACTTTGCTTTTAAAACTATAAACATATATTACTTTGGGCAAAAGCATAATCGTTTTTACAAAAGTGAGGGCAAAATACATCAATTGTCAGGCATTACAAAGATGTAATATATAGGAAAATCTTTTCTGACGTGTAAATTGCTATGTGAAGGCTAGTCATGATCATTATAGCTGATGCGCAAGATGTTATAATGGACACCAGGCCTCAGCATGGGTGCTGTCAGGTATGTGTTCGTCAGCTGGTCATTAGTAGCAGTGAGTACACAGGACTAACTACCACTGCCATTATCCAATTACTCATCGAGAAGGGAGAGCGGGTTTCCTGCCCATCATCCAACAAGCCTTTATTCAGTGTCTACTTTGTGATGGGCATGAACCCTGCCCTTAGTGTGTCTATGGCATAGTAGAGCTGTATGACCCTGACTGGAAGGTCTGACATTGATTTAGGAAACTTCCTGCCCAGGAGGTATTCTCAGTGGGGCCCATTTCTTCAATTCTCTTTTACTGGGAGTTTCTTCTGATTGATACAGACAAAAAGTATTACCAGATTCCTCTCCTGCCTCCCCAAGCCTCCTGCCAACCCTCTACCTTTTCAAAATCAGAATCAATGGCATCTTTTATTTATACTCATATTTAGTATTTGTTTTGCATTATGTTATAGGCAGCTCTGTTGGTGACTTTCACTCGTCCCTTTAAGTTTGTAAATATAATTCATATTGTAGCACAGCAAAGCAGTTAAGAACGTGGACACAGGAAAGAGGAAATGTTCATTTGAATTCCAGTTCTGTTACTTTTGAAGGCTGTGTGACCTTGGGGAAGTTACTTAACTTTTCTGTGCCTCGTTTTCTTCATTTATAAAAGGGGCATAATAGGAGTACTTGTCTCATAAGCTTGATATAAGTACCAAAATAGATAATACATGTAATACTAATAACTGTTTCTGGCACCTAGTAAGGCTATAGAAACATCAACAAATATTATTATGGCACATAGCATAACTAAATAGTTGTTAGCTATTGTCGTTATTGTTAATATTATTACTAGTGCTTAAGCAGCACCAAGCACCTAAGAGTCACTGAAAAACATTCATAAATGTGACTGAATTATATTCACAATGATTTAAATCAACTTCTACCACCCACCCCCACCCATCCCACCCCATCCCCGCCATAGGAACGAAGACAAAACACAGTTAAAAAAAAATGCAATTGGCTTACTCCTAAGGAAAAGATGACTCAATTCTCTATCTCAGTGTTCCTCAACACAGCATTTGACAGATTTACCTCTAGAACTTTCTGAAAAGATCCCTGCCCCACCCCAGGGTCTACACCCCTCACTGTATGCGGCTGCCACATTGGCTTTGTTGCAATTCAAACAAGCCAAGCTGTGTAAGCCTCAGGGCCTCCAGGCCTTCAGCCTTGAGTGTAGCTCTGCCAGGCTTACCTCTTTCGCCTGCCCCACACTTAGCCAGGCTAACTCCTGTCAGCTGAAAACCTTCAATGTCTCCTTAGAGGTCTCCGCATATAATTACACCACCTGTCAGTCTTTCTCACAACACCTAGTACTTTTAATTTTCATTACACTCACCCACTTCTGTAATAAATAACTATACATATATGTACATATGTATACATATACACATACATACGTGTGTGTGTGTATGTTGCACGTAAGCTCTCTGAGGATGGGAACTGCTCTGTTTTCTTTTCACTCTATATTCAGTACCTGGTTCAGTTCTAGACACATATTGCAGTTTTAAAGAAAGAGATGCTTCTTTCAAATGAGGAAATTGCAGTCAGTTTCATAGAGGAGGTGATTTGTGGACTACACTTGCAAACTAGTTAGGTCATAATTTTTCCAGAATAACATCAGACTGAATAATATTTGCACATGATTAAAATATGCTAGCGCTTTGGTTTTCCATTCAGTTTGAATTATACGATTCCATTAAAACTGGAACTGAGATTACTGAAATATAAAAATTTCACCCACATATTATGAAATACCCCAGAAAGCATATTGAAAAATATTTTTCTTATTCCACGAGTAACCAGAGGTTAAAAAAATGCAAATGAGTTCCAAGAACAATGGTAAGTTTGCACTATTTCTAAAATGAAGGCGACTTAAATCCAGTTTTATGTCTGTGGGACATGATATTTAAAGTCAAATAATTGTTATTTTGATCATAAATACCTATATTCTCTGATAGCTTATGACAGTCAAACAACCAGGTGAAAATCAAAAAGCTCAGTCAACTATTGCTTAGACAGATGCTTGTTTATTTCTAATAGTGCCAAAAATTGAGATGTTTCAAGACAGCCCACTACTTGACATTCAAAAGAAAATAAGTCCATGATGATGCCCACCCCCAGAGCCTACGCACAGATCCCAGCCTTTTAACTGTAACATTCGCATTCAGGTGCTTTGATGTCACCAAAAACACAGAATTTTTATAAAACGAGTACACTATACCCAATTGTCCACTCTATCACCCTTATATTTTAAGATCACCTCTTAAGAACAACTCATCGATTGTCTTGTCCGCTCTCAAAAGAAGAGGACCATCTTTTTATTCTGTGAGTTGAGCACAACTTAAGTATTTGACAAGAAACTGTACTTTGATTCCTACACTGGCATGTGTTCTGGGCACAAAGCAGACACACTCTGTATTATATGATTTATTTTGGCTGAAGGACAAGGGAAAACCAGCCAGAGCAGTTGCAACTAAGATGCAAACACAAAACTGAAAGGGAGAGAGTGGACAGGATACAGAAACCTACTTCCTGTGGGAAGCAGTCACGCTTGCGTCAGGTACAAAGGCCTTGAGGAGAACATGAGAAACACCAAATCTTTCGCAAGTTGACACTGTTAGAATCAGAGTTCTGTTTCGTCATCTACTAAATGCGCACAACAATATTCTCTATTTGAGAAACATAAAAGCGTTTAAGGATAAAGAACATCCACTATAATTTAATACACTCATTGCATTGTTTTATTACTTAGTAGATGTATTTACTATAGAAAAATTGTAAGATACATAAAAATACAATCAATAAATTAAAACAATCATCAAATCCCATCAGCCAAAGGGTACCTGATGCACATTTTCCTGTATTTATCTATTTATTGTTTGCCTACTATGTTCTAAGCACTGTTCTAATCCTTGGGAAATACTCATTGCTATGGCTTATTGATATGGAGTCAAGGAACAAAGGAAAATAACTTTGTGAGACTGTTGTCCAGTTTTGGTAGGAATCTTTCACAGGAGATCCTGCAATTCTAAACTAAAGTAGAAAATAGAATTTACAGTTACTGGGAGGCCCATCCCTTCTGTGCACCTAGGGTAAGAGTCACGTAGAAAGCCCATATGCCATATGTCTCAATTGAAAAAAGCACAGATCAAGCCAAAAAACAAACAAACAAAAAAAAAAAACAACAGTTAAATAAAATGTGTCTTATTTTCCTACTTTGACATATGGAAAACCTAGAAGACCAGGTTTGAATGCAGAATTCATAGACTCCTTGAAGTTTTGTCCCAGAGTGGAAAGGAGAGGTCCTCCTGATCCATAGCTGCCCTTTTCCCATTCCACAGCATTTCTGTCACATCCCACAAGGGACTTTATAAGCAAGTGTATACATGTGCAGCCCTCATGTCCATGCTCTGTCTACACAGACACGCCTACCCTGCAAAGAACCCTCTCTTGGCCACGGCTCAGGCCCCTGGGTGTTCACACAGCTATCCCACCACATCATGAAGGAAGAGCCCCATGCAGGCCCTGAAACACTGACAAACATCCCTTGGGGTTTAAAGGATCATACAAATTATAAAAAAAGACCAAGCAAGAGCTTCTCAGAAACCTGCATTAAGGAAATGTGTGAGATACCATAATTGGGAGAAAGAGGTTTTTGTTGTTTTTTTTCCTTGACACCACTTCTGACACCAAATGTGTCAGGGTTTTCCATACCAACAGCCAATTTTTCAATTCTCTGATACCAACTGGTTGTCTACTAATTCAACTCTACTCCAACACTACCTACCTGAAGTTAGCGTCAGTCTCCACAAGTTTAAGGGTTCAGTCCCATAAGACTGCCCCCACATCAGATGCCAGCTATAAATAGAGTGTCCAGGCTACTCACATGTCTGCCCGGCTGACTACAAATTCAGGTGTTCCCAAAACCCTTGTCAAGTTTATTGGCTCACTAGAATGACTGACAGAACTCAAGAAAGCACTTTACTCACGGTTGCCTTTTTCTTATAAAAGTTACAACTCAGAAACAGTCAAATGGAAGAGATGCACAGGAGAAGGTATGGAGGGCATGACTTAGAGAGCCCATGCCCTTCTGGTCTCTCCATGTGTTTCTGCATCTGAAGGCCCTCTGGACCCTCTCGCTTAGGGGGCTTTATGGAGGTTTCATTAGTAGGCATGATTGATTGAATCATTAGCCTCTGATGACTGAACTCAATCTCCATCCCCTCTCCCTGGGGAGATGGGAAAGGGAAGTGAGTGGCAGGGGAGGGTGGGTGCTAAAAATTCCCACCCTCTTATCACGGTTGCTCTATCTGGTGACCAGCCCCCACTCTGAAGCTATCTAGGCATCCCCAAATCACCAGCCATTTCATTAGCAGATACAAAACATCACTTTGGAGAACCCAAATTATAAGAGCTGTGAGCCAGGATCCGGAAAAAGACCAAATATTTATTTTTATTCTACCACAGGGAGAATCTCTGAGAAGCACAATACAGGTCTTGAGAGAATGAGCCAATTCTAATCTCCCTCAAACATAGAAAAAACAGTGACAGATGGTGACCACCCAGCCACATAAGGCTATGACCCTTCTATTCTGATACCCCCTCTCCCTGGATGTACCTTAAAGGGTCAGGAGCTGAGCTACAAAGAAGGCAAATATGGTAGAAGAAGCCAACTGCATTCCTCTTCCCCAGTGAGACTTCCAGATGTGCAAGCTAGTAGGTGGGAATAGCTCTACAAGTGTTTGAAGAGCGGAGTTTTGATTATTATGCTGATGACTAAACAGTTTAATTACTGGAATGAGACAGCTCTTAGAACTAAAGAAGATGAAAAAGTTATGGTATGAATCTAAGTTTCCATCCAGGGGCATGGAAAGAAATAGCCCATAAAACAAATAGGAAGGAACAGTGGGAGAAAGAATAAAATTACTTTGTTGGCATTTTATCATGTTGTGCTAGTCAGTCAAAAATTTCTGTTACGATCAGGTAGTTGAATTTTGTTTCTGTACTGTGATTCTATACATTGAGCCATATGGACACCCAAGATTTGTGCTACATATATTTTTAGGAACTGTTCTATTGAGAAACTACTGTATGTCTTTCTTAAAAAGGGAAAATTTGAGGAATAATATTAGAACACAACATTGTTTTAAAACAGCACCAACAGAATTCTCTCTGGGATTCACATTATCCTAAGAACTTTCCTATAAGTGATTATCTTTGATTGTATGCTTCATTTGCATAAAGAATGTTCTTGGCACTGAGTTGTAGCTAATGCTTCCCATCGATGACATGGTCATTAGGAAGTTTGACTAATAGTTCACAGCAATAGTTCCTCTACTTCTTGGAGTAATTAGTGACTTGAGCATCTTCCAAGAGTCAACAGTAGAAAAATTCAACGCCTGGTGTCATTCAGGGTTGTCTCCTGCAGTTTATTTGATTGATCTTCCCATCTTCCCATTTCAGCAAGAGGCTTTCAAAAGAAGAAAATGGTAGCAGTTACCACAGGATTTTTGGAAAAGAAGTTCTTTTTGGAGCTTCTATCTTAAGTTTTTGGGAAACATTGTCAGCTCATGATGATCCTTTCCTTTTTACTGTTTGCAGCTATTGAGTCACTTTTCTTATGATGAGTCACTCTTCAAAAATGTCATCTCTTTATGATTGACTGGGACAGTTGGCAAATAGGTCACCTTTCAAGTACATTTTTTTTAAAAAAAGAATATTTCAGGAATTTGGGATTTATTGGCAGAAAATTAAAATTTATTCTATTAAGTGCATCTTCTTTTACAGACAGCTCATCAATTAATCTATAGAATCTTGACAGACTTAATCAACCCTTCCATGAAGAGACTGTCTTTACCTTGGAGTTGACCTCTGAGGTCCAGCTCCTTCTGTTACTTATTTTTCATTTGTTTTCCACATGCCACACCTTCAGTGTCTCTTGGGTTCCTGAGACCACATCTACTTCCTCGTATTGAATGGGAATTTTCAGGAGGTGATTATCCCCAATCATAACCAAATAGTGTGTTTGTCATCTCCTTTATACACCTCCTTCTTCTTGTCTCCTTGGCTGGAAAAAAGGTCCTTATAATCAGTTTCAGTCCTTACTCTCTGTCTCTTCTTAATGCATTCCCAAATTTTCAAGCTACATAATATATGTCTTGCCCTAATTAAAACTAAACACAGGGAGGAAGTTTTCTGGGTGCTGAGGTCTCAGCAAGAGAGACAAAAACATGTATCATGCTTTAGGACTTAGCATAGATCCAAATGGGATTAATACATATCTGGGCATCTTCAAGAGAATAAAACTATAAATTCCATTGAATAGGAATTTCATCTGTTTTATTCTTCAGTGTATCCTCAGAATACATTATAGCATTTTGTACATAATATTTATCCAATCACTATGTGTTGGATGAATGCATGAATGAAAGAAGGAAGATGGAAAGAAGAAACATAACTGAAAAGGAAATAAAGTTCTGTTTGGGACTAAAGAAAAAGTGAAATATTTAAGCTGATGCCTGGGGAGAGATGATGGATGATAGGACAGCAGCATGGAGCATGGCATTGGAACAAGATGTTAGTACCCAGACCAGCACCTGGACACATGTCCAAGAAAGATGGAGAGAGGAGATTGACATAGGGTTAAAGAAATGTTCCTTGGGGTACTTTGTGAAACATGAGGATACTTTATAAAAGATGAGAGATATTTCATCTTTAATGCCAAGATGGCAAAATGGAGCAAAGAGATACACTCCCCACTTCCACAAAAGACATGACATGTCTTCAGCACTGTGACGCCCCTCAGAAACATAGCCCTACATTACTATTTTGAAGGTTTGTGACTTTGGGGAGAACTGAAAACCATGCCCTTGACTTGGGCATCAGATGAGTCATGGTGGGGCCAGTGGAGAAGAAAAATGTGATGACTAGACATATATGTGCAATACGACTCCCAGGAAAATCTTAATTTAATTTGAAAGGAGCTCGAATTCTTGTATATTGTGGGAAGGAAAATGAGTCAGCAAAATTTTCTTGATTACCATGAATGTGGCATTCCCCTCATTAATAAATTAATGAATTCAGTAGTTGTTTCCTAATGTCTACTATGAGCCAGGTTCCATGCCAGGTTCTGCCAATGTCACGTTAGCAGGATACAATCTGTTCTAAAGGATCTTCCAGGAGGGTCTGTGTATAAGGAAAAGGCCATTACAACAAGAGATCATGTGCTGGCTACAGAGCACTGCCGTAGCCCTCAGAGAGGCACATGCTTGAGAGACTTTGGAAATGCAGACAAGACTCAGAAGCCAAGAAATCAGATGAAGACCAAGCCTCTTATCACTGAGACTATGCCTGAAATTTCCTTTTTATTTTTTTTTCTTTTTGGACATAAAAGAATCCCACAGGCAAAAGTAATCCCTTAAATTTAAATCTGCTATGTTGACCTAGACATTTATAAGGCACCTCTTCCTCTTTATTAAAACCCTCTTCAAATTAAGTCCCCAATTGAAAAGTCACCTACTGCAGTAAATTGAATATAGCACTGACCTTCCTTTCCCCCCAAATAGTTCATTTATTCTACATAAGCTAGAAGGGCAGGGTATGAATTATTAAGCAAATTCCAACTACAATTAACTTTAACCTGATGTAAATCTTTTTCTTTTTCTTTTTTTACCTTGTAAATGTATTTTGTAGAGCTGGTTATCAAGGTCAAACAATTCAACACTTGTGAGCCGAACTATGGCTATGATTAAAACAGAAAACTCTCACCCCCAGGCAGTGCTGCAATCAGAGTAAAACCATTGCACACAGTCTTCTCTGTATTGGACACCATGTTCACTGTCCTTATTGAGCACGTGACATCTGTCAAACGGGATGAGTTAAATATTTCCACAAGTCACTCGTCAAATAATGAGATTGTTAAGACATCCAGGCAATGCATAGAAGGAGAATGTTTCTCTTCTTATAATTGATTTGTTCAGTCATTATTATCCAATGCACCAGCAGAGACAAAAAGTGAGCACTCTGGTGCAGAGAAAAATAATTAGAAAAAGTCTAATACCATAAGTGTTCAAAGAAACATCCATGGGTGGGGTCTCACATGATCTGCACATAATGCCATTATTTCAAATTAAGCAGTGACTAGAAAATATTGGCATCTAATGAAATATGAGAAATGTAGACACTCTGTGACATTCATCAAGGAACTAAACTGAACTATTCTGCCATTTAATAACCCACAAGTCACTGTTGATTTACTGAGGGGTATAGCTAATTAAGATTCAGAAACAACAGACTCCACATCAAAGAAGCTACCCAAATTCATCTAAGTCAAGGTTCTCCATTCTCTCATTTCAATAATGCTACAAAATATACAGGAACCCATATGCTTAGTCATTAAAATATCCAACAAATGTCTAATAAAAATACTTCCTTTGACCAGAGATTTGCACTAAATAGAGTTAAAGAAAACTTAAAACTTACTAGTTTATCAACAAGCATCTCCAAATATCTTTATTCATTCATGTCTAATACAATATATGCTGAGTCCTTACTATGCACCATGCATTCTCCTAGTCACTGTGGATATGCAAATATAAATGACATGATATCCCTCTTCCTCAAAGAGCTGACTATACTTTAGAGGAGAGAGATGAGTACATGCTGACAAAAATACCAAATGATAAGTGTCATGACAAGGAGAGGCAGAAGAACAGAGGCTAGGAGGAATCAGATAAGGCTTCACAGAGGAGGTGATATTTGAACTTGACCTGGACAGGCAGAGAATCTGAGGGAGGACATTATAGGAAAACAGAAGCCTAAGCAAAGTCACTGAGTAGAAATGTGTAGACGACTGTCTCGGAGGGTGTCAGGCAGGATCTCTGGTCCCGCTCCCCACATAAGAACATGGGATATGGTGAGGCCAAAAAGGAACACGCACGGAGCCATAAGTAGGGGAGTCATACCACTATATTCTTGCTGGCGGCATCCGCCTCTCTGCAATCCGCTCTTGCTAGCCCCCATTTTCCTGCTAGCGTAGCCACAGCAGTTATATTAGTGGCCAATAGCTCACTGGTTACAGCTGATGGCCAACTAGCCACAGCTGATGGCCATCCAATCACAGTTGATGGCCATTTACTACCCGAGCCAGCACCTTTCCATGTGAGGCCGAGAGCCTGGAAACTGCTTTCTGGGGCTCTGTCCCCACATGACTTACCCAGTTCACCTAGGGAAAAGAAATAGCGTAATGGTCAAGAACAGAAGCTCAGGAGACTGACAACACATGTTATAATGGGAGCCTTGTCACTGTCTTTGCAGCGCTGGATACCTCACCTCCTCTCTCTGTGCTTCGGTTTCCTGTAGAATGGGGACAATGGTGGTAAATTGGGGATACAGTTGTTCTGAGGATTAAGGGAGTCCCACTTCCAGCAGTGGTAAGTGCTGGGGCAGGGCTGGCTCTTACTGTCTGTCATTGGAAACAGAATGATTTCTTTCAGCTCCTCCTGCCAATTTCCTAATTTCTTAGATCAGCATGGGAATCAAAGTTTAGATATTTGTTACAAGCCGAGTGGTCGTAGCCAAATGACTTGAAAAATCATAAGGGGTTTAAAGGGATTAGAAGGGGTAAAAGATACACCTGACTTAGAAGAGGATGGTATCCAAAGTGAAGTCCATAGAACAAGAAAAATGTGGTAGATGCTAGTGAACTCAATCATTATTTTCTGTAAAATATCTACAAAAACTGTTCTACGGTGTGCTGAAGCAGAGTCTGCAAAACGCATGTAGTTAAGATGAGAAAGGTTTTCTTCCCTCAGCCAAGCGGGATGCATTTGTTCCCAGTGTTTCTGGACTATATGAAAGGACATCTCAAGTGCCCGAAGTTGAGATGTAAATGTGATCAAATTCAACTCACCACTACCTCACAGCTTTGGGGATCAGCACAGTCCCCAGTTTCTGTGACATAATTAGGATGACAGTTTCTCCTTCCAGAGCCAGTTTGCAGGGAACATATTGTGTTGCTAGAGCTCTGATCCCTCTAGAGAGATGGGAGCACACACCAAACACCACTCTGACCTCCCTCTAGCACAGCGGCTGCTCTGCTCATGCTCATTGAGGAAGATTTAGCATCAATGTGTACGTCCAGGGTTTCTTTACTCAGATATCAATATCTGTTCCATTCCACTACTCAAAGACCACCTCATCAACCAGTCACAAGAACCAACCACCCTCTTGTGCCTGAAAGAATAAGTTAGTCTTGACTTACTTTCTAAAATGCACCATTAAATTCCTTAATTTAAATTAAGATTCAGAGTTGTAATATCAAATCTGCAGAAGCCAAACAAGCAACATAAATATACCAGGGGTGCCAAAAAAATGGCTACAAGTGGATACTTTGGTCAACGTAGCTCAGGCAGTTGTTCCCCATCATCAGAAGTGTCTGGACACTGATGGTAACCACTTTGAGCACCTCTTGTTATTGCAGAAGTCAAACGTGACTTGTATTCATCTTTTGTTATCGGTATATATTGAGTATAATAATTTTAATAGTTTTTTTCTTTTCTTAAAATGTGTATACGCTGTTTTGGCGCCCTCTGTATATAAAAGGGTATTAAACCGCAGGTGCCAATCTGATTGTGTTGCAACCAAACATCTGCCAAATTGTGCTTCAAAATACTGTACAGATCAAATAAAGTTGTCAGTGAAATGCATCTGCTCTCAAGTCACCTGTTTTCAATTCTTATTGTTTACTACCTTGATTTTGCCTTTCTTTTCTCAATGTATTTATTCAATGATCTTTTGTTTGATTCTCCTCCTGACCTCCACTTCCCTCTGTAAAGTGACCAGGGAAGTCAATCGTGTGCCTTCAGAAGGAGTGGGAACCTACATTAGGGCAGATAGTATTCTGTAGGAAGGAAAGCCTTTGAGTTGGGATTTGTAAGAGCCCCAACTAGCCACGAGTATATACCTTGAGCAAGTTATCTGATCTCATCCTCCATTTCCTCATCTGTAAAATGGGAATAATACTGTGTGACCTGACTCCCACAAAGGATTTTTTTGGGGGTAATAGAAAGTAATTTGCATATTTTAATTATCATTATGATGCCCAAGGAGAAAGTGAGAAAAGACAACTTTATTTACTGCATCAACAGCCAGAACTACAGCTGTAAAACTGAGACAGGTTTAAAGCAATTCTTTGGAACTCTAGAGGACCTGATGAATTAACTTTTGTCTTCTCTCATTTGACCAACAATGTTCCCATGTCACAAAGTCCAGATTAATAATGCCGGTGTGATCTAGTAGCATTCACCCATCCTTCAACTAACGCCGGGCAGGGAGGAAAGTCATGTCTTCTTGATGCCACATACACATACACACCTGTCCAAAAATACTACCAGGTTGTTTTTACAACAGTGTTTGGAAATTTTAAACAACATGTTTAGTTAACAAATATCTCCTTGGCTTTTCCAAACACATTACTTTTCAGACACTTTATTTATAGATCTCCTTTTGGTTTTCTTTTACCCACTGTGGAATCCTACATTTGTTTATACTGGGTATATTCTTAGCAGATGTTGCCCACTGTTTGGATCTACATAAAACAATTCGGCAAAGTTGGAAAGTACATTTAACAGTATTTTAAAGTAGTTATAGCCTTCCTTTTTACCTTCTGTTAGAGTCAAACATAGATATTATATATATACACACACACACACACACACACACACACACACACACACAGACATATACACAATTAAGTTTGAAGACTCTACCTAGAAAAAGTGCTACATACCTCAATGCTGAATATCACTAAAGTCACCTCTGAAGTACTCCATTTGGGAAGCTGTGCACTGATGCCAGTGCTTAGTCCACCCTTCAGAGCAATTTAGGAACTCTTTTTCTGGAATGGCCATCAGAGCTGTCATTGTATTATCCCTGATGCCTGAATGTCATCAAAATGTCTTCCTTTCAATATTTCCTTTATCTTCAGGTAAAGAAAGAAGTCATTGGGGGCCAGATCAGGTGAATAGGGAGGGTGTTCCAATACAGTGATTTGTTTCTTGGCTAAAAACTCCCTCACAGACAGTGTCTTGTGAGCTGGGGCATTGTCGTGATGTAAGATCCATGAGTTGTTGGCAAAATTTCAGGTCGTCTAATCTTTTCACACAGCCTTTGCAGTACTTCCAAGTAGTAAACTTGGTTAATTGTTTGTCCAGTTGGTACAAATTTGTAATGAATAATCTCTCTGATATCAAAAAATGTTAGCAACATCGTTGCAACAAGTTCACAAGCTTAATTGTCAGAACTCGTGTGTGTGTGTGTGTGTGTGTGTGTGTGTGTGTGTGTGATATATCATATAGAAGGCTAACATTTATGATCAAATGAGAACATTAAAAATCTCTATTATCAATATGGGCCCACAATAAGATGCTGAAATTGAGCCATCATATATTCCTACTATAAAAATATGTATCAATCTTGTCAGTCTCCTGCAATCACAAAAACTAATCTCCAGGTATCTCGTCATAGAGCCATAAACTTAGATACCATCTTACATAATGGTTCTGCTTTCAGGTGCAGATGTCTGAACCATCAAGGTACATTGGTCTAATCAACTCAGAGATAGTTAATAAAACTGAGGGCCTCCGATAAGCAAAAGACTTGACTAGACACTCCCATATAAATGACTGTAAAACATTAATGGCCTCAGTTTTTTGTTTTGTTTTGTTTTGTGTTGTTTGTTGATTTTTTACATTTTCCTATATCCACGCATTTTGGTAATTGACTTCCATACTGACTGGCTTGGCCATGTGACTTGCTGTGGACAATGGGACATTAACAAATGATGCATGCAGAAGCTCAGAAATGAGCTTGCATGTTTCTGCTTCTCTTTTTTACCCCTGCTCCTCCTTGAGAAGGAACCTGTGCTAGCCTGCCGAAGACCACACAGAGCAGAACTGAGTCACCCCAGCACGGACCCTCCTTCACCCGTTAGTCCCCAGTAAACCCATGGGCAACATACAAATACATCAAGAGGCCAAGTAACATGAGGCAGGCCTGAGCCAGATCTACAGACTGCGAGAAATAACAAATCACTGTTTAAGCCACTGTGGGTCCTTTGTTTTCGTGCAGGATGGGGTGAGGGGAATGGTTATGCAGTCATAGGTTCTGTTACAATGTTACAATGAACCTATTTAATTTCTTAAATATAATGTAAGAATATAATGTAAGAATCTTCATTTGCAGAATATTTCAATATGTACTTGTACTTGTGTACTGGTAAGAAATTCTTTCTTATCAAAACTTTGGTCTTTGAGTTTCGTCTTCGTCTGTCCTCACTGGAGATATGGATCAATATTTGCCTTACAAAAGTCCTTTAGCAGCCAAAGGCGTGAATTAGAAATGTCAGCAAGTGTGCTTAGATACTGAGCCATACTTGGGACTTCTCTTCTTTGGAATAGATCATTCTTAGCAATTTAGCCTTCCTTTATATTTGACTTTGTTTTTAAATGCCTTTTGCTTTTATAAACTCTTCTTTCTTTCTTGTTTTGTTTTTTAAACTTTCAACCTAAAGTCATTTCATTTCTCCCTATCTATCTTCATCAAAACAAAATTTTAAAAAAGAAATCCTTATCAAGAGGTCTAATGGTCCACAATATTATTTTGTATTTGATCAACCCTGTTAAAAACTTTTTAACCTATTCATTGTAAATAAAGACTCACAAAATTTACTCATCAAGTGTACAAAGTTCTAGTGGTGGCGTCATTTTGGGTACAGACTCAAGATTCAAAAACTGTAAAATTTCAACGGGACAGAAAGAACACAACACTTTTTTTTTTTTTTTTTTTTTTTAAGTATTTGATTTTTCCTTTAGGCCAAGAAGAAAAACTTGCAAATTTGAAAAACAGAAGAAAAAAATTTATAACTATTGTTCTTTTCTTTGTTTGGTAGGTATACCTAAATCATTACCCAGAAATACTATGTTAGTTTACATTTTTATTAGTGACGTATAAATGTTTTCTTTTCCATCTCTCAAAAAGCAAATATTCCTGAGTATTTAAATTGAAATGTGTCTATCTGTAATACTCATTAGTAGTACTATATAGTTTATACTCTTTGATACAATAAGTCCTTATACCCAGGAAATAATTATGAATATCCCATATATTTAGCTACAACACTGTTTGATGCAATACTGTTAAGCTCATGATAAATTAAAAATAACCTTCATGTCCAGTTACTTGATGATTGTAACTGGAAAGTACATTTAACAGTATTTTAAAGCAGTTATAGCCTGTATTATTTTATGATACATTTCCACAGTAAAATAGTATGTGATTTTACTAAGTAGAAATATATGTTGATAAGGGAAAATATACATTAAAAATAATTCAGGATGAAACATATAAATTGTGATCTCATTTTAGTAAAAAGTGTAAGAATGAAAAGCCTGGAACATTATGTATTAAAATACTGTGTTGATACAAGCAAATTTGAGATTTTTTTTTTTTGCTTATCTAAATTGCCTAAATATTTGCAATAAATCTAAGATAGTTTTTAATTACAAAATCAAGTTACTCACCATGTGAAGAATAGGCAAAGACTTAATCTAACTGCATTTCATGAGAAAATATACTAGGAATCATAGTTAATCACATACCCAATTTTCATTTAGTCAACAAATATTTGAGTGTCTTCCCTAGTCCATTTACGAGAGGGATGCAGCAGAGAAAACAGTCTCTTGCCTCATGAAGCATAAGTTTTGCAAAGAAGACAGACTTAAAATAAATATACCATATTTCCCCCAAAATAAGAGCTAGCCAGACCATCAGCTTTAATGCACCTTTTGGAGCAAAAATTAATATAAGACCCAGTCTTATTTTATTATAGGGCTTATTTTTGGGATAACACTATAATACTGAGTCATAATATAATAAAATAAAATATAACATAACATAATAATATAATATAATATAATATAATATAATATAATATAATATAATATAACATAATCCCAGGTCTTTTATTAATTTTTGCTCCAAAAGACGCATTAGAGCTAATGGTCTGGCTAGGTCTTATTTTTGGGGAAACGATATATCAGGTGATGAGAGTTCCATGAAAAAAATAATACAGCCATGGAAGTAAAAGAGAGTGACGTGGGAATGCTGCTTCAGTGGGAGTGGCTGAAAGGGAGGTATTTGAACAGAATGAAGGAAGGAGAGAGCCACATGAATGTCTGAAGAAAGAGCTTTCCTGACAGAACAGCAAGTGCAAAGGCCCTGAGGTAAGAGTATTCTTTATTAGAAATTGTCAATGTGGCTTTCAGCTAAAAGCGAAAGATATTTTGGATTACAGTAAAAAATTAGCATTGCTCTATAATTTTTACTCATCAGATTTCCTTTAGGATACTTGGCTAAATTCAGTTCTTTTTACCACATTTTAATGAGGAACACTGAGGAATTAGAGCGAGTCAAGAAGGAAGCACTCAGGATAATGAGGGGGTTTGGAAATGGTATCACTGGAAGCACAGCAGGAAACCTAGTTGCTTAATTGAGGACAAAGAAGACCTGAAACGGACAGGAGAGCGCTGTCATTTAGTCATGATGAACTTTTTCTGTTTGACTTCAGAGAGCAAAATCAGAATGAAAATCACAAGCACACCTTAGCCAAGTATAAGAAAGCAGACCCTAATAATTACAGCTCTTCTAAAAGTGAGTATTAGTACTGATTGCTAGTCCCAGGGTTAGTCAGGGATTGAGCACCACTTGAACGAGATTCTCTAAGGTTAGTCATTTCCATCAAAATGACCTATTAATCTGGATTCTTCCTGTCCTTTGCAGACGATGCAGGAGTTAGCCTGGGTGATGGAGACCTGAGAGAGTAATGATATCACTCCTAATGGGTACCATTTTGGTGGGTACCATTACAGAATCTGTTACTTGATTCATGAACCAGTATAGCTGAAACACAGCAAGCCACTATGGAGAAAACACCTAAATCTGTGCAGTCCTAAAACCTTGAGCTGGAATAAGCCTGAGACATCCTGTGGGCCAGGGCCATTCATGACTGGGGGCTGCAGGGGAAGGTGGCAACTATCCTCCCAGCACGTGTGGAGATAGAGGCATCTGGCTTGTAATTCAGTAGCAGATTGGGTTATTTAACAAATGCTTAAGTGAGCAAATGATGGTTCTATTTTGATAGGTGTTAATCAAAGCTATTGTCACAGAAGCAGAGTCTTTTGCTGCAATCTGTTCTTTCATAAATGTGCAAACTATGGAGACCTTTCTTCTAGTATTAACACTGCCTGGAGTATGAGGTGTGAATAAAAGGTATCAAGAGAATAATGTTTAAAAATATCTCAACAAAAACATCATAACTACACACTCCAATGAGAACTGTTATTTTACTACTATTTTCCAAATAATGTGGAAAGCTTATCTCCAGAGGCATGAGATTTTTCTATTTGGCCCCTGCCAAATTATATCCCATCACTTATCCCCATCACCTTGCACAGGACTTAAAATAAAGTAGGTCCTCAACAACAAAAAATGACTGAGAAAATTACTGTATTTAACAGACCATGCATCATTTCGTAACATTGTAGTTGTCCAGAAGTTTTTGGAGCCCTGCTTTAGAATTTAACTCCAACAGTTTTGTTTTAATTTTCTGTAGTGGTTATGAATGTTTATCCTTAAATATTCTATTTGCAAATAGCCAAATAGATGGTCAGGTTAGTAACAGTGCTTTAATATTTGAAAAGGAGTGAATTTAAAATAATGTGATTCCTTAGCACCTTCTAGAATGGCAGAGGGGTGTCTATCCTTGAAACATACCACACCAGTTTATGTTTATCTCATCCACACTACCACTGCTCTAGTACCCGCTCTCATCATCTCCTGCCTGAAATACTGCAATTTCCCTTTACAAGTGTCTTGTTCCTAGTCTTTTCTTCTTCCATTTCACAGGTTCAGTGCTCACAAGCAAAACTGCTTTTATACTGGCTCCATCATTCACTAGTTGTATAACCTGAAACCTTTCTCAGCAGCAGTTTTGTAACCTGTGAAATGGGGATAATATTAGAAACACTGGCTTAATGTAACCTCATGATAATTCACTAACGTGATACCAGGTATGCTCAAATGCTGTCCATCAGTATTGTCATTCCCAGGCTCACATTTTTTGGAGCAGTTTCCTTACCTACGGTTAAAATTTAATCTTTTTGACATGAACTTCAACATTTCTCATGAAGGAGTGGTGACAATGAAGATGATTTGTGTAAGCTTGCGCACACCTCAGTTCCAATCCCATTTTTACTCATTCCTCCATCTTTCTATCATGTCCTTCCGTCTCACCCCATGAGTCCTAACACAGCAGATTACTCATGCCCCTGTTACTTCATGAATCGTTCTGGTGCTTGCTGACTTGCTGTTTCCTCCTGAAACTCCTCTTCCTGGAATACCCTTATCCCATTTCTTTACCTGATGAGTACCTGCTCATCCATCTGACATTAACTCAAATGTCATGGGTTCCTGGTACCTCCATTTCCTGCTAATTACTTATTTACATGTTGGTTATCTCCGCGGAATATGAGCCGCTGAGACAGTCATAGATTGAATTTCCCTCCATAACCCCAGTGCTTAGCTCTCTCCCTGGAAACAATAGGCTTCCAAAATAAATTTAAAGATTGTTCCAGAAGAATGAGCTACAGAACTCATTTCTACAATGGCATACTGCACATTCCAGAGTCCGTTTAGCTTCTGGGTTTGGCCAACACTTTAAAGGGAGTGATACTGATGGAGATGATGAGCTTGCCATATCACTAGTTGGTAAGATCAAAGATTTTGACTTTTGAATTCACTCTAGCTAGGAAACCAGAGAACATACAAGCCTACTGAGTTTTGGAGAGGACACCACATAATGGAATCAACCAATGGATGTGCTTATCCTCTCTCACTGAACCTGCCACAGTGGACAACATCGATGTGTCGGCAGGTGTGTTTCTCCACCTGCCTATGAGCAGCTTGAGAGCCGAGATCGCCGTACACATCTGGCAAGAATTGCATGCTTGACATATAGTAGGTGCTAAATACACATGCACTAGATTAGATCAATCACTAGATCAATCATTAGATCACTAGAAAGATCAACAATATATCTCTGTGAGATATAATGTGAGAAAACACAAACATGCAAATTGTGAAATGAACAGGAAAACAGGACTGCCATTCTGACCTGGGGCTGATGAGAATAGTTGCTAAACTTGGTAGCAGTGCCAGGGCTGAGCAAGCGTATGGCCTTGGCATTGGGAGGAGGATGCTGACTAGAGTAATGAGAAATGTCCATCAGACCTTCACTGTGCTCCTTCTGCTATGGAATAGTTGTGTTCCAGAACAGACCCTGAGCTTACCCCCATCACTACTCACTAACACATTAGTGGAAGCTCTTCTGCCTACTTCCAATTGACTTGCTTCTACATCTGTGAAAACTGTTACAATTTTGGAAATCATCATTCCAGGGACTAAATCAGGGATTTAGGCTTCATCTCCTGTGCCAGTGCTGGTGCATTGGCTGTGGAACCTGGCACTGTGTTGAAAAGAATTCTGAGGCTTCCTCTAGGCTCAATGGAAAAGAGAATCACTATCAATTGTGAGAGAAAAAGAGGTGGCGTATGTGCCATGTATTTGCAATTTTTGGACTAGGTAGTTCAAACAAATAAACTAGCAGACAATAATGGAGTAAGAGCAATCACTTTGCTTCTTTTAATTATAATAGCAAATAAGTTCAATATTTCTAGTAGCTATGAGTTTGACAATAGATACAGGGTAAAAAGTGTAGACCATGTCTCTTTATAAAGAAAAGGAATTAATATTTTTATAACCCCATGTCTCAGAAATTGTCCTAGGTGCTATAAAGTACATATTCCTGTTCCCATTTAATCATGGAGGAAAGTGAGAATAAGGGAGAACAAGGAACTTGCCCAAGGGCAAGCAGTTGTAAGTGGACTATTGTTAGGGTTTGGTCAAGGTCTGTTGGATGACAGAATGACCCTAGTCCTTCCACTATGCCATGTTGGATCCCTACACACATACATATACACATACACACACATAAGCACACACATACCTCTATGTACATACACGCAATACACAGGGGTACATATATATGTATATATAATGCACATTTCATATGTCAAGAGCATGATTTTGAAAAATCAATAAGTAAATAGCACAGGTCTCAGAGGCAATGACTAAGCAGTCTAAAGTTCTCTTTCTTACTGCCAATCTCCTTGAGACTTAACTAGATCCTACTGACTCTTTTTTTTTTTTTTTTTTTTTTGGCAGTTATTGTCATTTTTATTATCATTGCTATTTCTATTTCTATTATTATTATGACATCAGAAAGAATGTGACCCTGGGGCTGAGTGCACACCATGGTTTTTTTTTTTTTTTTTTTTTTTTCATAAATTTATTTATTTATTAGTTTCAGGTGTACAAAACAAGGTAATACTTAGACGTTCATCATCCATATCCCTCCTACTGTGAACCCCCCCCCCCATCCACCATCCCTCCGACCCCACACCGAACCATCACATTATATATATAAAATTATAGTTGGCATTCATTAATGTCCAGCCTCTGGTGTCCAATGCCATGATCAGGTATCCACAGCATCCCTGAGATGACTGGATTAAGAAGCTGTGGTACATTTATACAATGGAGTATTACGCAGCCATAAAGAAGAAAGAAATCTTATCATTTGCAGCAACATGGATGGATCTAGAGAACATTATGTTAAGTGAAATAAGTCAGAAAGAGAAAGACAAGTACCTACTGACTCTTAATGTGCATGTCATTCTAACAACTTGCTCATCAGACCTCTCCTAAAAGTAGCAAAGTGGCTAAAAAAGGTGCACACAGGCAGAAAACAAGCTGGCAATCAGCAATAAAGATAGAAGAAATGAATACCATCGTACTGCTCATTACAACAATCACAAACATGGGAATAATGATCAGTTATCGAGGAAAGATTAACTTGTATTGCAGTCTGTCAAATAAGGCAAAAATGCACTTGATACATAGAAAAACGATTTTCAAAATACATTAACTTTTTTTTTTAAGTATTAGAGTATATTCCTTAGTTATCTAGAAAATTGACTGATGGAGAATTTATTATTTAGTGTGTAGCTGTGTCAATCACAGAATTTAAATGAGACATTATGTAAGACATTCAAAGACTTGTCCTAATGATAAAATACAAGCATTTGATAAACTTAACAAAATGTCAACAAGCTTTTTTGACTGGAGAGCCTGGGTCTAGTATTAAAAGCTGTTGCTTTTAATATAGCTTTAATTAAATTGTTGATATTGACATACAACACTTCAGCCTGACCAATTCCATAAACTTTCTCACTTTGTGTCTGAAATGAAACGGGAAGTTTATTTGGCGGTGGGGCGAGAGGGACTTACTAACAGCTTAAAACTGTAAATGAGTATGGTTGTCTCTGCCACTGCTACTCAGTACCGTGTTTCCCCGAAAATAAGACCTAACCAGAAAATAAGCTCTAGCATGATTTCTCGGGATGACATCCCCTGAACATAAGCCCTAATTCATCTTTTGGAGCAAAACTTCATGTAAGACCTGGTCTTATTTTCAGGGAAACATAGTACAAGGCTGAGCTCCCATGGACCTATGGTGTCCAGAATCATCTCAATAGGAACAAAGTAAGTACTGAGTGTTGTAACCTCAAGGGATGGGAAAGGCATTTCCTGTGGAGAAGCATCTTGTCCAGAGTCACACTGTTAGGAACAAATCATATGTCTCTCTGTTTCAACTTGTGTATCGATTTTCTCTACCCTATTTCTTTTGTTCACTTTGAGAGTCACAGTCACTGGCCGAATGGTGGAACCGTTACAAGGCTCCCAACCAGAGGAGTCAAAACCAAACTACAAACCTGATTACTCTGAGACTTAGTGTAAAAAAAAAAGAAAAAGAAACAACAACAAATGACTCACCACAAATTGCATAATTTAAAGACGATGTCAGGAAAAAAAGCACTCATTGCCCTGCAGTTCACTCATTCTCCAAATGAATTTCCATCCCCAGTCCTATCCCACCCAAGTTTAAAATTATCTCTTCATTTCCATGAGTCTACACCTGAAATCCCTCATCCAAATTTAAAGGGACTTAATTCTAACAGCCCCAGCATAGATCCAGAGAATCCACTGAGTTGCCTAAGTTTTCCCAAATGCGATGGGGAGTACCCTCCTTCAAGGAGGCCCAGCCTGAAAATTTAAGAATGAGACCACTGTCCGTTTCCTATATAGATGGAAATACCCTTAAATAGTTGGCCTCCTATTACACTTCTCCATTCTGTTCCAGGCATTCAGCTTTATGCTCACCAAATATAATGCATTACGTTATCAACAGTGATGACCATTTGTATATATTGTTGACTTTCTATGTCATATTACATCCCTCCTTCTGAGACCTAGAAAATAAGGCCTTTTCCTTTTGTTCCTGGTCTGCCCTTTAGCCCTTTTGATGAATAAAAGATGAAATAACATACAGAAGGATAAACAGCATGACCAGGAAAATGACTCATCTGACCAAATACCCTGTCCCCTGGAAAATTACTGCATCTTGCCAATGTATATAGATATCCATTCCTAAAATACCACAGCAAAAATTAGGAGACTTTCTGGCTCGGGTGTCTGAAACGTTTCCACATTATCTTGATCATGAATTCTAAACTTTTGTGCTCGCTTTGGCAGCACATATACTAAAATGAGTTCTAAACCTTCAACTCACGAATCAGATAGATTTTTAAAGTCTTATGAGCTCTCTCATATCATACAGCAGTTTTCAGGAGCATTTATATGTTCATTCTTCTAATGGGGCGATACATAGCTTTGCCAAGCCTTTTAGGGGATTATTCATCTAGTTTTTTATTCATTCACTTTTTCCCCATTCATTTGACTAATATTAACTGAGTACTTCCTGCGCACTAGGTATTATGAGAATCAATGGGGTATAATAAGAAATAAATCAGTCATGCTTGTTGACCTCACAGAATTTAGAGAACAGTAGAAAAGGAAGACATTAAATGAGAAAAGTATTAAATATGAAAGGCATTCTGTTGTTTCATCATTAAATAATAATGATATGAAACAACATAGTACTTTGCTTATATGCAACACGGGAACCTTTTGAGAGATAAACTTACAATAGGCATACTAACGGCATATATATATATACACACACACATAATTACAGAGGTTTACTAGCCTTAGTCTGAAATGTTTTCAATAATGATGCATGTCAAATTACCACAAAACTCAAAAACATACAAAAACACAAAACATACAAAAACCAAAAACAAACATTTCTCACTCATGCATCTGCCAGTCAGTTGAACTGGCTCCACATTAGTCTGGAAGTCTGCAGGCCAACTGGAGTGGCTGAGCTGGGGGTACAGGGAGAGTATGCTGCAATACATTCTTCTCATGGCAATAGCAGAGGCCCAGGAAGGAAAGCCAACTGTGTGGCAGATTTCCAGCCCCAACTCTCACACCTCCACTAACACCCCCATGGCCAAAGCCCAAAGTCAAAGCTTGGGGAAATACATTCCACCCAACATGACACCAAGGAAGAGTGTGGATGTACCATGCTGCTATTATACCAAGGGGACAGGGGACTCAGTCCAAATGATTCAGCCTACTACATTTAGTTTGGAAAGTCCCAAGGGTACAGTTTACCTATTGGATGGTTGCAATTAAACAGGAGTTAACACTCTTAGGAGTAAACATATATAAACATGATTTTTGGTTTCAAGGAATTTTAGTTTATCGGGAAGCTAAAATGTACATAGGACAGTGTGGGCAGGACCCAGCTCTTACCGGAGTCAGATCCTTGGGACTCACAAAGGTAGCCTCTGGTGCCCGATTTCCATGAATATGTTTGTTCTCATGGAGGAAGTCCAAGGCGTCCAGCTGGAGAAAGAAGAAAGAAAGTGTCTCTTTCATAAAGGTAGAGAGAGATGAAGGAACTATGCAGAGATATTAGTTCTCAATGCAGGACGGCTCTGTCAGAAGTTCCCAGAGAACAGATGTGACCATTGAAGCTTGGCTTCTTGTTGGACATAGGAAGAGGGGAGTCAAGGACAATCAGGATCCTCTGTCATTGTCTAACCAAATTCCTTCTACTCAGAATGTGCAATAGGGGAAGGGAAATAGACAGCTGCCTCATCTGAAGAAAATCTTTCAAGGTTAATTAGAGAAAACCAAAACAAATGCACAAACTTCCCAACAGCATGTAAATATAGGCCGCTGCAGAGCCTCGTGTTTCCCAGGAGGGAGTCTTATGTTTTCCTAATAGAGCCTTTATTTGTCCATTTGGAAATGGAAGAAGCCGGTTCCAAGCAATAAACCCATAGTTCCAGGCTTTTCTCTGTGAGGTCCCTGAGGCTGGATCTGTGTTTTACCAAGTCTGACCTCACTACCAATACCGAGAATCTTCGTTTGTACACAACACATGGAAATAAAAGAAGTCTCTCTGATACTAGATCAGATATGGGAGGACACTATTATCCCAGAGAGGGACCTTGAGCAGTCTTGGGAAGTCGGTCCTTTGGGTGATGAATGAAAGAGGAAATTGTAAAAGGAACTAACTTTGTCTCTTAAAAATTGTTGTATGACCTCATTCTAAAGGATTTAAAGAGGTTGATGTTTATTGAGTGCCTAATATGTACCAGACCCCATGCTAAAAACTTTATGAAGCTATGCACATACTTATGTCATTTGGCCTCCTCAGATGCTCAGATTTATATATACTGATTATCTACTACTATAGAAAAGGAAACTAAATATGAAAAAACTTTCACTAGGTCACATAAAGAGTGAATGCTCTAACTAATTTTGTTTTCAGTTATAGTTGGCAGTCAATAAAAGTAGTCACAGGGATGTAAAGCACAGCATAGGGAATATAGTTAATAATATTGTAATAACTGTGTACTGTGTTAGATGGGTAACAGACCTATCAGGGTTATCACTTAGTGAGGTATATAAATGTGTAACCACTATGTCATTTGTACAACAGAAAGTAATACAATATTCTATGTCAACGGTAATTGAAACATAAATTAAAAAAAAGAAAAAAAAGAGTGAATGCCTAGCCTCTGTGTAAAGCCAGTGAGAGATGATTCTGTCCCCTTTGTGTAGGTAACGTCATCCAGAAAGAGTGACCATACTTCTCCATTCCATGGGAGAAGTTTCATGCTCATGTGTGCTCTCTCCTAAAATTCCACAATAACAACAGGAAAGAAAAAAATTCTTCAATGCCCAAGTTCCTACGGATGAGGAGAATGGAGGGGAAAGGACAACAATCACAAAGCATCTCCCAAAGGCCCGGGAACTTGAAATATCAATTACTTACCCCTATGGGGGTGTGAACTGTGGGATGAAAAGAAAAAGATTGATTTAAGATACGTTTATGAAACTATCAGATGCTCAGATCTCTATCTGGGCTACATCAGCAGAGTCTGGAGTTTTATTTTTTAGAGATGATAAAGTTTTCTGGACTGGAAGACACCAGGTGAACGTGAAGTTGGAGGGACCACAATGACAACAGGAGGCTGTATGGAATTGTGCACAGGGGAACCGGAACCTTTGTCTGTGTGTCACCCTCAGCTCCTAGAATGCTGGCAGTCGGGCTATCACCTTCCACATGGGGCTTTGGTGAAAGTGACCTTGTAGAATTCAGTCAGTCCATGAGGAAAGAATAACAATATAGCAACCCGGAACCAAGAACGGAATTTAATGAAACAAAGATGAAAGTGAGCTCTTGAAAATTTAAAATGTAATGGTTTGAACAAAGAACATTTTAAAGAGTTTGCAATATAAAGCTGAGAGACTCAGAAAACAAACAAAAAGAAAGTTACAAAGTTAGAGGACTGGTTGAAGTGCTCCAGTGTCTGACTAATAGATCAGACACTTTATAGAAAGAGAGAAGAGAGAAAATAAAGAAAGTTACCAAAATACATACATAAGGTGCCCCAAAAAATACATACACATTTGAAGACAGGAAAAAACTGTACTAAAATTGTAATGATATATACTGATAACAAAAGATGAATACAGGTCACGTTTGACTTCTACAATTACAAAGATATTCAAAGTGGTTTCCATCAGCATCCAGATACTTCTGATTACGGTGAACTACTGCTTGAGCAACGTTGACCAAAGTGTTCATTTGTATCCATTTTTTTGGCACCCCAGTACATCCATCAAGAATATTTTCTAGAACTGAAAAAACAGTTCTATACTGAAACAGTCTAATAATAGTTCCCAGAAAAACTGATTAAAACAAAAAAACTGAACCCAAAGCACAAATGCATTACTAAATTTCAGGACACATGAGACAAAGAGATTTCACAAGATTCTGGACAAAATAAGCAGGTCTCACACACACACACACACACACACACACACACACACAAGTATCAGAAACCAAATGACTTTGATCTCTCAAAAGTAGTACTTAGAAAGCAACTAAGGAATGTCTTCAATATTCTGAATGGAAATTATTTTCAACCTAGAATCTAAGTGAACTAAACTATCAATTAAGAGTGAAATTAGAATTAAAACATTTTATGACATGAATGCTCTCAAAAAGTTATGTCCCTAGGTACTCTTTCTAAAGAGAAAACCAAAAGACCTGTGCTACAGGAAGCAGGCCATCCAAACTGGAGGGAAGCTAAAAGAATCCCAGAAAGCAAGTGCAGTGCTGTCTTCCAGGATGACAACTATGAAATAGGCATAGAAATGACCAGTCCATATTGGAGTAGTTCCAGAATTCCCAGGAAAGATTTCTTCAGGATAATGAAGTCAACAGACACTGAAAAGCACCTGGATATTTTAAGAGACGATGTAAACAACTTTGAAAATGTGCAGTTACATTACTCCTATGAAAAAACAAGACAAGCATTAACTGTAGAGGAAACATTCCTTGGAAAAATAAAAGTAATCATATATTACATGGCCCAGCTTTGAAAACAATTTACATATTACTTTCAAGTGCAGTCATGACTCATATATTGATTTATTTAATCCTCATACCAAACTTGAGAGATGGGTATTTCCTCATTCTCCAGGTAAAGCAACTGAAGCATGGAGAATTTGGTGAATTATCCAAGGTCACACAGCTAGTAAATAGTAAAGGTGGATTTTGAACACTGGCACTTTGGCTCCAGATTCCATACTCTTCACTTCCATGTTATACACCTCTAGTCATAATAATGCAATTATGGAATAATGATATAACCAGAATTGAATTAGGGAGAGGCGGGAGAGGAAGGGTATGAATGTGTGGGAAGAGACAGTGAGGAAAAAAAATGTTAAAACTTCATCTTTCACAATGAGATGTCAATAGATGATGCCAAACCTGGGGGTGGGAGCCTGGGGGGAGTAATTTAATGTTGGAGCACCGAATAGTAATACCAAAATATTCAATCAAAAGAGGAAGTGGTTTCTATAATAGATGGATAAATGAAATAGATGACATAGGGGATTGTGGTTTACAAGTGAGCTCATAAAATGAGTTGACACTTCAAATTGTGGACATGTTAAACTTTCATAAAAATATGAAATGAATGAGAAAGAGGGGGAGGAGAAGGAGTAGGATGAGGAAGGGGAGAAAGAGGAAAAGTGGCAAAGCCATGCTCTCTCCTATTGTTGGAATATTCTCATCCTGAGGACTGTTAATTTCCTTGGGAATGACACTGTCACTAATGTTTGGTGGCCAGAGCATGGCAGAGCCAGATTCTAACCTGGTTCTGCTGACTAGCTGTGTGATCTTGGCCATATTATCCTTTTCTCTCTAGGTCTCAGCTTTATCATCTCCACAATGGGGTGTAAACTAGAAAATCTCTATGTTCCTTTGATGGCATCTTTTTATGAGATCCAGCACACAAACGAAGGGGGGCTAGACTAAGGAGAACAAGGTCTGGTGGAATGGGCAAACCTTGAAGCAAAGGTGGGAAGTTTGTTATAACTGCTCCAGCAAATTAATACTTTGGTCAAATGGTCATTTTTAATGAACTACTACACAGTTATGTGCCAGGGAGAAGGGGAAAACAGATATGGTGGCAAGCAAGCGTCTCCGCCCACCATCTTAAATCGTTTATTTAGGTCATGTAGCTTTAAGCAGAGAGCAAATCATTCAAATCCAGAGCTTCTAGCTTCATTTCTAGCACTCCTTTCCTCCCACCAACACTGCAGTGAAATATTTACTCTGGTCTTTGTTGCTATTTTAAACACAAAGTGAAAATGATTTTGCAAAAAATGATAGAGAGTTAATGGGATAAAAAGATATTTGGGCATCCCACCCCCCTTGATGTTTAAGAATGTTAAAATCACTATAGGCAAGTATCTTTTTCTTCTGCCTTTGGGAATGACAAATTTGCTGTGGGGTGCTAGGCTAACAGATCCCCAGCCCTGCTGTAGAAAACTCCTAACAATATATCTCTGTAGAAGGTAAATTGTCTTCTATGTTTTGGCAATTTTCCTCTGAACTGTGTTTTTCCCTTTTTGCCATGGTTAGAATGCTTTTCAAGTTTATTGCTGCTGTGATCTACTGTGCAACTCTATTTTAAGCTGTCTACAACAGAACAAACCCTTAAGGTACTACTCCAAAGGAAAAATGGGGCCGGGGGGGAAGATTGAATATTGCAGTCAATATTGGACCTGGAATGAGAGAATCTGTAATATTTGGAATTGGGCAAAGTAAAAAAAGACTCAGGAAAATATGAAAAATTATACTTAATTTCTGAAATAGGTCAAAGTGGACCTAAGCATGACTATACGTGGATAATATTCTGTGTCTTCATGAACATAAAACAGCAGTGATAGAGCTCTCTGGTGAAGTCAAAATCACAGAGGAGCCTTTTCAATGCAACTGGAACAAGCGGAATGATTAAATTGTGCCGGTAGACTGTGTAATACATTAACTTCTTGCTGTATTATTTAAGACATGGTTCTCAAACTTGATTGCCTACAAGAGACCTGATAGTTAACGTCTAAGAGTGAAATAGGCTCCATTTTACATAAAAATACCTACATTTGTTTCTTTAATAAGCATTTATTACTTAGTGCAAGCCACGTACTGTGCCAGGTATTGAAGATGAAATTCGTATCCCATGGAGCTTAAAAATGGTAGGAACAAGCACTAAATAAATAAAGATAGGTCAAGTCAGTTATGCATGTGCAATTAGGGTTTAACAGAAGCAACGTAAGGAAATCACTGAGTTTCATGGGGGATTTAAATAGGAGGTCAGAAAAGGCATCTCTGAGGAGATGGCATTTGAGCAGAGGTATGAAAAACATGCAGGGGAAAGGTTCATAAATTTCTGGGGACACATTTCAGAAAGAGAGACAAGCAGTGCCAGGGCTCTGAGTAGGAGCCTCCTGGGACTCTCCAAAAACAGGAAGGAGTCAGTGCGAAAGAATAATAGGCGTTAGCACTGGAAGACGTTAAGTGGGGCAAGTCCCTGACGCTTAAAGGTGTGTTCAAGGCTTTGATTTTCTTTTGCTGGAGATTGAAAACCTTGGAGGGTTTTTAGTCAGGGAAAGACACAGGGCCAGACTTACATTGTAAATTTTAGTTTCAGTGTGAGAAGAGAGATGGGGAAGATCTCACTGGGGTAGTCCATTGACAACATTGAGAAGGAAGAGGGGGTAATTGGCAATGGTGGAACAAAAGGGTAGGATTTATGATGGACGTTGAAGGTGACCTCTGAAGGATTGCTGGAATAGTGGATCAGGACGGTGAGAAGAAGAAACACGCAAAGAGGACTCCAACTTGGGGGTTTTGAGCAATTGGGTGAATGCTGGTTCTCTCTTAGGTAGAATGAGCAGTGGAGACTATAGCAGACCATAGAACGTAATTCATGCTGTTTTTTTTTTTAATTGTTTTTTAACTGAGAAAGCTGAAGAGTATTTTTTCTATAACATATAATAATTATCCTTGCTGTTTCAAAGATATTTTACAACCCAATTCTTCACTCTCTGCTTAATGAGTTTCAATACTATGGTCATGAGACCACAAACTTATTTAATAGAAATTTCAATCAAATGTTAATCTTTGGTATCCTATTGGACTGACTGAAAAGTTTTCTCTACAGCATTTACTACAGTGACAAAGGAAGAAGGACTGCCCTTGGGTGTAAATGCCCTTACCTGACCAGTCTCCCACCTCCTTCTCTCAAGTCTGCTCTCAATGCCCTAATCCTTTTTTCCTGACTCCACTCTTTACCTCTGATTCTTGGCTGTGACCCCAAAAGATAACTGACAGATTATCTGGCCTTCTCTGGTGCCTTTGCCCATAGTAGTCTCTAGATAAATACAGAGGCTGCCAAAAAAAATGTATACACATTTTAAGAAAGGAAAAACTCTATTAAAATTGGAATACTCAATATATATCAGTAACAAAAAATGAACACACAATGGGATTTATAGATGATATAATACAGAATTGTACACCTGAAATCTATGTAAATTTACTAACAATTGTCACCCCAATAAATCTAATTAATTAAAAAAAAATGAATACCAGTCATGTTTGACTCCTGCAATTACAAGAGGTGCTGCACCTAAGTGGTTACGATCAGCATAATTTCAATGCAGTTTTTTTTCCTTTCTTAAAATGTGTATATATTGTTTTTTGTCATCCTCTGTATTTCAGGATGCAGGTAAGAGCTGTGAGATCAGGAGTATCACAACTGTTCTCAGTGGAATCAAACCACGAAGCCATGGGGAGCATTTGCTGCAAATTTCTACCTCCTGAAGCCCACCCTCTCCACATTTTTTTCCCTGAACTGGCTAATAGAGGACCATTTCTGTTTACTCCAAAATTTCAGCCAGAAATTGACAGCATATCTTCAGAGAGTATCCACACAGCTATAACAAATCTGGAGATCAATACATCAATGGCATACTTTTCAAAACATGATTACAATTTTGCCAAGTTTATCCTCATGGAAGCATAAGATGTAATCAAACTTCTAAAGGAGCTAAAACCATTCAATTAATTTTAAGTAGGGTCTGGTACTGAGAGCTAAGCTAGTCCACATCCTTATTTTTTTTTTTTCATTAAAATGATAATTAAAGCATCTCTATTCTTCAGTGCTTGAACCCAAGCTGATTTTAGTGCATGGGGTTGAAATAAAAATCAGCCAAAAGAAAATGTATGGCTCTTGGCTCAACCCTTTGAGATTACACAACTCTGCCATCCCAATTAAATTCCTATATGCAAATATGTCCAATGGACAGTCAAAATTCTTCAAATAAAAAAAAAAAACAAATCATGAGTTATGAGTCTGATCACAGTAATATTATCAATTATATTATAAAATTAACTTTTCTTCTTCATGAAGCTTACTTTTACATGACCCAATTTCAAAGAGCATCTAAATTTATGGTTCAATTTGATTTGATTTAGCTATGGTCATTAAAGGGACCACAAATGCCATTAATCATTGATTATATTCAATCAGCTCTCAAGGTGACTTATGTTTTCTCACTACTTGTGACATTATTATTTGCCAAACAGTCTTCCTGGCATGAAACGGAACATTTCTCTGTAAGAAATTGGAAAGTTCTGTTCAAATTGTATGAAGTACTTATTGATTATACTTTCTAATACTTTTGTTTTTTTTAAAAAAGAACAAAAGCCTCACTGGCTACAGATGTGTAAAAATCTCTGATTCTTAAAAATAATGGGTTTTTGTTGGTGCTGAGGTGACAGAATGGTAAGTTCTACAAATGACCCCCAAATCAGTTTTTTGTTTCAATTATTACCTGTAAAGATAGCTTTTAAATTTCTACCCAGATTTAGCACAATGTTCTTTCAAACCATCTCTTCTTGTGTTGACAAATGGAACTGCCTGAAAGCAGGGCCCACTTGTCATTCATCTTAGTATCTCCAGTACTATGTGTCTGATACATAGAAGACACGCCCGTTGTGTAAAGGAATTTTGTATATTCCACGAGTGAGATATTGTGTATTGAGTCTTAGCATCCATTTACACCCCTTCGTAAGTTCTTACCACCCTGCATTGAATGGGAAGGAGAACTACAAACAATATATCACAGACTCCCTGTGGTTATGGTTGTGAACACAGTGCAGGTTCTGACATTAAAAGATAGAAACGCAAGACTTAGAAGGTGGAAGGGGAACAACACAGCTTGCTTGTCACACTGTAGCAGTGGACAAGTAAGCTCTACAGATATGAGTATTTATAGCAGCTGAGCCCCATTCTCTGTGGTCCAGTGTCTAACCTTGAGGACGCAATAGCAATTGTCTGCTGATCCTGGATATGGAGGCATAATCGCAAAACCAAAAGTCATAACTTCTGCTCTGCCATCTTTCTAACAGTTTGATATACATCTAATTCCTGGCATAAAATCTTTTCCTGGGTCCCCCACTAAACCGCATGCCGCTCATGCTGTTTTCTCTGAGATGTCCTCTTCAACACGCTCACGTGGTGAACATATTTTTTCCTTTGTGCTCTAGTCCCTATATCTTTCCATGACGTAGTTTTCAGACCCTCCTTCTACCTACTCTGTCTGTACAGGATTTATCATGCCTTTGTCTACATTATCACTTATCATATTTTAATGTGTGTGTGTATGGTTGGTGTGTGTGTGTGTGTGTGTGTGTGTGTGTGTGTGTCCCTTGACAACAACCTGTAAGGTTTTGCAAGGCGAGGAAAACATTTCACTCATGTTTGTATTTCTGACACCTAATAAAATCAGTGGTTTATAATGGGTATCCAATAGTTACTCATTCATTTGAATTTAAGGCTTATGGGCTCTATCTCTCATTTATCTCTATACTGTTTGACACTCACAAAATAATCAATAAACATTTGTTGTACTAAATTATTTAAAAAATTATTATTTATCGTCATTCTCTTCATTGAGAATAATATGAATTTATTCAACATTTAGGGGTTAAAAAGTGCGTATTAATGTAAGCTGGATTTTGAACTTATCAAAAGTATTCCAAAGCAAGGAAGCAGCACGTGCAAAGGTGGGAGGTGTCAGGAAGCATACAGCATTCAAAGAACCAAAATTATCCAACACACCTAGAGTGCCCAGGGTGAGGGAAGATGTATGACGAAGGTATTTGCTCACCAGTCCTGAGCTCCTTTAATTCACCATAAATGATGCCATGAGCAATGACTCCAGTTGTGCTAATAATTGTTTTTCCCAGCAATCAATGTACGGGTTCAAGAGTTCAGTGCAAGAGCTGTTTCTTCACCAGGACGGCTGCCAGAATAATTTGCTTATCTTGGCTCTTCTCTCATACATATTATTAGGTGACATCTTTATTGCAGATAAAGAGGTCCCAAATGTTGGTATTAAGTTCAATAGAGTCTACTGATGCTCAAGAATCTGTATAATTTAGCATTTTGAACACTATATTGAAGGCCAAGTTCTCAAACAGGTAGACATAAAATCCATAGAAAAAAACGTAAGACATCTTCCTGGGGCATGCATTACATTCAGTACTAAGAAATTTTAAATATAATTTTTCTATTCAAACAATGTCATATTATAGAGTAAAATACTAAACGAGGTGAATTTTTAAGATAAGACGTGAGAGTGCAAGGTACTTTCTTTCCCGTTCTTTCCCACATGTGCAGAAAATGCATGGCCAAGAATTCTTAGAGTCTTTGGGGAACTCTGAAGGAAGGTTTGGCTCTTTTGTTTCATGGATTGAGGGAAGCAGTTTCACCAATACGCCTGACCCCGGGGAGTCTCTGTTTCTCCATTAAAAAATAAGAAACAATCAAACATTTCCCACCTACCTCACTGTGATTGTGCAAAATAACATGTGGGGAAGAAAAGATATAGCAAATGATTACGAATATGTACCCTGCAGCCCAACAGCCAGAATTTAAATTCTAGCTCTGTCAATTTCTAGCTACGGACTTTTGGGGAAGTTAATGTCTTTTGGCCTCACTTTTTTTTTCATCTTCAAAATGGGGATGTTTGTAAATTATAGTACCTAACTCACCAGGTTATTAAGGGAGATGTATGACTTAATGCAAATAAAAGTCCTTAGAAGTTCACTTGTCACATGAGAGCCCATTATTTGCTATTATTATAAGTTAGGGCCATTTTGAGTGACATCTTTCCCATTTCTAATGTTAACATCAAACGTGTATTAAGTGCTTTTTATGTGCTAGACATTTGACATGCAGTATCTCATGTAAAACAACCCTAGAAAATAAGTGTTACTATAGTTAATAGTTTACAAATAAATTGGAATTTCAAAAGAGATAAAGACTGACTCTAGGTTGAAAAAGTTAGTAAGCCACGGACATGGGGCTTGCCATCTGGATTCTGACTTTGGAACCTGTATTTTCACAAGACTATGAAACCCAGGTCTTTGTTTGAACCAGGACAGATGGGTAGGGACGGTGGGGGAAGTGAAAGGTCACACTTAGATCAAGTACCATATAGGTATATGATTCGAACAACAGCCTAGGCTGTTACATAATTTAACTCTTACAATAACCACACAAGGTTGGGATTCTTCTATGTTTTAGAGATAAGAAGAGTAAGCTATAGGACTAGGATTCCAACCTATGTTTGTTTTCTTCCAAAGCCCTTGCTTTTTGTGCTACCACAGTCCCATTAATTATAATGGGTCATGCAAATGACAAGTCATTTCTGTCTCACATGAATCCCCAACAAGTAACTTCAGAGTGAAAAGGGCTAAAAAGAATACTCACTGTACACATTGCAGATGGGAAAGAAGCCAGGAAATACTATTAAACAATGTCTTGTTTTTGACTTTTAAAAAAAGTAATTGGGACTTAATGATTGCTAGTTTTTAAGTGCACATATCATGTATAAAGTTACACCTCTTATGGCATGATTCAGTATAAGACTGCTCTGAATTACTATTGTCATTGTTTTGAGTTACATATGACCTAAAGCTCCAAATATGCTCTACAGTATTTTACAATTAAAGCCTGACTAATCATTTGCTGACGTTTGTTGAATCAAATAAAACTAGGCTAAATTCATTCCACTGCATTCTTCCAAGCCGCTAGTGTGGCTTTATCTTGCTACTAAAAGTAGATGAATGGGCAGAGGCTACCAGAATTTTGTTGCTGCTCTCTGTAGCACACAACACGCAGTAAATCTTCAAAAGACAGAGGGGATCAATTACTTTGGCTTGTCCATGAGGACATAACAAGAAGTGACCTGGTCAAGATAAGAGAGGCCTGAACATGGCCCCTCTCCTGACGTCTCTCTATTGGAAAAGACTGGATGATGTTGCTTCTATTTATAAACTCATCTGGAAATGCATGAGCTTTGCGAGGTCTTTTTCCTCTGTGGCTGCATCTTGAAAGGGCATACATTAGAATAATAACATCAAATAACCCAATACCTTGGAGTTAACGAAGGCAATTTACATACACATGAATTTACTAGCAAGCAGTAAAAAACAAAATAGAAGGCACATAAAAGAGACACGATGGGTCTCAATTTTGAGAGGAGTGAAGTTACTTCAACTAAACAGAAATTTGCAAGTGGGTATCAAAATAAAGTGATGATGCCAATTGGAAGAGCCTGGTGAGGAACACAATCCACTAGTTGTGTCATCTTGTGAAAGCCACTAGCCTCTTTGAATTTTTTTTTTAAATTTATAAAATTGAGATGACACCTTATAGGGTTGTTGAGAAGATGAAATGGATTAATATGCAGACTAAATCAATTAACACCGAATATAATGTCTAACCAATGGTAGATGCTCAACAAAGGCAACTGGTGTCATCACCCCAACCGTCATCATCATTGTCATCATATGAAGAGATCAGAAATAACTGCCACCAAATCCGGTCGCATTAGCTGGTCTAAATCAATGTCACAAGCAAGAGGTTTTTAATGGTTTGTGTATCTGATTCTTTCAAAAATCTTATGAAAAAGACCTTCAAATGTATATCATCTGACCTAGTTTTAGGGACTGGGCATTGAAGGAATACAATGAGCAAAACAGAAAGGGAAAGTATACTCTTACAGTATTCTGATCCAGCACCCCCTGCTTCACTCATATGAAAGCAGAACTAGACTCCCCAGGCTCTTAAAATCCACATGGACTAAGAACCGTCATCCTAGATCACCCTGTAAATAACAATGGAGCTTTAGCTGCAGCCTAAGACTACTTGAGAACCATACGCTTAAACTTAGCCTATCCAAAATTTAGACAGGAAGAAAACAGGGCACTGGGAAAAGTTACTTCTCCCTTGCCTGGCACTGTATGATGTGCTTTCCTTCTAATTTCCAAGAAAAAAAAAAATCAAGCGTAGAAAAGTCAGTGTTAACAGAAGGAAAATGAACAGGGTTGTTGAGGATAGGACATTGTGGACATTACTCATAGATAGGGTTGCCAGGAGATGTTGCCAACTCAATAGCACGTTAACACACAAAACTTAAAGCTGATTTACTAGATTTTAATCACAGAATGTTCCCCTCTCTGAGTAGCCTGTTACTATATGTTTAAATTAAGTCTGATAATAGTTGGAAGGGTACATAACAAGTGCTCAGCACATGCCAAGCCCAGCTCTCAGTGCAATGCATATGTTAGCAAATATAAGTCTCACAACAGCCCGAGGAGTTAGGTGCTACAAGAATCCTCGTTTTTCAGAAGAGGCACAGAGACATTGAGCAATTAGCCCAAGGTCACACAGCTAAAAGGCAGCAGAGGCAGTATCTAAACCAAGGCCAATGGATTGCTGAGTCCGTGCACTTTTTCCGTCCTGGTTGCCTCATTGAAGACGGAACTCAATGGCAGCATTGGAGCACTTCCCTGGGGACCATCTTCAGACTGAGTAGAGCTGGTTTTAGTCTTTTATTCATTGTGTTGTGCTTATTCAATATTATGTTATTAGACAAAACTCACTGAGCTATATTTAAATCATAGACAATATTTTCACTCTGCTCCCCACTGCATTCTCTCACAAATGTATTTAAAGGTATACGATTTTGGATTTGTGAGAACACCTACTACTGTTTAAGAATTGTTCTGTTGCTTAAAAATATATCAAGAACTATTGTGTTTTAGGAAAATGGAACTGAAATCAGTTTTTGAGACGTTTTAAAATTACAGGGCATCTATCATTTTAAGAACAAGTCTCACAGTTTTAATTGGCTATCAATTGAAAGGGAAAGTCATATGATCCAGGAAGACACACTAAGAAAAGTGTTTAGAAATTCCATTTTGACAGTTAAGTAACTGTTTTCGCACCAGAAGGTAGTTAGTTCTTAAACTATAAGTGAAGGAGAGAAAAGGAGAAATTGAATGATCTTTGTTAATTTTTCCTTCTCTTGCAACCTAGAAAAAGACATATGGAGGGTTAGGATTGGAGGAAAAGGGCGGAATGGAATTTGGAACTACCTTTCCAGTGGGAGATGAATGAGAGAGTCAAGGGAAGAAGGAGGCCTGCTGACAACTGTCGTTTCCACAGATTTACTGAAGCAAAATGATATCTAACATTAAGAAGAAAAATCGAGTGTCCCCATTTTTTTAATGGCTGCAGAAGTCTTGTTTTGCTGGGGGTAAAAAAAAAAAAAAGTAACTTAAACCTTCTTTAAAGACAGGAGATTATAGAGCCAGCCAGAGATCAAAGAGAGCAAATTAGGGTGCCCAGGTTTTGGATTTAGCTATCCATTGACTAGGGGACCTGAGAAAGTATGCAGTGCAAAGACTTTGATACATATAAGTCAAAGTAAATTTCCATCCCAAGACTAAATGATGCTTCCTTGAATACAGTTCAGTCAGCCAAAAGTTCTTATTTATACCTAGGCAACAGTCTTTGCTTTGAAATCTTATCCATATTCTTTTTACCATTTTACTGCTACGGTGAAGAATATTTAACTACTTCATACTGAGTCTAAATCTTTAAATGCATGCAAGTGTGTAGAAATGTTGACAGTCAATGCAAGCAACCAATCTTCACTGATTCCAAAGTTCTATTGGGGACTTAAGATTTAGACTAAAAACATAGTCAATTATTGTGTTGTTTAATTCCAAGTCTGTTTTAGAAAAAGAAGCCATCATAGTCCTGGGGATATAGATTTATTACTGTAAAAAATACAAAGAAATATAAGTAAAAATTAGAGAAATAGTACAAAAAACTAGAAATTGTATCAACAAGAAAAAAAGCTCTCAATATAATGAGCCCGTATGAAAAGCAGGAAGTAGGGACGACCCAGTGGCTCAGGTGGTTAGAGCTCCGTGCTCCTAACTCTGAAGGCTGCCGGTCCGATTCCCACATGGGCCAGTGGGCTTTCAACCACAAGGTTGCCAGTTCAATTCCTCGAGTCCCGCAAGGGATGGTGGGCTGCTCCCCCTGCAACTAGCAACGGCAACTGGACCTGGAGCTGAGCTGCGCACAACTAAGACTGAAAGGACAACAACTTGAAGCTGAACAGCACCCTCCACAACTAAGACTGAAAGGACAACAACTTGACTTGGAAAAAAGTTCTGGAAGTACACACTGTTCCCCAATAAAAGTCCTGTTCCCCTTCAAAAAAAAAAAAAAAGAAAAGCAGGAAGTAGAACTGAAAGAGATAGAACTTGGAGGTCTTTGACTTCCTATTTTCAAATGTATCATGAATATTCTTATGACTCAAGAGAAGGAGAGATAATATCAAATGGCACTAAGGTGATTGAAGTCATGTTCTAGTAAAAAAGCAGATTTCAGGTTTCTAATAAAGTGTATATATTTTCATCCAAGAGGTGCACACAAGTTTCAATCCAGCTAAATAGAATCCTCATTATGTCATTTCACTTTGTACACATGGATCTGTTGCCAAATCACCTTCTCATTTTTATTTTTGAGCATTTCTTGGCCTTGACCATACCACAGGCGTTCATTCTCTCAAACCCTAAGCCATCTGTCTTGAACATATCAGCTGCTGACAATCCAAAGCCAGGCTCCTGTTGGCTTGGAGGATTTTAGCAGAATTGGGCAAGGAGAGATCTCTTCAAGAAGAGCCAAAATTTGGAGGATATGAGATTGGCATTATGAGAAAACACTGTGCTGGCACATGTGCTAGTGTTCTTTAGTCCTAGAACTAGCCAAAGGGTTGAATAACTACAGCAAGAATTCCATTATCAACCTATGGTTTAGGCCCAATTCCAAATCTTATAATTCGCTCTCTGTAAATTCCCTCAGTACATTTAACTCCATGTTCAAAGAATTAGAAAGAATGTAGATCAGCATTACACATAATGACTTTGCCACTTTCCTACCACTTACGCCAATTCTAATCACCCACCTGTGTCTTTTTCCCATCCTACAATTTCCCTTCCAAGCATCCCTAAAAAAAAAAAAAAAAAAAAAAAAGTGATATCAAAACAACCAAGGATTACTACCCCAGGGTCTCAAGTATTACATACACATGAGACGGGAATTACCTACTGCATGTTTGATCTGTGTAAGATCTTTTGAACTATCACAGGTAATATTTTTGCAATCATTTTCATAGTGAGTTCCCTCCTAAATCTTTCATAATGATGAAGGTTCCCACTAGATATGAGCCTTACAATGCAGGAACCGCACTCTCTATCCACTTTGTAATCCCACTGTGCGTAGGACAGTACATAACTACTTTCACTCAGTGTTCATTCACTGAGCAAGAGATTTATTTATTTATTTATTTATTTATTTATTTATTTATTTATTTATTTATTTATTCATTCATTTTATGGTGCTGATTACTGTAGTTGACACTGAGCATAGAAGTGGTTAACAGAATAGAAAAAAGTTCCTACTTTCATGGAGCTTACATTTAGCTTCCATAGAAAACACTCAGGCACTCAGTAAATGTTTTCTGAATAAACGGATAGTTAACAAAAGAAGGTATGCATAGATAGATAAGTTTGTGTCCGGTAAAGATAATCTAAACTGGAATACAAAGTTAACTTTGGTCTTGTTTCCACCAACCCAAATCATCCAACTCATGAACTGAAGAAGCAGAATGAAAAATGTGCGTGTGTGTGTCTGTTTGTGTGTGTATGTGTGTTTTGGGGGGTATATTTCATTCTCAAGAACGGTTGAAATGATAAAATATTTTCTAAGTATTGACACTATAAAGTAGTAGTTATCCAAGTAATTTATTTATAAATCAGCAATTTCTGAAAACATGTTTTGCAGAATCTAATTTTGTATATTGTTATTTTGTGTTATGCCAAAACACAAAGTGTGATCAAACAATACGGTGAATCTTTAAATTTAAAAAAAAAAAAATACAGTAAAAGACACATTGCCATTAATTCCCCTCAAAATACTCCCACCCCCCCCTTCAAATACAATTATCTCATCCTTCTTGCCACTTCTGAAGCAGTTCTGGAAGTCCTCTTTCATGAGTGTCTTTAGTTGCTCTGTGATGGCTGCCTCCATGTCCTGAATCAATTCAAAATGTTTACCTTTCATGGTCATTTGGAGTTGAGCCAGACTTTGGGGAAATGCCAGATGTCATATGGTGCCAGATCAAAGATCCGGTGAATAAGGTGGATGAGGACACACCGTAATGTATTTATTTGACAGGAATTGCTATACTAGAAGCAATATGTGACACAGAGCGTTGTCATGATGGAGGATGATTTATGGCACACTTTAAAACACACCTTCTCTCAACCTTAGCTCACATCCAACTGCCTGTACCAAACAAGCTGAAACTTGTCACATACTGTTACCAAGGTTCGACACATCACTCTTCATATTGAAGATCCCCGCCTTTCTGTTGGATGGCACTCAGCAGCATCATTCACCATATTTTATGATCACAACAGAAAGGCTCGGTGTCACCCATCATTTCTGGTACAGCAATTTCTGTCAAATAAAAAAATACAGTGTGTCTTCATCCACCTTATTCACTGGATCTCTCACTTTGTGACTTCTGGCTCTTCCCCAAAGTCAAAATGACCACGAAAGGTAATGTTTTGAATCAATTCAGGGCATCAAGGCAGCCATGACTGTGCGACTAAAGGCACTCATGAAAGAGAACTTCCAGAACTGCTTCAGAAAGAGGTAAGAATGATGGGATAAATGTGTTCAAAGTGAGGGGAGGGGGGCATTTTGAGGAGGCTTAATGGCAATATGTCTTTTACTGTAATATATTTTTTTTTATTTAAACATTTACCATATTGTTTCATCACATCTTGTAGATTGCTGTGGTGAAATAAGATTGTAACAATCATACAATCTTCTTTGTTGGTAGGTCTTAACAGAACTTTTTGCATAACATGAGGTATGGTTCTCTAGGAGAACACGCTTGCCTAACTTACTGTAATATAAAATCCACTTTTGAGGACGCTTTAATAAAGCACACCTTGGTTAATATGGGTATGAATAAGAATAGTGGCTTCTGTGAGCTCCTCTTGGATCCCCCTTAGGACCAATGCACTCACCCTCAGCTGCTGAAAATACTGCTGGATGGATGCTAACAGATATGCCCTCACTGGGCGTTGCCCTCTCCAGGTAACTGCCCCCCACCCCACAGAGGCTGATCTGTGACCTCTGACCAGACAATGACAGAACATAAATGTTCCCTTCCCTTGTCTCAATTTGAGACAAATTCAAAGGACCATCTCAGCTCCAGAACTCCCTGCAGTATCCTCTAAGAACTTGTCTGCATCCACAAAGCAGTTGAACTTCTTTCTCTGTCCCATGTTGCCTTCCCTACTTCCAACTTCCTTATGGGTGTATGTGTCCCAAAGCATGCTCCAATAAAATTTCTCCATGCAATTTCCATCACAGAGTTTGCTTCTCAGGAACCCAATCTAAGACAATAAACATTATGTCCACATAAGTGTAAATGCTCACATGAAGTTTTGACCACAGTCTTGTCTCTGTGACCAAAATCATGTTTCCCTCCTAGTGAAATGGCAAATGTGCTTCATAAGTTACTGAGTCTCAATCTGTGTTCCAAGTATGTAAGAACTGCCTCATTGTGAATACCTCTTTTTTCTGAAAATATTTCCCAGTTTTTAGTCTATAAAATTCTTTTGAGAGATAATCACGTGCAGCATCTGCCATTATTTCTAAATACGCATTGAACTTTTAACTAAATTCAAAATCAAGTCTCTCCCTAGGTAGTCAAGTCATCAATAGCAGAACTCAATTTCAGGCTCATTTCACCTGACTTCAATGTCAAGACATTTTCTGCTGTGTCTTACCCTAAAATTAGTAACAAATCTATGAATAGAGAGGAAAACCAAATGTCCTTCTCTCTGTTTCAATAAACTGTGTTGAAATACACCCATTTCCAATTGTGTTGCAATATATCTAGTATGAACTACCAGTTTTCTAAGAATAATGACCATTCCTTAAGCAAACCTGACATGAAACAATATATGTTTACACACAGACGCACACACACACACACGCATACACACACAATCATATTTAACAACTGAAGGGAGCCTAGAGTTACCCTGCCGATCGCCTCAGTTTTAGAGCAGAAGAAACTAAGGTCCTGGGTGAAGCAATGATTAACCTAAGGTCCCATAGATAGTGTTAGAATTCAGTCTGACTCCCAAAAAGCATAACTAGAAATAATTCAGCCTTTCATTCAGACTCACAGTACAGGACAGAGAGCGTGATTGTCAGCTTTATCCTGACAAAAAAAAAAAAAATCACTGATGTATGAAATTACAAATAATTCTTTTAGAGAGGCCATGTGTCTTGTTTGATTTCCATACCTTCTCAGGGACACAGCACGTGCATAAAAGCTAAGAATACAGGTAAACTGGACTATACACAAAAACTACCTTTCGTTCTCCGCTCACACCAGTGAGCATTATGATTTCATAAATCAGCAGTAGAAGATTCAATCGACCATTCAGCAGTCTAAAAATCTACCATTCAAAGAAACGTTTAATAATGGAAGGTGGACTGAAAAAAAACAAACACACAGAGCTTGGCATCACTGTAACAGTTTCATCAGAAAAATGGTTTTATAAACATATTTTTCTGTGCTCATCTTTTTATAGATGCAATCAGCACTACCTTCACAGAAATCATGCACCGAGATGCCATGGCAACCGGCGCCTTCTGCACAGACATACACACAAAATCAACATGCTTAAATAACTGTACCTCACGTCCACTGGCATCTATTAGATTTGGATTCCAGATATAAAAATAGAAACTATGATTTTTTTTTTGTGTGTGTGCCAACTGGGGGCTCTGTTATTAATGTTTTAGGTGACGTAAACAACATGACAGTGGAAAGTGCAAAAGCAAAACCCCAAAGGAAAGAAAAACAGTTCAGCATTCTAGATCCACTCACCATCAACTGATTCTTTTGGGTTCTTACGTAAGGGAATTCCACCTCAGTCCTGTGCTACTCAGATGAAGCCTTTATTGGCCATAAATCAGGATTGGTAGATCAGTACTTTTCTACCCAGGATGGGATCAGTACTTTTCTACCCCCAAATTAAAAGACCGCTTCAAATTTTCAATCTTTTTCTGCCTTTAAAATGAATGGTTTTGAAAACCAGTTTCAAAAGACAAATGTCTTGATTTGAATAATTGCTCAAGAGTCATGTTCCCAAGGTAACCTGAGTTTTCTTTCTTGAACACCTGAGAGACTTGGATGTAGGGTAAGTTTAATACTATATCCATGCCACATTAGCTATTTAAATAGAGTCAAAAAATCTAGACACTGTGATAGAGACAAGGGATAGAAAACAAAAAAAGACACATGGTTTATCGTAGTGTTTTGCCAAGTTTTATAGTTCTGACCAATTACAACAGTTTTACCCCGGGTGTTTGTTAAAAATGCTGATTCCTGGGTCTCACTCCAGTTCCAATGAATCAGAATCCGGGGTGTTCTACTACTTATGAAGCAAGTGGTCCTTTGGAGAAACACCAAAGGAGTGAGCCCATGTGAGAAGTGTAGAGGACCCATCAACCACTACAGATGTGACCTTGTAAAGATGTGAGAGCTGGATGTTCTCCATGCTGAGTAGCACCATGTAGCTGTTGAAGTTTTGTTAACTGTCTCCTAGTGGGGAAATGTTTCTTGAAGACTAAAAACCATAATCAGGGAGCATAAGCAGAGGCAGGAGATATAAAACAATCCCAAAGAAATACAATCGTGCTTCTATTTGCTGACTACCTGGTTGTGTATCCCCGGATCAAAGTGTCTTATCAATTGTAACCACACAATGAAAACCACAACAATAATTATAGTCTATTTTTACAATTCTTTATAGTTTGAAACACTTATTTTATAATGCAGATGGAAATGGGCATGAAATGTTTAAAGAAAAAACGTCCTGGAAACTCAGGAGAGAGAGTTTTATCTTCATCTACTGAACTTGACTATAAGATCCATGAGGTCTTTAGCTCTCTTCCTCCTAGAACAGTGCTTGGTTAAATAGTGGCTGAAGGATGAATGAATGAATGAATGAATGAATGAATGAAGCATAGGAGATAACTAAAGAGGAAATAACCATGAGGGAATGAGGAAAAGCCACTTTTTTCTTAGGTAATATCTATTAGTATATTGTTCCTTTATCTATAAAAGTCAAGCACCTAAAGAAAATTCAGTATATTACAGCAGTGGGGATAGGATTGTGCAGGATTCCTGGGTAGCTCTAAGAGGGTTCATCGACCACTTTTTAAAATGGAGAGACATCACTTCTGGAGTTGGTGTGTCTACATGAACTTGTTCAGTAACAAATGGGAAAAGAATTAGCTAGAGTTGCAGAAATGCTGTTGTCAACCCTTTGAATTGAAACATTGGGCCCTTACAGTCAGAAAAATTTCTATAAGAAAGTAAGTCTAACGTAAACTGATATGCCGCAGCCTCGGACGTTAAAGATGGTAGAGATTATTTCCTATGCTCACTGAGTCTAAGACTCTTTCCAATGCTTTAATGAAGAGTAGTTTGTTTTCAACACCAGCATTACATTCTGATTATATGTATATTTAATGTAGTTTGAAGTGTGTATATGTAGTGTGTGTGAAAGGGAGTCTGCAATACGATTTGGCTAATCCATGTCTGGTCATTCTAAAAAATTACTTCCAATATTATTGAAGCTAAATCTATGGATCAAACTGGGGAGGTTCTGCTACTCAGAGTCTCCAGAACATTTCAGCAGCACTCTCCCCACCTTTCTGCCACTGACATATACACACCCAAAAGGGCATGACATCATTTACACAGCTATCTTTTTTGAACATCGTAAGAGCACTGTAAGATTAACTCATGTGAGCTTAAGTATTTTCATTTTATAAAAGCGGCAACAAAAATACAGAAATTTCATGAAGCTAATAAAAACTAGAGGAGGGACTCAATCTTAGGTCTTCTGACTTAAAAATCACTTTTAAAAAATACAAAATTGAATAACAGAATAAGGTTAGCTATTTTAATATAGAATTCCGTCTTTTTTCCAAGTATGTTCTTTAAAATGTCATGCACTAATTTTATACCTGTAGTTTGGCAGAGATTCACCGTGAGAAGCCTAGATAAAGCTCCATTTTACAATTCTTTGTAAAGAAATGTGAAGTCAGAGATGACCATCGACTACTCTAAGTTCAGATTCCATACATTTTGATGGTTTAATAAAAGAAAAAATTGTAAATTTCCATACAGAACTTTTACTTGTAAAGGAAAATTATATCAATAAGGAACTCAAAAGATTCATCCTTTCATTGGAGAAACCTAGCAGAGAGCATTTTAAGCAAGTGATCAATGTCTCACCGGTAATGAGACATATTGATATCAGATGCCTCCTGATAACATTTTCTGTGGCATTCTATCCAAAAATGCATAACCTGAATTTGATCATGAAAAAGATCACTTTTACACACTATAAAATAACAGACGTGTACTGTTAAAGAAAAAAATATCCACGATACTTTTAAAGATGGTAAAGCAGACTTTGTACAGGACCATAGGGATAGGAATAAAGACCACCTCAATGGGATTTTGCAAGGGGTTGGACAAACATTGGGTTCAACCCTGAATATATCATAGACAAGTGGAAATTTACAGTCAAGGAGCAGGATGGGGGTCAGTGGATGGAAAATTGCTAAGAGGAAACAGAAAATTGCAAAGAGCGGATTATGGCTAAACTGACCTAACAGGATTCAAGCTGCCTGACAACAAGCCAGGGTAATCAGATGTCCCTGGGGGAAACTGGAGAATGAGGAACCTGATCAGATATTGATATTGAAGATGGTCAGATATCAGAGGTTAGGGAGTTCTGGTTAAAATGATTCAGCAGGCTTCTTGCTAAAACTGAATTTTACAAGGAAGTGCAAAGATGGGCCTGGGAGAAAGTTCAGGAGCCTGAGTAAAGTTAAGTCAAGCAAAAAATCTTTGTCAACACTTTTCCGATGGGTCAAGGACATGAAAGAGGATAAAAAGACCTAGAAACTGTTCCAGATTTTTAAAAGATTTAGGAACTGTTCCAGGTTAAGGACACGTGACAATTAAACTCAATAAGAGATTAGACTGGCTCTTGGGCAAAGAGAAAAAGACATCAATGGGATTATTGGTAAAATGTGAATAAGGTGTATAGATTACACAGTAGGATTGTATCAATGTTAATTCCCTGTTTTTATAAATATGAGGTCCGACGATTATGTTCACGAACTCATCCTAAAAAAAGTGCTACATACCTCACTGCTGAATATCACTATGGTCACCTTTGAAGTGCTCCCCTTGGGAAGCTATGCACCAATGCCAGTGCCTAGTCCACCATTCAAAGCCATTTTGGAACTCTGTTTCTGGAATGGCCATCAGAGCTGCCATTGCATTACCCTTGATGTCCTGAATGTCATCAAAATGTCTTCCTTTCAATATTTCCTTTATCTTCATGTAAAGAAAGAAGTCATTGGGACCTAGATCAGGTGAGTAGGGAGGGTGTCCCAATACAGCTATTTGTTTACTGGCTGAAAACTCCCTCACAGACAGTGCAGTGTGAGCTGATGCATTGTCGTGATGCAAGAGCCATGAATTGTTGGCGAAAACTTCATCTAACCTTTTCTTGCAGCCTTTTCAGCACTTCTAAATAGTAGACTTGGTTAACTGTTTGTCCAATTGGTACAAATTTGTAATGAATAATCCCTATGATGTCAAAAAAATTAGCAACATCATTTTGACTCTTGATTTGGACCGACAGAACTTTTTTGTTTGTGGAAAATTGGCTGACCTCCACTGAGCACTTTGACGCTTTGTTTCAGGGTCATATTGGTATACCCATGTTTCATCAGCAGTGATAACATGGCCCAAAACATCATCTTGCCTCTCCAAAGGTCTTTCCAAACTTCAACTCTCCTTTGCTTTTCATCTGTGAGCTCCTTCAGGACCACCTTTGCACACACCTTTGTCATGCCAAGATTTTCAGTTAAGATTTTTCCGTTTCTCTATCAATGTTTACTTGGTCTGCTATGCTTCTCACAGTCAGCTGCTGATTTTGACTCAAAATTCAATGAATTTTTGCAATGTTTTTGTCAGTTCTGCTCGACACTGGTCACCCTAACGTCTCTTCATCAGTGACATGTTCTCTCCCTTCAGAAAAACGTTTAACCCATTTGTACACTGCCATTTTCTTCATGGCATTATCCCCATAAACTTAGACTAATATGTCCTTGATTTCCCTTCCACTCTTGCCAACTTTAACAAGAATTTTAATGATTGTTCGTTGCTCTAATTCAAGTTCAGACATTGTCACGGCAGCACACAAAAACATGCAACAATAATGAACGCCACTCAGCAAGACACCGCCACATGTCAACATGAACACAGCTGTGAGACACTGATATACCAAGGTAATGAAACCTTACCAAGCTGTCTGTACAGTGCTGCCAATGTAAGCGCACGGTGGCAAGTTCGCGAACTTAGTTGGCAGGGCTTCGTTGTCAGAATTTCATTGATAACAATTTGGGAAGCTAGATGAAGGGTCTATGACAATTCATTGTATTAACTTTGTAACTCTTTTAAAGTCTAAAATGATCTCAAAATGAAAAACTAAAATACATTTTTTTTTAATTTGTTAAGAGGGAAATCTCAGTTAAGTGTTCTTACCAAAATAAACACTTTAAAAATGTAAAAGATAAGTAATCTGAGTGATGAAAAAGATCTTACTGATAAATCAATTAAATGGTAAAGCTATAAGAAGTAGCACAACTTGTTCAAGGCTGCACAGACCTTAGTCTTACACTCCAAACACTGGTGTTCCCTTTCTAATACTGCATCCTACTTCAATGCCAATTCTCCCAAAACCTGAGAGCTCTTGAATAAGCCAGCTCTTCACATTTTACCTCTTTTTCAGAGACCAGGGAGGCTGGTGATGGCAACCTGTATTTACCACGTAGAGAAAATACGTGTAGATCAACACTGCCCTGGAAAGCATGTGTTAATATCAGTTTAAGGAAGAATACCCTCTGAAGTCGTTATGTGTGAAAGTATCCAAAGATGAGATTTATTATTGATTGGAGAACCCAGATAAGAATTTAAAAAACAAACAAACAATAACAATTGAAATTCACAGAGTAAATTGAAAATGTATAGAGTAAATGAGGGAATTATAATGAAACAACAGTAACCATGGGCTGTGGCTTAAATCAGTGGCCTTTAACTGTTTTGTTATTTAGTTTGTTTGCTTTTTTTGTTCATTTTTCTATGAAAAAGATTTCAGGAAAAACTTGGGCATTTAAGTTGACATCTACTTTCTTCTTTATTTTATAACTAAGTACAAAAGGTATAATTTCTGGAAAATTACAAATAATGACACTTTTTTGATTAAACTGTCAGATTATTCTGTAGAATCTCTTCAAAGCAGTCTAAACAGAACAGCAGTTGAGAACCACAGAAGTTGAGAACCACAATCATTCATTTAATCAATAAAAGCACACTCTTCTTTTCCAGTGAGAATTTTACCTGTCTTTATTCCCTGTAAACTCACATTTCCATTCCAATCCCCCACAAATAATTTTATCCTAAAAAAAAAACATTTTGTGCATGAAAGCCTTTATGATAACAGAGTTGTACCTCAGTGTAACAAATACGTGTGTAAATTGAAAAGTAAATTGTTTTTAAACGTCCAGATACTATAAAGTTTTAATCATTAAAATTTATTTCTGCATTGAGTTAGATTATAAATACTTTAGGACTCAAATCTTTAAAGTTATAATTACTAACACAAGAAATAAAACATTATTGATAATAATCTCTTAATTAAATGGATGGGGCTTGTGCTTTTCCCCTATATACTCTTATTCGTATATCCAACACTGAATACTACATATTACTGCTACTGTAAATAGCATTATAATAATAAGATGAGGTTCAGCACTAATTCCATTCCTAATTTTCATTTTCGATATTTTTAAGCTCAGGAAAAAAATGTTTTCATCTAAATAAATGGATAAGAATAGGAGTTTGATTTTTGCAGGGTATTAAATCTCCAACTCTTCCCATGTAGTTGCCAAACATATCACATAGCAATCAAACAAAATTTGTTTTTAATGCTCTATCAGATAACTAGTCAATTAGATACTTCCACAATATTATTGAATTGAAAATATCTGTCTTGCAAAAGAGACCTTTTTAACAGGAATTGAAGTCATTCCCTTTTCAACAACACTACCAACTTTCCCACAGTCACGCTGTGAGAAGAATGGGGTTGAAGGGGTTCTTCAAAACCAGGCTCATTCTCTCCCAGATCAATTTGTGGGAAAAATAGAAATTGCATGTGGAAACTGGGGATCTAGAAACTGATTTCCTTAAAACTATATCTTTTCTCAGGTGACCCCTGGAAAATGTTGTGTATTCCAAGGATAAGCACACCCATGGGACATTTTAGATTATTCCAGACACAAGAAATTTGCACTAAGAACGTACACAAAATTTAAGCCACATGGAGAAAGATTTTGATAATAAAAGCTTCACTGTATTGAATATATCTCCTTAAATTAAGGATATTTCCCAAATTGTCTTCAAAAGAAAACTAGTCTTTTGAATTGTTCTATACCATGTAGTTTCAAATGGTCTATCACATTTGGAAAATACTGCACTATACGCTCCCCTGGGAAGAATTATGATCCATATTAGCATACTTGAGGCCCTGAAAAGTCCTACAGTAAAGAATACAGTTTACCTTTGTTCAATGCAGATATTCACAAATATACTTCCCTATGTACGTCTTTTTGTTTAGTATCTTTTTGAACACACTCTCTGAATTACTGACTTATGATTTTATTGAATGTAGGAGTTAGGTCATAGTTCTCCTAGTGAAATCTAGGGACAGTGTCCATGGCCTTGGTAGATGTTTAATAATTTAATAATGATTTAGTAGATGTTTAATAATGATTTGGTAGATGTTTAATAATTTAATAATGATTTACTGATTCCTAGGCAAAGGAAATGAGGTTGACAAGAGGAGAAAACTAAATAGAGATTGATTAGCAGGAATTGTATCATAAAGGAAACATTTAAACAAAACCTCTAAATTATCACATAGAAGCAGTCTAATACTGAAAGAAGCAAAACTGTTGCCCAGGAAGTCACCGGAAGCTTGCTCCATTGCCTTCCCAGGGGGAGCCCTGGCTCTGAAGGAGGGAAACATCATGTAAGAACTCACAATGTGCAGTCACTGCTACAAGATCACAGAGGATTAAGCCTCCACACAGCAGTGACAGATGCATAATCCCTGTCATCACAAGCATTCATTGGAAGATCCTTCACTTGGGGAAAAAAAAAAAAGTCATTGCTTTTTAATCCTCATACAATGTGAATCTAAGGGACAGCTGACCCTTCTTTGGTTTTCTCTCTGCAACAAGGAGATAGTAGAAGTAATATGATTTATAAATAACTACATCCCTTACAGTACACCAAAAAGAGAGCTGGATTGGGAGCCAGAAAAACCAGGCATCTGTCTTTTCCATTTACCAGCTGGGTAACTTGAGCAATCCCTCAACTACTCTGAGCCCTCATTTCTCCATTGTCAAAACCTTATCAATTTAAACGTGTGCGTGGACTATATGATCCCTTCATTCTAACTGTGGAAAGAAAAAATAGCGTCTTCTTCTACAGAGAGTACTTTAATATTCCCTTGCCTTAGGTATAAGAAATTAATGTCCCAGTAAATATTTGCTTTAATTGAGTTAATTACTAACTAGTTTTGACATCTGCCTTCAGAACATTACTTTTAAGTCAACAATCAGAATACTTCCAGGGGGGGAAAAATGATCCCAATAGTATATCAAGATGATAAGGACCCTAAAGAGTGCGTCAGAAAAACAAGGTCAACTTGAACAGTGTTTTACAGTCTATTGTATCTTTGGAAAAAATTGCCATGTGTTCCGGTGTTCAGTATGACAATTTATTGCAGCCAGGTAGAAAGATTTTTAAGGATTAAGCAAATTACTTTTTTAATTTAAATATCAGTTTGGGCATATTTTTGTTGGTGATATCAAAAATTTTATGCAATTGGGAGAGAGGATTTTAGTAGTAGTAATAATGAACAATTATACATTCAAAATTAATAGGGAAAAGTATTCTTTTAGTTTTCAGTGGATAAAGAATAAGTTTAATTAACACTGTAAATGTGCTTCTCCCTCACCTCTCTCTAACAGGGATGACAAAAGAAAGAAGACAGAATTGGGTCAGTCCCTCTTGATGACAGGACTATAATAAGTGACAAAGTGAAATAAGCTTATTATATAAAATGAATAAGCACGATTTCTCTGTGGTTGTTTTCACAATTATTTGATGGTTTTCTATTGCTATATTGCTGATTCCCTCCCAAAGCCTAAAGTTCTTTTTGCTGGATTTGTTGAGGGTTTCATTATTCAAGATGTATTTGCATGAAGTTAAAGGCTTTCACATAACACATTCCAGGGGAAATGTTCTCCTTTTTTTGTGTTTTACTTATCACACCACATCTATCATTCCAAAGCAGTATCCCAAGCCTCAGTTCCTATTGTTTTTCATGTGACTTTAAAACTCCAGTCTGACCAACACAGAATAAAATATCAATTGCACATCCATGTTGTCCAGGACTTTCAGCTCACCTAAATTGTCTCCTTGCACGTGGCATGGAGGAAAAAGGAATCAGGTTACATGGTGTAAACAAGGTGCTCCATTAGGATTCATAAATCCTCATTCAAAAGAATACACGAGAAATGAGTCACCACTGTGTTGTTCTAAAAGTGTCATTAAGTTTTCATCCAAAAGGGAATAGATTCTCATAAAGAATAGAATTCAATGGGCAAAGGATACTGGCATTTGGCCAAACATATCATCACCTGCCTAGAAAGAGAGAATGTCATTTGTGCTGCGAGTATCGAGAGTAAAATACCATAACATTATAGTGTCATATTGAACCACGGTAAATGTTTTTGTAGGTCAGAAGTGGTGAAATATCAATAATACCAAGGACTTCAGCCTAATAAACAAGATGAGCAAAATTTGTAAAGGCAAGAAGTTGCTAATGCTTATTTAATGGCTTTACTCCTGAGAGAACGTGCACTGATTCTATATCACTGTACAAAGTTTTAGAAACATTTTTTTTCTATTTTAGAAATTAACATCATTCCCATTTAACATTGTTTAAAATTTAGGCTGTGAGTATAGAGAATACAGTCAACAATGTTGTAAAATCTATGTATGGTGTCAGGTGGATACTAGACTTATCGGAGGATTCACTTCATAAATTATATAAATGCCCAACCACTATGCTGTAAACTGAAACTAATATAAAATAATGTTGAATGTCAACTATAATTAATTAAATATATACATATATATTAAAATATATATATATGTGTGTGTGTGTGTATATATATGGTCAAGGGATGGAGAGTACAGTACAGGAAATACAGTTAATGGTATTGGAATAGCTATGTACGGTATCGGATGGTTAGTAGACTTGTTGGGGTTATCACTTTGTGAGGGGTATAAATGTCTAGTCATTATGGTGTTTTGTACACCTGAAACTAATTTAAAAAATAAAATGGGGGAGGGAGGTTATCACTTTGTGAGGGGTGAAATGTCTAACTACGTTGTTTTGTATGCCCGAAACTAAAGAAAATAAATAATCATATCAAAAATAAAAAGAAAAAAGAAAATAAATAAATAAACAAACAAACAAAATAAAATAAAATTTAGGCTGTGGAGTCAGATGACCTGGACCCTACTGCTGTCTCCAACACAGAGTGTGTGATCTCAAGCAAGTGACTGAGCTTCAATGTCTTTTCACCTAAAAATTGCAGGTATACCATCACCTTCTAAGTGATGCTCTAAGGATAATGTAAGATAATGCATCTGAAGCGCATATATACACCTGTATGTACCTCAAACATCTTTTTGAATCAGTCAAGTTTCTCTCATTCCTGGTCCCCTCTATCTTTGGTCAGTCACCTCTTGGTTGCTCTTCCCTACTCAGGCTTGACCTAGTGGTCGGTCATCTGCGCCACTGTCTCATTGGCACATTAAATGCAATTGTTATATCCTTATTCACCCAGTAAAGTCCTAATGCTGGATCAACATTAAAATGCATCCTTCTAAGACTCTGCAGATGAGCCTTGAAGAAAATTACACAGTGTACACACTGATGCTATCACACAGTTCTGTCTCAAACATCACCTGAGACTTCACCCATGCCCAATGGGATGTCTCTGTATCTGCAATCAACTCTCATCTTCTTCAACAACTACCCCAAAAACCTGTGTTTCCCAAAAAAACCTAGCCGGACAATCAGCTCTAATGTGTCTCTTGGAGCAATAATTAATATAAGACCCGGTCTTATTTTAATAATTAATATAAGATCTGGTCTATAATATAAGACCCGGTCTATAATGCATTAATTTTTGCTCCAAGAGACACATTAGAGCTGATTGTTGGGCTAGGTCTCATTCTGGGGGAAACAGGGTAATTCAAATTATCTCTTCTTTCTTTAAAGTTTTGCTCAGGTGTTACCTTTTGCAACAAGCTTTCTCCAGACTCTCCACAAGATGCTTTGAAAGTTTGTTCCCATTGTAGCTAATGCATATTTGCTATGATGCCTGACTCACAAATACCATATAGATAATACTTTTTACACGGATAAATGAATACATATTTTTCCACTTGCTTAGCCCTACTGCATCATCATAATCTGTTCTGGGGTCTTGTATGTCTCCACCTCCTGGATGACAAAGTTCTTGAGTCAGGATTATATCTTATCCATTTTTATCTCCCTACCATTGCCTCCAGGGTTCATACTAGATTGTGAGTCATTTTTCTTGATTGAACTATCATAAACAAATAAATTGAAATATTCAATGTATTCAGTCAGCAATTATTAAGTGCCTATTATGCATCTCAACTATGCTGGGTTCTAGAAATGCAAAGATTAAAAGACATAATTCTCCTCCTTATGAAGTGTGCTAACTGGGCAGGAGAGAGGCAAATACACATTTTTTATGCTGTACAATAATCCCTCTGCGGTAAGTACATATAAAGTCCTGTAGAAACACAATGGGCAAAGCACCTCAAGGGTTAGAATCAGCCAGAGAGACTTCTCAGAAGATGCAAAGTCTGAGTTGATACCTCAAGCACTTCCCTTTTTGTGATTACTTGTTCACCAAACAAACTTCATAATCCTCATTTAGTCTTCTGAATTAAACTCTATTATCAAGGTATTTTGTTTGAAAGACAAAAGTCACCAGTCAAGCAAGGAGAAAGAATAGGCCTGCACTGGTTTGAATTCATTGTCTAGAGGGCGGCAAAGCACCTTGATTGACAGTCCTATAAAAACTGCATGCAGTGTATGAGAAGAGTTTCCAAAGTAAAATGAAGGTCTGTTATCCGAATAGGGGAGCATGCATGTTGGGAATGCAAAGTAATCAAACAATGGACAAATGGACAGATCCTCCAATGGATGTGGCTTGGTTCTCAAGTCAGCAATGTTTCCTAATGTAAACTTTAAAAACATGCTTTCTGGCTATATCCATTTGGAATATTTCAGTTGCAAATAAGAGGAATTTGACACATAGTGGTTTCAAAATATAGGGGTATGTTTTTCTCACCAAACAAGAATCCTGGTGGTACCAGTCTAGGACTGGTGCAGTAACCACTTGCATGCTAGGGCTCCATCTCAAAGTGTGGCCCAAGGGCTGCTGGTAACATTCCATGAACTGGTTGTTACTGGTTGGTGATGATGTTATAGACTGACTTATCCCACAATATTCATATATTGAAGCCCTAATCCTAAATGTAACTATTGAATGTGTGCACACAGAAAAAAAGTCATATGAGGAAACAGTAAGAAAGTTGCTGTGTGCGAGCCAAGAAGTGAGGCCTTAGGAGAAACCCAATCTGGCAATGTCTTGATTTCAGACTTTTATCCTCCAAAACTGTGAGAAAATAAATTTCTGTTGTATAAGCCACCTTGTTGTGGTATTTTCTTATGGCAGCCCTAGCAAATGAATACAGATGAGGGAAGCATAGGAAATCAGAGTAAGCATTTAAAAACATGGATAACAATTTGACAGAATTATTACATGTCCATTGAATCTAATGATAAAATATTTGCACTTGCATTTTTATGTCTTTTTCATTTTGTTTTTTATTTATTCTTTTTTATTATATTTTAATCAATCCACAATAGACTGGAAATGTTTTTTTTTTCTTAAACGTTTTTTTTTTTTTTTTTCTTAAATGGTTTTAACCACAGATAGGTTGACAGGTATCACCTTAAAGAACCCAGGCCTCTTTCTATATTTGTTTTGGCTTTTGTTTTTAGATGAGAAACCTAATGTATAACTGCTACATATCCAAGCGTCATACCCTCATTGCAAGCAGAAATAAGGAAGAAAGAAAGGGGATGAAAGCCAGGAGAGGTGGCTATTGAATCTAGCCTTTTTAAACAAGAAAGCAAACACTTCTTGGAAAGCCTGTGTGAGAGCTGCTTACATCTATTAGCCAGAACTGTAACAATGGCCATCCTTACCAGAAGAGTGACTGCGGAAGAAGGGGGTACAGATGGCAGTTGAAGTAACTAACCAACAGTGAATGCCAAACCGGTTTTACAACAATCTCTTAAAAGTTTAGTTGGTATGTCAGTCTCCTAAATCCCAGTTCATTTTAAATATATGATAGATAGATGATAGATAGCCATGTTTCCCCCAAAATAAGACTTAGCCAGACAATCAGCTCTAATGCATCTTTTGGAGCAAAAATTAATATAAGACCTGGTCTTATTTTACTATAATAAAAGACCTTTCCTATCTAACATAATATAAGACCATCTCTTATATTATATAATATGTATAATATAATAATATAATATAATATAATACCAGGTCTTATATCAATTTTTGCTTTAAAAGACACATTAAAGCTGATTGTCTGGCTGGGTCTTATTTTCAGAGAAACACAGTAGATGGATGGATGGATGGATGGATGGATGGATGGATGGATGGATGGATAGATAGATAGATAGATAGACAGATAGATCAATAGATCATACTGGCCTAAGGTAATTCCACCAAGGTAAGACTCAATTGGAAGACCATGCAGTTAGCAACCAGTTTGCCTTTTTTTTTCAATTCACTAAACCAGCATATAAACCATGCAGAACATTCATAGAAGTACTTTCACATGAATTGTGCCCCTTAATATAGGTGACAGTTCTTAGCTGCACCAGGAGCAAATCCTAAGAAAATAAATTTAGGTTGATTGAAAAACCCGACTTCCAAGAACCATCCCATCTAAGAGTCTCCGTATTACTTGAGATATTTCAATAACTAGTCATTTGTTTAGCACTTTCTATCTTTAAAGCTTTTGGTCTGGTGTCACATATTATAGTTTTATTGGTTCTATTTGATAGATGAGAGAATGGATACAGAATATTCCAGAACTAAACAAACAGCAGACATCCATAGAACCAGTGCTAGTACCCAGGCCTCCTGGGTTATACACCTCACTGTCTCTTGATTTTTCATAATCAGGCCTATCTCCCAAATTCAAAATAGGGTCCATTTGATATCCCAAAGAAATCTCCATATCCCAAACCTGATATCTGTTTCCTGCTTACCACTAAGCCGTTACCTCCCTATAGTTTATACAAATACTGAACTATTTTTTTTTAAGACAGGTGTTTTTCACTCACGTTAAATAGTATTCTCTTTGTGTTTTCATTCTTTCACTCATTTGATAAATGCAGCCACAGCAAAAACCAAGACAGACATAGAATTTAGTAGGAAACCAACATTTACCTCAATGATTAAGAAAACACAATTGTGAAATGATTACAAAGAAGTTCAGGGGCTTTTTGCCTAGGCTGAGCTCTCTCCTGCTTCCCTATGATATTTCACCAGCTATTATGCTACCTTCCTCTGCCATCAGACAGTATAATAAAAAGTCATCTCTGAGGCTGGGAACAAGACCATTCATGAAGCTAACATGGAGGAAAAGCAACACTGCATCTATTTCAGAACCTCTCCACCAGCCACTCTGAGCCTTATGTGACATGACTTTGTAGACTTCCTCTTAGTGAAACCATGCATTAAAATCTACAACATCAAAGTGGTAGACTTTCTTGCTTTTTGACTCAGTTTTAAACGGACTCAGTTGCTATTTTAGGTGATGCAATACTCTCACACCTACAGTTTTGCTTTACGGCTCTTTCAAATGCTGTCCTATCCTCAAGTAGCCAATCCATTATGCCAGTAATTGCTATGATTATTAAACAAACGTAACTGAGACGTGCTCATTTAATTTGCCCTTTCAATTATCAGTATATGGAAAGGAAACAAAATAAGACAGTACCTGATATGTTAGAATGCAATCTATTAACCTGAGTCAGAGAAAATAAGACATGTATCAGATACTCCTATGTCACAGCACTCTAAACAGCACATTTGAATCTCCTCTGGACAACTTTCTCAGCTGTGTATCAATAGTCAAATCACTTTATCTGGGCCTCACCTTTCGTAGTTCGCACTATGTTGAACTTTATGATCCCTTAAATTCTATGGTTTATGAAAGAAGTTAGAAATTGGAAGCCCATTGATTCATTTCAGACATATTTTTATGTGCTTTTTGTTGTTGTTGTTGTTGTTGTTGGCCCAAAATACTGAAAATTGATTGCAAACGTTAAACACTTGAGAAATTTCTCTTGACAATATGGATTTCCAGTTTCACATGGGGGGAAAAAAATCAAAACATCCAGCAACATTCGGCTCATATTTCTGCTATGCAACTCCTTCATATGGGACCTGCTGTTCTCCCGATCACCGTGGTTCCCACAGCTCCATATCGACCCGACCCATGTTCTATGTTACCTGTCTTTCCTTTACTGTCATTTGCTTTTACAAGCCCAACTGTCAAGCCTTTATATGTTCAGTTCCTGCTGCATGCAATAACACATCTTTAGATTGACATCTAATAATCCTACTTTATTTTCACCTTCGGAGTTATCAGTACCCAGAATTATATTTTTGTGTGTTTGTTCATATTTTTTGGTGTTTGTCCTCCTACTAGAATAAAATCTTTTAGAGGGAAGAGACATTGTGTTGTATCTGCAGCACATAGAATAATGTCTGATACATGATAGGTATCAAATAACTGTCTATCCATTGATTTGCTATAAATGGATATTTATCCCTATCAATGGGGATATAAATCCCTATCTTTTTGGAATGTATATATTTTTTTTCTGTCTGCCAGGCAAAGGGCTTTCAGAAACCACCTTATTATGGGAAACTCAAAATATAACCTATCACTGTGAATATATTTAAAAATAAATGGAATTGCCTTTCTCTCAATTATCAAAGAAAGACATGATCATTGAGAACAATTACAAAATATAAAAATCACTCATAATCTCATTCAAGTGAGATGGCTATGTCAAAACGTTGATGACTTCCATCCCAGTAGTTTTTTCAGGAATTCCATGTTTATGCTACATGCTTATATTTTTTTACATACTTTTGAAGAAAACCAGTCTCTTCCACTCCTACAGCAACTCATACAAATACAATAAGACATCTCCTCAAGCCTCCATCTTCTCAGAGGAATATTGGGGGAGAGTAGCTCTTGCCATTCCTATGCACACAATTGAGCCTCCCATGGGAGGAGGAAAGATGTATCTGGTTGCTGAGAAAATGACGGACTGATATTTATTCTTTCATGTTTCTCATGGAGCAAGATTCATTTACTGGAAGGTCATTGGTGAGACATGAGCCTTTGCCCTTGGCTCTCAGACTCAACAGAGTCCTACGCAGCAGAGTCCAACACTGTGGTCTAAGTAAGAAGCTGCTCTATGCACTCATCCATCCACTCATGAGTCTCAAAATCTAGAGTTGTAGGAGGCGACAAGAGGCCCTCACTTAAATTAACTTCACCAATTTCACTCTGTCAACAACACAGAAATATTGTACTTTACCTCTCACGTGGTTATTATGTCTGTTTTTCCATAGGTTCAGAATATGAAAGAAAGAGTGGGGAGTGTTTGCACTCACTGCAAATCTTACCAATACCAAATATTCAGTTCTGCAACCTGATTTTCCTGTTGAAATGTGTTTTATTTTTTGGATGTAGCCCTCACATTTGAGATATTTCAATTCATGACAGGTTGGTTACTGCAGCAGTGAATAATACTCCTTCTTTTAGCAGCAGGTGGTGGATTCCTGCTTTCTGAGAAATGTTACCTGTAAGTGTCTGGGTAGCTCAGAACGTGTGGTAATATGGGTAGAAAAAGGATGTGTTGTTCCTTGCTTTCTCCTCATCTCATCTGTACAGCCAAACCATTGTTATCCATTTGAAGATTAATAGTCTCTCACAAATTGTTTGAACACAACTCCAGTGGCTATGTAGTCCTTTTTATTGGTTGTTTTATTCCAATTTCTTAACATCCCTGTAATTATAATTGTACTACTGTTATATTTATTTTTAGTTCTGTTCAGGATTTGTTTGCAATTTAGACCTGTAGCACAAACATTACTGATATATTGATAGTGTTGATTCAGCTCTTCCTCTCACACCAAGTGGCTTAAATTCAAATAATCTGAGGAAGAGAAACATGACCTAATTTTGCATAGTCTCAGAAAGCCTCATAAAAGACAGTGTGTGGCTTCTTCCTGGCCATTATGGGAAATAAATGATTAGAACAAAACTCAGAAACAAAACAGGTCCTTCCTGATCTAGGTTAAGTTCTTTTGGTTTGCTCTCATGGCACTCTCTATTTTCCCAATGCCATTCCTCATTACTAATTATTATAATCACACGTTGATTAACTTATTCCTTGTTGGACCATACATTTTGGAAGGTGGGGAACTTAACTGTTTTGTTTAAGCCTCAATACCCAGTGATATAGGACTATATGTTTTAAAAACGTTTTTCAAAATATCTGTGGAATAAATGAAAGAATGGCAGGTGGAAGCAAAGCACTAGGAAATGTGGACTTTACCACAGAAATCACATGAGTCAAACTTCAGACACTGGCAGGACAAGACTGGAAAGATTTGCATGGTATCTTCTCTGAGCTCCACTCTACTCATAGATCCTTCACCCCATCCCCAACACCAATGAGTGGGGATGAGAAAAGGGACACTCTGGGTTAGGACAGATGCTACTTGCAGTTAGGAATAGAAACGGAAGTCATTAAAAAAAAAAAAGGAAAAGAAGAAAAAGACCAAACATATTTAATGTATAAACACATCCAATAGCATTTTTTGAGAAAATCAAGAAAATCTATTAAATAATAAAAATATAATCTAATGTAATCTAATAAAAGTAAAAGCAAATGCAGAAAACTAGGGAAGAGAAAAGAACCAAGCCACTGATACGGGGACTTTTTAAGAAATTGTTAAGTATATATAAACAATACCTTGTGCTGATGAACTTAAGTATGCAAAAAAATAAATAAATGTGTTTGTCAGAGGGAGCAGGGGTATGGGTGGAGCAGAGGTAGTTAAGGCCAATTAGACTCCTGAAGTATGAAAGCTTAATATATTAATAATCATGGAATACATTCAGGAAGTTTGTTGGAGATTTTCTTCCAAAAGCATATGCAAGTTCACACGATGACTTCTTCTGAATATTCAAGGAACAATATTTCAATGGTATATAAATTATTTCAGAGCATGAATGCAGTGGAAAAGATTTCATATTGATTTCTGTAAAGACAGCACAATGCTGATATGAAAACCTGGCATAGAAAGATCAATATCATTTATGAATACATACAACAAAATTATAAACAAAATACTAACAAATGAAAAATTTTAATATGTACTCAAAAAGGGTGTATCTAAGGGATTTGAATGAAATTAGGGAAAAACGTCATTAGATGCAAAATAGGTATTTTTAAAATTCATCATTTAGCTTTGATTTTTAAAATTAAAATTTGTTGTCAACAATTTTCAAAAGCTTATTTTTTAATGTGATGAAAAGCATTTACCCAAATGTTGAATCGCTAAAGAAATTGGCATTAAGTTGGGAATACATATTATGTCATATGAACAAATAATGAGTATTCATTATATTTAATATTTTTAATATAAGTCAGGAAGTTTTTATACTGCAGTAAGACGTAATATAAAAAAAGACTTCTAAAATTGAAAAGGAGGAAATATAATTATTTTCAGATAGTATGAATTGTCTACTTGGAAAACCTAAACAGTTGACTTAAGTATTAGAGAACTTTCCCTAGAAATAAATGTATATGACATGATCAGATCAAAATCCAATGTCTCCACTTCCATAAAAATGGCTAAATTCATGTCTAACCATACCAAATGTTGACAAAAATGTAGAGCAATTCAAATTCTTATGAATTTCCGATGGAATGTAAAATGGCATAATCACTTTGGAAACAATTTGGCAGATCCTTAAAAGTCAGACTTACATTACCAAACAATTTGTACATTCCAATCCTTGGTATTTAGCCAAGAAACCATGAAACTCTGTATCATATATACATTTGTACATGAATGTTCATAGCAGCATTATTCACCGTCATTCATCACATTAGAAACCACAAAAACACTATCACCAAGTGAATGAATAAAGAAGGTGGTATACCTCTATCATGGAATACTACTCAGCCATAAACAGGAATGAACTATTGATACAACATGGATGAATCTCAAAATCACTAAGCTGAGGAAAATGAGCCAGTCACAAAAGAGGAAATATTGGATGATTCCACTTACATAAAAATATAGAATTCAAATTAATATATAGTAAAAGAAAGCAGATTAGTGGTTGTCTGAGGTATGTGTGGGGAATGGGATAGATTGCAAAGGGGCAGGAGGAATTTTGAGGAGAGTGATGGAAATGTTTGGTGTCTTAATTTTGGTAGTAGTTTCAGGAGTATATAGATCCATCAAAACTCATCAAACTGTACACATTAAGTGGTTATGTATGGGTTTTTGTACATAATTTGTACAGCAGTGAGGTTCCTGGACAAAGAAATCAGAGCTCAAGAGACATTAATTGTAGTATATCCCAAAATAAATTATCTAAAATCCTCTCACTCCTCTCTTCAAAACATTTTATTGGCTTCTTGCCTATAGATTGTATGTTTCATTACAGTAATTAATTAACAAAATGTAAGGTGTAAAGATACAGATATTTATGCAACAGCAGTATAAAAAAACCTTATTATATATCCTCCACTTCTCTCAGAGAGAGAGAGAGAGAGAGAGAGAGAGATTTGTTGACATTGATTAACCTTATTGAAATGGCCATCCCTAACTAAGACATTATTTCATGACTTTCTCTCAACCAGGGGTAACCACATGCCATACATTTGGTTGGGATAGGAGGGAAAAAGTCTTACACTGGGAGCTTTGAGGAATACTATTGTTTTGCTGATTAAAGGGGCATGCTCCACTGACACATTTTCCCTTTACCTTTTTTCTTTCTTCCTGATTAAAGAGGATAAATGTGTGGCCTGGAAGTGCAGCAGCCATCTAATGACTCAGAAGGGGGTGAAAAAGGTTAGAGATGGTAGAACAAAAAGAGAAAATGTATTTGAGCCAGGCCTGGAATACCTAGGCCATCTCCCTGGCTACGTGAGAAAAATCAGTCCCTTCTAAGTTTTATGCAGCCATACAAAATTCCACTAACTCCAGCATTTGTTGAGCAGAAGGGAAAAACAAGACGTTTATTACCAGACCAATTACATGTTATTATTGCTGAACTTGGACTTAAAGGCCAAGTTATCAAGTCTGTGATTATACTATTGATGAATCCGATTCAGAAAAATGTAAGTGACCTTCCCAACAGGACACAACCAAGATAGTCAAAACTAGACACCAATCGTGATGGTTTTCAGTCTAGTACTATTCCCACTGTTTCTGCTGCCACACTAAATAAAGAAAAATGCTTACTAAGAGCCTACTCTGTGCCAGGTACTGTGCTTGGTGCTATAGGGAGGCAAAACTGTGTAAGACTCTGTTTATTTCCTTACAAAGAGACTAAAATCTAGACGAAGAGATCAGACTTCATCAAACTAGAAAATACCAAGAGTAGTTTTCAAATAGAGCTAGTGAAATTACTCTTGTTACATTATGGATCACAATCTTTAGACAGAAGAATACAGACAAGTATAAGGTGGCATTGTATACAGTAAGTGATAAAGTGTTAGTGTCCATAATAGGGAAACATCTCTTTGAGTAGGAATAATCAGAAATGTTTGTACAAAGAAATAAGATTTGATCTTCCTTGAAGGGAAGATAAAGATAGGCAGAAGACGATGGGGAGGACATTCTTAGAAGGCATAAATGCTTTGGGCAGAGTGGTGGCCAGTGAGAATGACCAAGAAATATCTTGGGAAAAAATACAAATGAAAGAGTTTGACTACAACGGAAGATTTTGTTAGGTTTCTTATGTAAAATGTGGCATTAAAAATAGGCTAGAACCAAGAGAGCTTTGAATGACAGAATGAGTAGTTTAAATTTATCCTTTAGGGAATAAAAAGTCAGTGTTGGTTTCTAATCATGCAAATGACTTGGTAAAATTCAAGAAGATGAACCCAGTGTCTATAAATTGAGAAAAGAAAATACAAAAATGTAACTACATTTTAACAAAAGTTATATGCAATATGTGGTTTAGTACATATATTCATATACATGTATATATTCATATGTATATATTAATATATATTCATATATACATACACATATGTATAGAAATATACACATATTATAATTTTATATAATATATATATATAATAGGCATAATTCTAAATCACAAGGAAATGAGAAATAAAATATATTAAGGATGGTCTATTTCAATATCCAATATAGTGCCTGGACCATCGTAGATCTAAATAATTGTATGAATAATTAATTCACAAAGTAAAGGTATATTAATTACAAAGCAAAAGATTATTGCAGACTCTCTTCAGTTAGAGATATTAAAGTATTCTTCATAAACCTTCCAAGTGTATATAATCCATACCTCTTCACAAATGTAAGTGTGTAAGTTTTAAGGATCACCAAAAACTGATTGAGTTACTTAAGGAGCCCAGTAAGTAAAATACATGAGAAATAAATTCTGATTATAATTATTTCCTTTACTACCTGCCTTTTTAAAAGAGGAAACAGATACAGCATCAAAGCTTCCACATGACTAGTAGATATAAAAGAACAGATGACTCGATTCTGATATATCTAAGTATGTGCTTTTCACCTTAGTCACCTATTTTTTTGAGTCTTTGGTTATTTTTAGAGCCACCTTCCCACAGTGGCCAAATGAGTTCAAAGCACTGAGAACTCAGCTGAGAGCTATACAACTGCAGTTACTTAAGTATTTTAGACTAAAAAAGAATTTTAAGATTTGATACATGGCACAGATAATTAAACAAAAAATACATGCTGGCCTACACTGCCTACTAAACCATATCTACCAAAATGTTTGGGTAATCGCAAACATTTGCTACTCTATGTATATTTGATACCCAGAGAGGCTACTTAAAAAGAATACTTTTTTGAAAGGTATTGATTCAGTTGCTTTCATTCTGGCAATATGGCATCTTGTTAGATGAGAGTGTTTATAAGATGATACCAAAAAAAAAAAAAATGAAAAATATAAGATAAAATAAACCAATGTGTGCTAGATGCCAAAGCTCCCACTTGAAAGGAAGAAAATGTTTCCCTAGAACCTGAGAAATAAAGTTGACTTATTTGATGTTTCCTTTCATTAAAATATTTTGTGTTGATACATATTTGAGTTTGGAGTTAATATTTTTGAATTAAAAAAAAAAAACAGCTATTCATTCAATAGACTATTTTACCAAAGCCCAATGAAGCCAGCCCTGTGTGAGTGGTTCTTTCTACCTAAAATAGCACATATTGATGACAGACGTAATGTTATCTGTCATAGGCTCCAATGAGACTGCAACTGGTTTTGCAACTAATTGAGAAATAGACAAAAGAACAGATGATAAGATTGAGATTGGAATTATGAATTACCACCTTTATCAGAGCCCATTTATATTGAAAAATATCAAGGCATTGAGAGAAGTTTGCATTAGATTGCTAATAGTAATACACTAGAGGCAAAGCTACTCACCCTTCCCTAGCAGAACTAGAAAACGCAACTTCATTCACAAGGGTAGAACTTTTAATCCTATAATTGTCACATGGGAGAGCAGGTGAGGAAGGATGCATTTTCTCTGCCAGCGGACAGTTCCCAAAACAGAAGGAAGATGACTCAACTATGGTTAATATTTTCTTCCTAACCTACCAGTCATAAGGGTCTCTGTCCCGCCTGGGGGAAGACAGGGAGAGATGGGGCAGGGAGCCAAGAGGGCTAATTTAATAGGGGTCCTTCCAAATGCAAACCTGACATGTGGGGGGAAGTTCTACCCTCTTCCCACAAAGGGCAGCATTCATATCTTAGATTTTTTTTCTTTTTAAGATTTTTATTAAAATATAGCTAACATACAATATTATATTAGTTTCGGGTGTACACAATAGTTATTCAACACATATATACCTAAAAAAATAATCACCATAAGTCCAGCAAGCATATGTGATACCACGTTATCACAATATTATTGACTATATTTCCTATGCTGTCTATTACATTCCCATGATCTATTTGTATTATACCTCGAAATTTGAATGTCTTATTCCCTTTCACCCTTTTCCTCCCTTTTAATTTTTTTCAATTACAGTTGACATTCAATATCATCTTATACTAATTTCAGGTGTACAGCACAGTGGTTAGACATTTATATAATTTAAGAAGTGATCCACCTGACTAGTCTAGTACACACGTAGCACTATACATTATTATTAACATATTATTGACTACATTTTCTATGCTTACTTTACATCCCCATGACTATTTTGTAACTAACAATGTGTACTTCATAATGCCTTCACTTTTTTCACCCTGTCCCCCAAACACCCTCCCATCTGGCATCCATCAAAATGCTCCCTGTATCTTTGATTTTGTTTCTGTTTTGCTTGTTTTGTTCTTTAGATATCACATATAAGGGGAATCACATTGTATCTGTCTTTCTCTGTCTGACACATCCACTCAGCACAATACCCTCTAGGTCCATCTATACAACTGCAGATGGTGAGAACCCATTCCCCTCCATGGCTGAGCAATAGTCCATTGTATATATGTACCACCTACTCTTTATCCATTCATCCATCAATGGACACCCAGGCTGCCCCCACATCTTGGCCATTGTAAACAATACTGCAATGAACATATGGATGAGCACTTCCCCTCTAAGTAGTCTTTTGGGATTCTTCACATAATTACCCAGAAATGGGAGTACTGAATCCTTCTTTGTCACTTGTTATAGACTTTGTTTTAAAGTCTGTTTTGTCTGGTATAAGTATCGTTACCCTAGATTTTCGTTTGCTTCTATTTTCAGAAAATATATTTCACCATCCCTTTACTTTCAGTCTGTGTGTGTCTTTTGATCTGAAGTGAGTGTCTTGTAGGCAGCATATGTAAGTGTCTTGTTTTCTTATACATTTAGCCACCTCAAATTTTTTATTAGAGCATTTAATCCATAATACATAAAAAGTAATTGTTGATAGATATGTAGTTATTGACATTTTATTATCCATATATTTATGGTTTTTCTATTTAATTTTTTCCATTATCTTAAGGAAGTCCCTCTAAGATTCCTTGTAATACTGGTTTGGTGGCGAGGAACTTCTTTAGCTTTTTCTTGTCTGGGAACAGTTTATCGGTTCCTTCGATTCTAAATGATAGTCTTGCTAGGTAGAGTAATCTTGGTTGTATATCTCTGCTTTTCATCACATTGAATATTTCCTGCCAATTCTTTTTGGCCTGCAACATTTCTGTTGAGAAATGAGCTGACAGTCTTATGGGGGCTCCCTTGTAAGTAACTAACTGCTTTTCTCTTGCTGCTTTTAAGATTCTTTCTTTGTCCTTATCGTTCGGCATTTTAATTATGATGTATCTTGGTGTGGACCTCTTTGGGCTCATCTTGTCTGGGACTCTCTGCACTTTCTGGTCTTAAATATCCAGTTTCTTCACCAGGCCAGGGAAGTTTTTAATCATTATTTCTTCAAATAGGTTTTCAATTCCTTGTTCTCTCTCTTCTCCTTCTGGTACCCCTATGATGTGAATGTTGGTACACTTGATGTTATCCCAGAGACCCCTTAAACTCTCTCTCTCTCTCTTTTTTTTGATTCTTTTTTTCTTTTTGCTGGCCTTATTGGGTGTTTTCTACTACCTTATCTTCTAAATTGCTGATTTGACCCTCTGCTTCGTTTAGTCTACTGTTGATTCCCTGTAATGTATTCTTCATTTCAGTTATTGTAGTCTTTATTTCTGATCGTTCTTTTTGGTTTTCTATCTCTTTAGATTTTTTTTTTCATATCTCCAGTACCAAAAGCAGTGCCCTGCTCAAGAAATATTTGTTAATAAAAGTTAACTGTGAGGGTGATGACCTCTAAAGAGAGAGACCAGTTTTTAGAGTTAGGTTTGAATTCTGCTTCTGATCTTCTCTAACTATACAGCCTTAGGCAAGTAATTGAACCATCTTTGATTTCGTGAACTGTAAAATTCAGATGATAAACACCTAGCTCCCAGGAGTCTTATGAAGTTTAAATGTCTGTCAAGATTTTATCCCAATGCTGGTGGTAGCAGGGAGGCACTCAATACTCTGAATTCCCTTCCTCTTCTTTTCCTCTAATAAAATCTGCTCTCAGGGAAAAAAAAAAAAACAATTCCGGCACAAGCCATCTTTTATGTGCTCATCAATGAGTTTTCCTCTCCTGGGGCCATTTTTCTGTCTATGGCCTTTCCCTTAGTATAATAAAAGGCTAATTCAGTCCATCGTGGTTGAAGAGCCAAATGAGTGGGATTTAGGAGGAGGGCAGCATTTTGGAAATCAGGGTCCCTCTGGATTATTCTGTAATCATTATTTTGAGGGTCCCCTCCACCCCTCAACCATGCCTAATCCTTCTTTTTTTTTTTTTTACCTGAAGGACTGTCACAGGGACATATGTCTCTTACATGGCAAGACAGATATGAAGGATAATGAGGAATAAGAAAAGAAATAAGAAAGATCTATGCCCTGATTGCCTTGCCTCTAAAAACGAATGAAATGGAATCAGAATCTGTGACTTGGCACTTCAGTGTGTAGAGAATTGAAACTTACCATGCTTGCTTTTAATTATTCCTTAATGGCACACAGTATTACAAGACATTAAATCACTTCAGAGGAGTGCAGATGGAATTACTTTATCTGAATATTTACCTATAGCTTTAAGTTGGCCATTAGGAAGAAGATGCTAGAAGATGCTGCAGTTATCTGTTTTGTCAAAAACACTCTGGAAAATATGCGCAAGGAGTTAGACCCCACCCACAGCCAGATATCATCAGAAAAACAAATGACTAAATATAGGTAAGAGGTTGCCTGAAGTACACGTTATATATCAAGTTCATTGGAAGGAAATTGTGGGGAGAGATATTGGAGAGGCAAAACGGACTTTGAGACCTAAGTGGAAGCAGCTTTGTATAGTGGAAAGAACACAGCGTTTGGGGACAGGCAAGGCTGGATTTGAATCCCAAGTCTATTTCCTTGCTGAGGGATCTTGGGAAAACACTCTCCATTAAATGGAACTAATAGCACTGACATAGTTTATGGTTTCAGTGGGGACTGAATGAGCTACTTCCTGGGAGGCAGTGCAGCAGAGAGGTAAAGTAACCAGGCTTCTGAGCTATGGTGTTTCCCTGAAAATAAGACCTAGCCAGACCATCAGCTCTAATGTGTCTTTTGGAGCAAAAATCAATATAAGACCCGGTATTTATATTATATTATATTATACCCAGTATTATATTATACCCAGTATTATATTATACCCAGTATTATATTATACCCAGTATTATAGTATAGTATAGTATAGTATAGTATAGTATAGTATAGTATATCCAGTCTTGTATTATAGTAAAATAAGACCGGGTCTTATATTGATTTTTGCTCCAAACGACGCATTAGAGCTTGTGGTCCAGCGAGGTTTTATTTTCGGGGAAACACGGTAGACAGCCTGGTTTTGAATTGTGCTTTGCAGGACAACTAGCAGTGTAACCTCACTTACTGTGTCCCTTAGTTTCCTCATCTATAAATAAGACTATTTGTACTACCTACTCTATGGAGCTGTTATGTTATGAGAATTAAATTAGCTAACACATATATAAGTGTGTGACACTTAAGGAGTTAATAGTCATTAATGGCTATGTAAAATGCCTGCCACTGGGAGCTTGGATTTCATCTTCTATTCCCTGTAATCTTATTCCCGCAGCAAAGGTTTTTCAGGAGTATACATGATTTGAGAAACTAAATGAACTCAGCCTCCAAACCCATGTCCCTAATAGTCTAAAGCAGCCATCGTTAATAATTATCTTGGTTGAAGGCATTGGCTCTACCTATTACAATAGAAACAACATCCTCTAGAAAGATTACATTATTATATTGTTCTTGTATCATATTGAGACATTATCAACTTCTGGCAGATTAATTCCACCAATAGAGTTCCAACTGCTTGAAAAGTCTTAGAGTTGAGATAAGACAGGTATGTATTGAGGAGATAATAGGATAGGACAAGATACATGGATTAATTTAGGAGAAATACTGCCTGGACTTGACAAGGAAGTGGAGGACGTCATACACCATCACGGGGGATTGAGGAGGTGTCAAATACATGTGGGATGTGGGACATAAATTAAAATCACACCTTTCTCCCGTGTGCCCACATCTATAGGAGCTTAGGTTATATTGGAAAGGTTTAAATTCTACCTACATATAAATCATCTGACGCATTTCATCCATAACACACTTTTATAATCTTCTACGAGAGGTCTTGCAAGAGAGTATAACCAAAAATAAAGTGAGAGGAAGGGAATTTTAAAATCCTCTAAAGACAAAAACTAATAAAAGAGAGTTCTCTGAATGATAATGTAATCCTATCTGATAATGAAGTTTAGGGTAGTTGTTTTGCATGGGGTCTCCAGGAATTAGGAATCGGATTGTTTCAGAATGATGGCAAATCCTCCAGTTTATCATATTTAGAGTTAAGGGAATGCCTCCACCACCAGCTCTTGAGTAGTGTGTGCTCTTTCTTGAGGAAGGCCATTATCCATACCCCTCATCCTGTTTAGAGAGAGTGTGTGCATTTCTGTAGCATTTCTGAAAGGGGAACAGAGTGGACCAATCATTGCATTCCTTATGAATGAATAGATGTGTGCATCTATATTTTCCTATACACTTGCATACACCATTCTCATTTTATTTTCAGAGAGAACCTGAGGTATGTTTTATTTTTATCCCCATCTTACACAGAAACAAATAGATTCAGAAATAATTAGGCCAAGGTCACACAGCTACTAAAAATAACTAACGCTTATTGAAAATGTATTAGATGCCAGACACTCTTCCAAGCAATTTACATGTACTAATTATTTTTGCCCAGTGAGACAGTATTATTTCTATTTTATGGTAGAGAAAATTAAGGCAAAAAGAAATTAAACCTGTTCAAGTTCACATAGGTAGTAAATGCGAGGTATGACAATTGCGTTCATGAACTTGGCACCGTGCGCTTGCCTTGGCAGCCCTGTACAAACAGCCCAGTAAGATTCATAACCTTGGTATATCAGTGTCTTACAGCTGTGTTCATGTCGATGTGTGGCAGGGTCTTGCTGAGTGTCATTCATTATTGTTGTTGCGCATTTTTGTGTGCCATCTCAAGAATGTCTGAGCTTGAGTGAGAGCAATGAACAAACATTAAATTTCTTGTTAAACTTGGCAAGAGTGGAAATTAAATAAGAGACATGTTAGTCCAAGTTTATAGGGATAAAGCCATGAAGGAAATGGCAGTGTACAAATGGATTAAATGGTTTTTTTCGTGTTTTTTTTTCTGAGGTGAGAGAACGCATCACTGATGAAGAGAAGTCAGGGCGGCCAGTAACGAGCAGAACTGACAAAAACATTACGAAAATCTTTCGAATTGAGCGGCAAAATCATCGATTGACTGTGAGTAGCATAGCAGACCAAGTAAACATCAATAGAGAAACAGTTAGGTAACTCTTAACTGAAAATCATGGCATGAGAAAGGTGTGAACAAAAATGGTCCCGAAGGAGCTCTTGCGTCACAACAATGCACCAGCTCACACAGCACTGTCTGTGAGGGAGTTTTTAGCCAGTAAGCAAATAACTCTATTGAAACACCTCTGTACTCACCTGATCTGGCCCCCAATGACTTCTTTCTTTACCTTAAGATAAAGGAAACATTGATAGGAAGACATTTTGATGACATTCAGGACATCAAGGGTAATACAATGACAGCTCTGATGGCCATCCCAGAAAAAGAGTTCCAAAATTGCTTAGGAGGATGGACTAGGTGCTGGCATCAGTCCGTAGCTTACCAAGGAGAGTACTTGGGAGGTGACTATAGTGATATTCAGCAATGAGGTATGTAGCACTTTTTCTAGGATGAGTCCATGAACATATTTGTCAGACCTTTATATATGCATGCAATAGAAAGAGCACAATTTCTTCTAAAAGGAAAAAATAAGGGGTTATGACAAACATCAAAAGGTTGTTAGTTACTTTGAACTTAATCTTGAAAAGCAAATACATGTTTAATATGTGAATAGGAGGGTGAGGTAACAACATGAGTAATTCACAGAGGAAATATCATGTTACTCTACCTTGGTAGAACTCACTTTAGCAATACACATTATGATTCTTCTTGCTTTCTTGCAGAACATAACATATTTATAATTATCATAATTGATTCTCAGAGAAGAACACTGAGTCATCTTGGGGCAGAATAAGGGATATGGAACATCCCAATAACCATAGTACAAATAGAAAGACAGCAGAGAATAAATCCAAGAGCTTTCAGTCTGAAGCCAAACACACCTGGTTTAGATTCTGGTCCTACCATGTAGCAGCCATCTAATCTTGGGCAAATAATTTCATTACCCTCAGCCTCAGTTTCCCACATTTTAAAAGTGGGTATCTAAATAGTACTTACTCCTTCGGATTGAGAGGACATTTTAATAAGATAATGCCTATAAAGTATCTACCTGTTCAGTTTCTGACCTATAACAAATATTCAAATAATATTAGCTAATATTAGTTTTATTGACCTATCTATTGTGTGATTTTAAACATCTAATCATTCCTATGTTATCTGTTTATGCCTCTGTAAAAATTTAACAACACCAACTAACACTGAAGATTAATTAAAAAAAGAGATTATTTGAAAAACACGAAATTCTCCAGATAGATATGCATTTTTTTCCTACTACTACTGTTTGAACTGACAGATTTATTGTAATGCCAATTTCAGTGACACACAGGAGTAGATTACTTAGGAGTGGGTTAATGAGAAACTCACGTTGAATGGCACTAGGCACCAGCTGTGCATTTGGTTTCAAATAAAGCTGAGGTAATTTAGCCCCAACACAATCATTTGAAAACTTACGTTGAACAATCAATCAACTCAGTAATAAAAAAATTAAGCAGATACCTAGTAGTTAGACAAAAACACTCAAAGTGTCGAGATCGCTTTCCATTTATTTAACTGTATATGTTGGAGTCCTATGCAAACTGCCCATGGTTAATACATTTAATGCAAAGACAGTGGAAGAAGCTGTTGACCGTACCAGTGTTCCTATACAAGACTAGACCCAACTAAAATATATCTTAAAGCATAAGAGGGAAATGTATGATTAAGATGGAAGAAAATGGACTGCACCGTGGGTTAGTGTGTATCAGCAAAGAGGTGGTGTAGCAGGTGATAAAAGGTGAAGACATTGGGGCCACAATTCCTGGTTTACAATTCCAGCTCATCCACGAATGTGGCCAATTAAGTTTGTGAACTCGTCCTAGAAAAACCACTACACACCTCATTGCTGAATATCACTATGGTCATCTTCGAAGTACTCCTCTTGGGAAGCTATGCACCGACACCAGCGCCTAGTCCACCCTTCTAAGCAATTTTGGAACTCTTTTTCTGGAATGGCCATCAGAGCTGTCGTCATATTACCCTTGATGTCCTGTATGTCATCAAAATGTCTTCCTTTCAATATTTCCTTTATCTTCAGGGAAAGAAAGAAGTCATTGGGAGCCAGATCAGGTGAGTAAAGAGGGTGTTCCTATACAGTTATTTGTTGACTGGCTAAAAACTCCCTCACGGACAGTGCTGTGTGAGCTGGTGCATTGCTGTGATGCAAGAGCCATGAGTTGTTGGTGAAAAGTTCAGGTCGTCTAACTTTTTCATGCAGCCTTTTCAGAACTTCCAAATAGTAAACTTGGTTAACTGTTAGTCAAGTTGGTACAAATTCATAATGAATAATCCCTCTGATATCAAAAAGTTAGCAACATTGATGCAACAAGTTTGGCAACTTAATTGTCAGATCTTGTCGTATGAACCCCACATATATTGAGTACTCTACGTATGCAGACCAGTCTTGGCACTAACTCCTTATTACACGTCTTTGTTGATTTATCTACCCGAGTCTCAACAACATAGTCCAAGAGGAAAGTTACATTTCTCATGCATCTTTGCGTCTCCAGAATCTAGAAGAATGATAATTGTAAATTAGCAACTTACTGTTGAATCAATCTATCTATCAATACACTTCTGGGGGAAAATGCATCACCTCACTGTGGTCTACCTTACTGTCAAACTACAATAATGATACATGGGTCCTCTGGCTCTAGAGAAATAATCTGAGAGTTGTGGTGTTTGAAAAACAAAAAATCATCACTTTATTTTTCTACTTCCTGTCTTTTCTATTGAGTTTTAAAAAATCAGTTTGTTCTTGTTTCATAAAGAACATGTTTATTATCGAGAATTTAGAAATATAAATAAACAAAGTAGACTGTATGTGAGTCATAAGTCCAGCCACAGATAACTACCCTGAACATTTTTATGTGTGCATAGAACTTGGCTGTGCCAACATATTTGTGTCTTATTTAGCATGCATAACTTTCTGAAATCTGGAAACTTTGGTTCTGCATGTGAGTTAGATTTCATGTGAGATTTGAAAGGTGGAAGAAAGTAAAGTGAGGTAGTAATGACACGAGGAGAGATTAGACAGGCTTTCAAATATAATGGCAAGAAGTACTTGATTCTTTTAAATCAGCAATGGTGGAGGTTCTAGTGTCTGGCCCATGAACACATGGGTGTAGAGGTGAGGGCAGTGGTAGATGTGGAATGCCTGCTAGAACAGTCTGTGATACTGATGGACATTTCCAGGACATATTTTTGTGTGTGTCTTTTTTTTTTTTAATTCTTGGTATGAGAACTCTGCATTTTCTTTTTTATATTCTGCATTGTCACCCTCGACAGAAAAAGAATTCTGAAGGCTACCTATTATTTGTAATAGGATGACCCATAAAAAAAAAAACAACAATCTATGTGCTTGAACTACTAAGAGTGAAGTGTATTGTTTCTGAGTGGTTTATCAGCAGCAATGGTTGCAGGTAACAGACACTCAGGAAATGGAACTCTCAGATTGGTACTGACTTAATTGAATTTGAAGACAGTGACTATCCATTGTCATTAGAGAATGCAACACCAGTCACTCATTGCACACAGTGGTGATTTAGTTACATGGAATTATCATCTGTAGTTCCCTGGACTGCAGTGTCTATTGAAGACCAGACATTGGCAGGAGGGATGCTGAGAATCACCATCGTGAAGCCTGAGAAATAGGCTGGTTACTTGTAACTACATGGGAGATCTTTAAAAATTAAATCACAAAATCATGGTTTTTTATTCTTGACTCAAGACACAGGCAGGGAATCAAGTTTTTATAACTTTCCTAATAGTACATTACCTCTTATCATTCTTGGGCTGATGGAGCTTATAATCAGACCAAAAGTTTGATCATGCAGATTACTGAAATACAATGTAGGATAAAATTTTTAGCCTTGCCAGGTCTTTTACATGCAAATTAGGGTACTGATTGGGAAAGAATGATACTGAAAACTGGAACAGTAACATATGCAATGACTTGAATAACTTTGTATATTGTAACCTCCAGATTCCACTGGACCACCTTTGCCAGGAGAGGCATCCCTTCTTCCTTTGATGGAGCTGATTCTTCTAATTAACTCTTGTCCCACATCAACCAACTCTCATCACCTCTTAGCCTAAAACTAGGGACAGACTCCAGCATTCCTGGCGTGGGGAGTAGAGAATTGCAAAGTCAGACCTAAGAGAAGGCTTGCACACCGAAAAACTGCAGTCTCAACAAAATGCCTGGAGGATTATGTAGGGCCAAATTCTAAGGAGGGTAGAGCAGGGAGTTTAGATAAAGCTGAATTTATTGACATGGGTACTTTTGTCCAAATTTCTGGAATCAGGATGCTGAGTAGAACAGTTAATGGTGGTTCTGGTTGTTTGCTTTGTTGGTTGGCTAAAATCTGTATTCATCTGTGGACTGCATTAAATGAAATCAATATATCAGAATTCCTTGTGATTATGTAAAAAAAGAAATTATAGACAATGCCTTTGAGTTGTATAGTGAATCTCTCGTGTGTGAGCTACATACCAACTCCCTAAATCCCCCAAGAGTTCCAAGACATATTCCCTTTATCACAACATTGAGAAATACATTGATGAGCAGAGTACCATCTTTTGAAAAAGTAGATGTACTTTGGATAAAGGTAGGAGGCACTGCCATTTAATGGACTCCCTTATTACAATGAAAATGATGAGATCTCAGGGTGGCACTTAACCACAAGAAGCAAGATGAGACAGTTTGCAATAATTTACAGCAGAGAGTGGATGGAAAGGATGATAGCTTGACATGAGGGATCTATGGATAATACAGTGCATATTATCAGCTGAATGGTAGCCCCTCGGCTTGTGCAACGAGATGGTCTCATCCCTGAGAATGGTATGTGTGGTAGCCCACTAAAATTTCATTTCATCCGTATGACACAAACAAACAGAAAATTCTAGTGTAACAGAAGATTAATCCTCCTCATCTAATTTTCATATCTTCGTCAGTTTATAAACAGTGGTCTATGAAAGCATATCCTCTCCAAATTGAAAGAAAAAATGTTGTAATACACACTTTTCATGACTAAAAATGTGATAGTTAGTAGTCTTCTTTTAATGTTGGGAACTTCACTCATTTCATGTGGAAGTACCTCTCCCATTTACTGAATTACCCATATGGCTACCAGGCTCAAGAGGGGCCTGAGGACTCCAATTCAAGCAGCTCTGACATTTCATCTCTATAGTAAATCCAATGATGTCTAAAATGTCTGTGGCTGACAAGGGTTCTTTATCGTGGCAAGCATGCTCTAAAAGCCTTAGAAAGAGAACTACAATGGGTTTGGGAGCAGATGCATGCTTCCTTTGGGCACGTAACGATTCTCCTTTTGAAAAACTCGTTCTTGGCTTGCTATTGGACTTCTGTAGAGACTGAACACCTGACCCATGAAAGAGAAGTTAATCATGTAGTCTGAAAGAAATCATACTCAGGTGTTCCCAGCGGCATCCATGATCAAGCGGAAGCTGTATATAGAAGATCAAGTACGAGCAGATCCTTGCAGGCACAAGTAATTTGCAGAATTGGCTCTCACTACCAATGTGTCTACCCCTAATGTGCTAACATGTCTTCCTCAATCTACACGTACGCCGTCATGAATTTCCAATGACTGACTAAGGAAAAACTTGGCTTACAGAAGATTCTGCATAATATGCTAAACTGAAAGTAGAATACTGTGACATCATAGCCTCATTTGGTTGAGGCCTGAAGGACAGTTATGTCAAAAATTTTCCTAGCTACTAGAATCACAAGCACTACATCTCATGGTCCCCTGTGGATGAAAGGAGTGAAGGCCCAAGATGAGTCACAATTCACTGGAGATGGCTCAATGAAGTGGCTGGTAGCAAAACCTGAGGGAAAAAATTATTGAAGTTTGGTAATAAGATTTGTGAGAGAAATATATGGATAAACCACAGTTAGTGAGTGCGGAGCGTTAAGAATTCATGGCCTTATAAATATTCACCACAGGGTCCCACTGTGGGGGGAGTAGAGTAGAGCAGACTCACATTGATAATGTTAAAAACAATTGGCTCCTCCTCTACGGATGTCATTGCACCCTTTCCCTAGTCATGGCACTGATTGCTCAAAGTGTTTACAAAGTGACCAAGGTGGCAAGAATGGAAAATGTTTAGGAGTAGAACATGAACTTTGTCCCACATCTGCCCTGCCCATTAAAGGAGCTAAGTCTCACTCCGGTCAATGGCAGTGACCATTTCTAAACTTGCCATGGCATCACGTCCTAGGGTGATTAACCTGCTACCTGGCAGTAGAGGGAAAACATGGGAAGTGTGGATTGGCTTTCGCCAAGTCACACTTCTGTTAGCAACAGCTTTGTTGGATTTACAAAGAAAAGGAAACCTTAAAGAATGATGCAAGACTGTGGAAGACTCATACTCCTAATACATAAGCTCCAGCTCGGAAATGGCACCTTGAGAAGCTGAGGGTATGAGAGTGTTATGAGCAAACCATCAAACCATCGTATTATTTCTCTCATAGTCAAAACCAAAGGGTGAAAGTAGGTGTGGTACCTTATACTATGACACATATTGACCTACTTACAAATAAAAAATAAAAATAAAAAAATCATGGTCTCTAGTACTCCAGGCTTTGCTTATTTATAGGTCTGTGTGCCCAAGAGGTACATGTCCCATTGCACTTAAAATTAAAACAGCCATATGGCCATTTTGGGATCCTTCTGTTACTAGACAAACAGGGTTATTAACCATAATTACCAATGGAAAATTGCTGCTTTATAATGAGGACAAAAAGGAACATTCTAGGCCACTGAGGATCATTCTGAGTATCTTCTAGAGTTTTCAAGTCCTGTGTAAAATGTTAACATAAAAATAAAGCAACCCATGTAGGAAGGTCCATGAAAAGATCAAATACCTCAGGACAACAAGCTTTGTTCATCCTTCAGGTGAAAACTTCCAACCAGCCAAGGTGTTTTTCAATAGAAATGAAATATGGAATGTGTAGTACAGAAAGGGAACTAAAAACACCAATGGCCTCATGACCAATTGAAGAACTGAGTTTTTTCTTGGCTCTGTATTTTGGGATTATGTTGTGATGGTTAGATTTGTTACTTGGTCCATAGGTTATAAAACACCGAGGCAGGACTATGATTCAGCTAAGGTAATGGAAAAACAAAACAAAATGAAACAAAACACCACTCAGAGTTGGATGTCATAATTGACAAGACTTTTTACCTCCCCTTTGGAGAACACAGGGGTCCTTTTTTTTTTTTTTTTTTTTTTTTTTTAAAGAATGGTTCCATATGTTAAATGTGAGCACACTATGCTACTACTGTTTGGGATTTTACACATGAAAACGAATGTGTACAGTCAAAGTACTCAAAGGGTTGAACTATGGTAGATAAATCAGATTCACTCATTCATCTCCTACTCCCATTCCCTTTTAGGACTACACCCTATCTTGTACCACATCTTCTTGTTTTTCAGAAAGCAAATAACTTATATTTTCCAGGTCTTTTGCAGTGAGCATTCTATTCAGCACATTGCACTGCACAAGTCTTGCAAGAAGAAAATGAGCAACAGCACATAGCAGCTTCACACAGGGAAACCAGATCTTCTTGACGTTGTGTTGTAGTGGTGGAGACATCTGGTTCTCTGGGGTAGCTTTGATGGACGTTCTACCTGGCATCATAAGTGCCAAGTAGCAGATGGCAGTGGCACTGGGATTGCACCTAGAATACAGCTACATTGTGCTGGGTGATTCTTTCTGTTTTGTTCTGGGTGGCATGCACACCAAACTTCCCTTCGTTCCTGAATACTTGGTATGCTACTAAATGTGTTTTTAATAAATCCCAAGCCAGAGTCTTTCTATTGTTTGCATCAGTGATCCTAGTTCATATAAAGGAGTTCTTTTAAATATATGAAGTTTACATTTTTGCTTAATGATATGTTGTAAACAGAATTATATAATTTTTTTAAAGCTGAGATGTCATTTTCATACAGTAAAAGGCACAAACCTTAGCTGAATGGCCCCATCTGTTTTGATAAACACCTAAACTGTGTAAACAACATCCCTATGCAGATATAGACTATTTCCATCATGTCAGATACCTCATTTCTAATGTCTACTATAACAGGTCAGTGCTGTCTGTTCTGAAAAGTCTTATAAATAGAATTACACAACAAGTACACATTTGTGTCTGGCTCCTATCATGTAGCACAATGTTCTGGAGATCTGTCCATGTTATTTGTGTATTACTAGATCATTTAGTTTTATTGCTGAATTGTATGAATAAGGCAAAATTTACTGATCCACTCGCCTGTGGATACAGTATTTGAGATGTTTTCATTTCTTGGCTACTATGAACAAAGATGCTATAATTCTTTTTTGTACAAGTCTTTCTGTTGACATAAGTTTTTATTTCTCTCAGCTAAATACCTAGGAGTGGAATTGATGGGACTCAGAGTAGGAAAATGTTTAAGGTTAGAAGAACTTCCAAACTGTTCTCCATGATGGTTGTACCACTTTACAATTTCACCAACAACATCTGAAAGTTCTGCTCGCTCCATATCCTCAATAACATTTGGTATTCTCAGTGGCTTTTTAATTTTAGCCATTCCAAAGGGAGTATAGTGGTATGATATTATAATTTTATTTTACATTTCGATGATTATTACGGTGTTGACCACATTTTTATGTGTTTATTGCCATTTGTGTTATCTTCCTTTATGAATAATCTGTTCAAGCATTTTGTGTATTTTTAAGTTGGGTTGATGATGAGAGTCCTTTATTGTCTGGATATACCTTTGTCAGATATATACATATTGCAAATATATTCTCTCAGTGGCTATTTTATTTTCTTAACAGTGTATTTTGATGAATGGAAGGTTTAAACTTTTATGAAGTTCAATTGATCATTCAGTATACACTCACTAATTTCATTGCCCTGTCTAAAAATTATTTGCCTACTCCAAGGTCATAAATATATTCTCCTGATTTTTTCTGAGAAGCTTCATGGTTCTAGCTTTTCTGTTTATGTATATATTTCATATTGAATTTTTGTGTAAGATGCATGGTAGGAGTCAATGTTCATTTTCTTTCATGCAGATATCCAGTGGTTCCAGCACCATGTGGTGAACAGACTTTCCCATTAAATTATTTTAACGCCTTTGTAGTAAATCAAGTGACGATGTATGTGCGGGACTATTATTTTCCATTGACATTTCTGTCTGCATTTACGCCTGAACTACACTTTCTAGATTATTATAACTTTATACTAAGTCTGGAAATTAGGTAGTGTAAGTCATCAAATTTCATTTTTGTTTTGTTTTGTTTTGTTTTCAAAATTGTCTTTGTTATTCTAGGGTCTTTTGCACTTCCATGTAATTTCTTAGACTCATTTTGTCAATTTCTTACAAAAAGCATGCTGAGATTTGATTGAGGGGGCATGGAATTTACAGAACATTTTGGGGATAACGACATCTTAACATTAATGTTTCCCAGTCTAAATTTATCATATATCTCTCTCCTTATTTACGTCTTCTTTGTCTGCTCAAAATTATCTTGTAGTTTCTGGTTTATAAGTCTTCACATATATCATTACATTTATTTATAAATATTTTATGTTTTCATATTGTTGAAGTGGTATTTTGAATTTTACTTCAAATTATTCATTGATAATACACAGAAATATAACTGATTTGTATATATTGTAAAAATACTACATTGACTTACTTTTTTGTGGTTTATTTGTAGATTCCTTGGGATTTTCTGCATGGAAAATCATATCAGTTGAGGATAAAGAAAATTTTACTTTTCCCTTCCTTATTGTTATACCTTTAAGGTCATTTTCTCCCTCTCACTGATCAGTATAGAAGTACAGTGTTAAATAGAACTAGTGAGAGTAAGATGACCTTGCCTCCTTCCAGAAAATAGGACCAAGGGACCTAAGTTTCACCATTAAGTATCCTGGCTTAGCGGAGAATTTTTTTTAAAAACATCCTTTATCAGACTGAGGAAGTTCCCCCTAATTCCTACTTTGCTGACAGTTTACTATCATGAACGTTTGTTCAGCTTTTTCAAAAGATTTCCTGCAACTATTAAAATACTTATACAATTTTTCTCCTTTTTTAATTTGGTTAATTACATTAATTGATTTTGGGATGCTGAAATAATCTTACATTGTTGAAATAAACTCAACTTAGTCGTGTTTTATTATGCTCTTTACATACTACTGATTTAATCTGCTAATATTCTGTCCATGTATGTGCATGAGTTATATTGGTATCTCATGAACATCTGAGGTCGGACAATTAAGTTCACGAACTCATCCTAGAAAAAGTGCTATAACCCTCATTGCTGAATATCACTATGGTCACCTTCAAAGTACTCCCCTTGGGAAGCTAGGCACCAACACCAGCACCTAGACCACCCTTTAGAGCAATTTTGAAACTTTCTGAAATGGCCATCAGAGCTGTCATCATATTACCCTTGATGCCTTAAATGATATTAAAATGTCTTCCTTTCATTATTTCCTTTATATTTGGGTAAAGAAATAAGTCACTGAGGGCCAGATCACGTGAGTAGGGAGGGTGTCCCAATACAATTATTTGTTTACTGTCTAAAAACTCCCTCACAGACAGTGCCGTGTGAGCTGGTGCATTGTCATGATGCAAGAGCCATGAATTGTTGGCAAAAAGTTCAAGTTGTCTTAACTTTTTCACGCAGCCTTTCAGCACTTACAAATAGTAAACTTGGTTAACTGTTTGTCCAGTTGGTACAAATTCATAATGAATAATCCCTCTGATATCAAAAAAAGTTAGCAACATCGTTGCAACAAGTTTGTGAACTTAATTGTCAGACCTCGTAGACACTCTTGTAAGGTCTGATCTGGCTGGTGATCTTTATTATTTCCTGAAAGTTTCTGTGAAATGTTGATATTGTTTCCTCCTTACATGTTTGATTCAATTCACCAAAAAGCTATCTGGATGTAGTGTTTTTCTTTCTGGGAAGGTTTTTAATTATGAATCCAATTTATTTAACAGATACAGTGCTAATCAAATTTTCTATGTTTTTTCTCCTGTGTCTGTTTAAAAAAAAATATGTGTCCCTCAAATAATTAGTTCATTTAATTTAAATAATCAAACTTACTGTCAGAGTTTATCTGTGTTGCTTCATTATTCCTTTATTATCCTTTAAATGGCTGCAGGATGTGTGGTGATAGCTGTCATTATTGGTAACTGTCCTTCCTCTTTTTTCCTCAATCAGTTCACCTAAGAGTTTATTAACTTCATTAAAATTTTCAAAGAAACGTCTTTGACTTTTATTAATATTTCCATATTTATTCACTTCATTGATTTCTACTCATCATATTTTTTTTCCCTTCTTTCCACTTATTTTGGGTTTCATTTATTCATTTTTTTATACTTTCCCAAAGTGGATTAATTTCAAGCCTTTTTTTTTTTCCTTTTCTTGTATAATCATTAAAAAATTAGCAGTGCTTTAGCGATAATCACAAATTTTGATACATAGTCTTTGCATTACCATTCAGTTGGAACTATTTTTTAAATAGTCCTGAGATTGATTACTTGATACATGGTTTACTTAGAAGTTTGTTACTTAATGTCCAAGTACTTGAGACTTCTCTACATATCTTTTTTATTGATTTCTAATTTTGATCAGAGAATATAAATTCTTTGAAACTTACATAGACTTCTTTTTCATATAACACAGTGTATGATCCATCTTTTTAAATGTTCCATGTTCCCTTGAAAATAATTTGTGTTCTACAGTTTGGGGGAGTAGTGTTCAACATATATAAATGAGGTTAGAATAGTTGGTGGCATTGTTCAATTCTTCTATAGCTTTACTAAACGTTTTTGTCTAATGTTATATCAATTAGTGAGACAGGAGTGTTTAAAATCATAAACTATAACTGTGAATATGTCTATTTTAAGCTCTATTTGAGGTGCATACCTACCTTCAGAACGTTTTTGTCTTCATGATGCTTTGATTCTTTAGTTCTTTTTAAATATCCCTCTGTATCTATTATTATATTCAGTATTCTGAAATCTACTTTGTTTGATATTAATATATTCATTGTAAGTAACTTTTGAGGAGTGTTTTCATGATGTTAACTTTTTCTGTACTTTTTTTTTTTTTACCTAATCTGTTTCTCATCCCAAAAATGCATCTCTTGTAATAACGTGTAATTAGATTTTTGCTTTTAATTCCCTATTGTCAATCTCCACCAATTAATTAGAGTTTTTACTCCATTTACACTTAATGTAATTATTGATATGCTTGACTTTTAAGCTATTATCTTGTTATTAGTTACCTATTTCTCCCATCTGTTCTTTCCTCATATTTTTTTTCTTTTCCTGCCTTCATTTGAATAAAGCAGTCTGTTTTCTAATTTCTTTTTATCTCCACTATTAGTCTGTCTGGTCTCTTATTTTTTATTGGTGGTGGCATTTATTATTGCTTTAGAAATTGCAATATGTATCCTTAAGTTATCAGAGCCTGTCATGGAGTAATGTTTTGAAAGTCATGTTATACTACTTCATGTGTAATGTATAATTCTCACAAAGTATACTTCCTTTTACTTGCCTCCCTTTTTTGGTCCATTGCCATAGGTTTGACTTCTACATATGCTACAATATCCACAATCTATCGTTATTAGTTTTCTCTACATAATAAAGCAGCTCTTAAATTAATAGAAGAAAAAAAAGACAGTCTGCTATATTTATCCACATATTTGCTATTTCTGGTTGTATTTCCTTTGTGTTTATTCATGTTTCCATCTGGTATCACTTCTCTTTGGTGCAAAAATACTACCTTTGATATTTATTATGTGGTAGCCTGTGTTGATAAAATTGCTCCACTTTTGTTCATTGGAAAATGTTTTTATATGACCCTATTTTTAAAGTACTATTAGGAAAATAAACTAGGCTTTTGGTATATAGTTAAATAAGAATTGATGTGGAGGAAAAATTAGAAAGCGTTGTGGAAGCATATGAGTATGGAAGACACTTCACCCAATCTTTAAGGAGTCAGGAAAGGTTACAATATGAGTGGTAGCTCAACTATCTGAAAGATGAAAAGAAAAGAGTTAGGTAGATTGATGAGTGAGAGGAATAGAAAGATCAGCTGAGTTTTTTTCAAGCAAAGAAAAATATACTTACACAAAATCTATAGTACATTTAGATTGTTTCCTTTATTCCCCTCTTTTATTTTAATTATCTATTTACTATTTGAACAGCGGTATCTTTGAACATTCCATCTGCAGGTATTTGTATGATTTACTCATAATAGAACTAGGATTAAACATTTAAAGATAAAAGTCTATACATTTTTAACTCTTGCCCCTAGAATAGTTACATCCATGTGCATTATCACCAGCAGTTTATGAAAGTAATAGACTTTATATTCCTGGAGCTTATAGCATAATTGTTGAAATCTCAGGTTCCTCTTTATCCCTTCCTACTATGTCATTGTGGGGCCACCTGCAGGATCATTTTCCCAATTCCCAGGAAAAGTCCAGACCCTAGATGGAGACTGCCAGGACTACTTCAGTAGACCACTCTTGACTCTGGAATATATGCCCTTTACTGGCAGGACGACTCCAACATATACCTCATATACGCCTCAGCTCTGACTCCATATGCTCCCTTGGTTCTGGCTCTGACAAATTACTTGGGATCTCAGCTTCCTATTAAATAAGACCCATAATTTACTGTTAAAATTTGCCCTCCTAGGTACTGAAGATTTGCCTGAGTCCCATTCCTATGTCTGGATCCACCCTGGAAACTGGACAAAATTTGCTGATGCCAATTGTTTCTCTCTACTCAGTTTCACCCACCCAGAAATCAATGTCACTGTGCTCCGTTTACTCATGAGAAGGCTCCCTTCAGGCTACCTTAAAATGCTTTGATTACATTCCCACTTTAAAAAAAATGTATATCATAAAAATCTTCATAGCAATAGCCAAAATTCATTTTTACTACCTCAATCACATCAGAGACATTCATGCATATTGAACACAGAATAAAAATGTGCAAGACAGAATAACCTTAATTTGAACACAGTTTGAAATTCTTTGTTGTTGCAAGGAAGAATAGCTTTGCTTGCTGCAGGTGAGTTATCAGTAAAAGAAAACCTCTTTCACTTAAATTTTTGAATTTACATTTACAAAAACTTAAACCATCTATTCTACATAAGAAAAAAAAAATCCTCCAATGCGAACAGTTTCAAAGGAGGTTATATTTTGCTTGGCTGTACATATTTTGTGAATAAAAACATGTATGTGCATTTTATTTTCTTACTTTAATGGCACAACATTTATAATATTGCATCATAAATCAATGAAGACTTGTGCCTTTATTGGGCCTGCCCACCAAAGAAATTTTGTGTGGAATACAGCTACATACATGGTATACATGTCTGACAATTCAGTTCAGGAACTTGTTGCAACAATGTTGCTAACCTTTATTGATATCAGAGAGATTATTCATTATGAATTTGTATCAATTGGACAGATATTTAACCAAGTTTGCTATTTAAAAATGCTGAAAAGGCTATGTGAAAAAGTTAGATAACCTGAACTTTTCGTCAACAATTCATGGCTCTTGCCTCACAACAATGCACCAGCTCACACGGCACTGTCTGTGAGGGAGTTTTTAGCCAGTAAACAATAACTGTTAATTGGAACATCCTTCCTACTCACCTGATCTGGCCCCCAATGACTTCTTGCTTTATCCAAAGATAGAGGAAATATTTAAAGGAAGACATTTTGATGACATTCAGGCATCAAGGGTAATGTGACGACAGCTCTGATGGCCATTCCAGAAAAAGAGTTCCAAAATGGGTTTGAAGGGTGGACTAGGCACTGGCATTGGTGCATAGCTTCCCAAGGGGAGTACTTTGAAGGTGGCCATAGTGATATTCAGCAATGAAATATGCAGCATTTTTTTCAAGGATGAGTTCGCGAACTTAATTGTCTGACCTCATATGTCTCATTAATCCTTAAATCTATGGGGAAGGTAAGCTGTATATACCTACATAGATATTAGCTAACTCTATGGAGCATTCTTATCTTAGGGTTTGAATATCTTCTTGTGACATGCAGACACTAATCCCAGTTTCCTTTTATTCCCATACCTTGCCCCAGAGCAGCACGGAAAATCTGAAAAAGTCAGTCAAGAAATAATGGAAAAACACAATACATTTTATGCTTTAGTGCCATCACCACCACACTTACACACACACACAAACACCTAGAATCAGGGTCATTGCTTTGCTCTTATCACATGTAGCAGGCATTGACAAGATGAACGCATGCAGCACTCCCCAGTCACTGTCTAGTGACCTTATTTAGCCAGATGTGGAGCAGAAACTGCTGGTGGGAATGTAAACTGGCACAGCCACTACAGAAAACAGCATGGAAGTTCCTCAAAAAATTAAGAATAGAATTACCATACGACCCAACAATCCCTTTTCTGGGTATCTACCCCAAAATTCTGAAAACATTTACCTGTAAAGATATATGTACCCCTATGTTTATTGCAGTATTATTCATGGGGGCCAAGACATGGAAACAACCAAAGTTTCCTCCGACAGATGATTGGATAAAGAAGATGTGGTATATTTACACAATGGAATACTACTCTGCCATAAGAAAAGATGAAATACTGCCATTTGTGACAACATGGATGGATCCTGAGATTATTATGCTAAGTGAAACAAGTCAAGACAGAAAAAGTTGAGAGCCATATGATTTTACTCACATGTGGGATACAAAATTGAAGGTAACAAAGGAACAAGACAAACAAGGAAATAAAAACTCATCAACACAGACAACAGTTTAGTGGTTACCAGCGAGTAAGGGGGGAAGAGGGATGGTAGAAGAGGGTAAAGTGGTCAAATACATAGTGATGGAAGGAGAACTGCCTTTAGGTGGTGAACACACAATGCAATATACAGATGAGGTAGTATATAATTGTACCCTTGAAACCTATATAATTTTACTAACCAATGTCACCCAAATAAATGTAAAAAAAAAAAAAAGGAAATCTCAAGTTAAGAATTTGTTGGTTTTCTTGTTTACTTGCTTGACACCCATAAAGACTTCTCTGACCAGGGAGCATGAAAATTCACCCTGCTTTTGTTATTTTCTCGACTTTTGACACATATCCTAGTCATTCTTTGAAGTCCCATCTCAAATGCTGCTTCCTTCATAAAAACATCTTCTGATCTCTCAGAGCAAATGGGATGATTCTCAATCTTCCTACCACTTGTTTTCCCTCTAAAGGTGCTTTCATAAATTGTAATGTAAAATGAGAGTTAATATGGAGGACTCAGGCTTAGACAGAAGGGGCACATCACCCAGAGGGAGTCAGGGAAGGTTCACAGTATAAGTGGTATCTAAACTAACATCTCAAAAATGAAAAGAAGCTAAGCATCATTTACGTTAATTGAGTACCTACTGCATAGCCAACACGGTGACAAGTACTTTCAATGCTTTAACATGTTTTCTCTGCTTTATAATTATCTTTTACTCAGGATAAAAGCTATCCAATTGTCCTTGACTTGTGTCTTCTTAAGTTATCACTTAAGTTGTCACTTAAGTTATCAGAAACTCTTGCTGACTCTTGTGCTAAAATAAATCCAGATTCCAATCCCTTCCCACGACCTCTGCCGCTACCATCCCAGCTCCAGCCACCATTTTCCCTCACATGCAATCGTCTCTTATTCCTTTTCCTTCTTTCACCATTGCTTATTCTCCTGCTTCTCCCTATGTTTACTGTTGGACTTCACACTTAAGTCAGATTATGTCACTTCTCCGTGAAACTCTATAATGCCACACATCCCCTCAGAATATAGCCCAATCACTACTATGGCTTAAAGAGCTTACACAACTTGATCACTCATTCTCATTGCCTAGCTGTTCTCATTTCCTAAAACTCTCCCCACCACTTACTCTGCCCCAGTCACACAGACCTTCTTACTCTTCCTTCAACATGTCAGGCTTGCTGCCGCCTCAGGGCTTCCTATTGGCTGTTCTCTGTCTCAGAATTGCTCTTTCCAGAACATATGTTGGCAATCTTCTCACCTCCTTTGTTCAAATGAAGTGTTCTCTATAAAGCCTACCCTAACTACCATATTTAAAAATGTAACCCCTTTCCCAGCCCCTATTCCCAGATTCCCTCTATCCTCATCTACTTCTCATTTCCCCCATATCGTTTATCAACTCATCACATACCATACAATTCGTTGTTAAGTGTCGATCTCTTTGACCTGGAAATGGAGTCATATGAGGGCAGATATCTTTGTCTATTTTGTCCACCAATATGTTCCAAACACCAATTAAAGCCTTTAGCATAGAATAGGCATGCAACAAGACATTTGTCCAATAAATGAATTAAATTATTTAATCATTTCCACAAGCCTTTGAGGTAGGAATTCTCCTACACTAGTCTAAGAGGATAATTACCTATGTTATCGACTCACAGCCAGTGATGGAAAGATTCAAATACTCTCTAGAGGCCCGACCCTTAGTCCTGACTCCCAGTTTATTTTGCATCCACATACTACCCTGTGATCTCCTTGAGTGATCACAGGAATGGTGTGTATTCCACATGTCCTGGTATTGTCTCAGTGATACACACAGTATCTAGCACATGGTAAGTGCTCAATAAAAGTTTATGGAATTGTGTTTGGCCAGCTCTTACCAAGCAACATGACCCTGTTTTCTCCAGTGGTCTTCCCACGTTGACTTTTGTAACACTTGCCCTAAGAACGTATCATGCTAACCTAGGAGTCATAGGAATGATCAGAGTAAACCAAGTCCCAGACAGGTTGAGTGACCTACATAAAGCTACGCAGCTACTTGGAGAAAAAGGCAAGACTAGAACCTAAATCTTCAGACTCTGCAGCCATTTTTTCTTTTGTGCTTTTAATGTTTAAATATAGGCATGGCCATACCATTTGAGTGTAAATTAATGAATTGTGTTTGTCTCTTCTGTATGACATACAGAGGATGTATCTGAGGTCGATACACCAAGGGTATTCGATGAATACCGGTTTACTTACAACAAGGCCCCAGCTGGACCGGTACAAAGAATAGTTCCAACCCAAGTTACCCAGATAGTCAAGCAAAGATAATAAGGGGAAGCAAGAAATAAAACAGCCTCATCAGAATAGCTAATAAGCAATCAATTTCACTTTTTAAAAGTGATCAGAGTTTCTGAGACAGATCTGGGAATTAAATAAAATTTGGAAGATTTTCAATCAATAGTGATTCAATCAATAGTGATTTCAATCAATAGTGATCCATGGTTTTCATTTGAATTTAAGGGGAAAAAACAACAAGGCCTTGAGCAAGACTGACAGATTGCTACTTGATCAATTCTTTCCTTGTCCCAGTTGTAAAAACAAAACCACAAATTATATTAATTCTTATTTTGGCTAAATGATTTTCAGCAGCATGCGTAGATGGTGACAACCTAAGTACTCATGGATTTATAATTACACAAAGCCTAGAATCACAACATTGGGGCTGTGCTTCCTTCTGTGGCCCTTCCAGGGTCAAACTGAAAACCTGTGAAATAATTTACATTTGTCATTTGTGTTCAAATAACTTTTCCTCTAGCAGCATGAGAATAATAATATCAATTCTCATGAGTGATAAGACATGGCCCAATACTATGTAACCTATTGCTTAATTTTTCTTTCTAATGGATAACTTTTGACTTCTGCAAAACTAGGCAATTTGCTTTGGGTATGTGTTAATCTCCAATACCTTTCTGACAATGCCTGTAACTTTAGCCAAATGCACCTTGTCTAATATGAAAATGCTACACAATTATCTAGCATGAGCAAGAAAACCAAATTAAACGTAAAAAGAGGGAACTTAGAAAAAAGGCATTAAAGGAGAAGTTGACAGAACCTGTCCCCCCATCTCAACCCTGCCTATCCTTTGAACAGGCATATCTTTTCACAAGGGAGCCATCTTTCATGAATTGAAGCCATGACTGACCTTTGAATTCCAAGGATTTCTGTGTTTGATTGAAACTAATATGAAAGTTTGGGTTTGCCTCATACAGAGGTCCCATTAACTTCTTCTTTCCCTCATTGAAATCTCTGTCTCTGTCTCCCTCTCTCTCTCTCTCAAAGAGATTTTAAGGAACTGACTCACATGATTTGTGGGGACAGCAAGACTAAAATCCACAGGGAAAGCTGGAAAGTCTGGGGCAGGAGGTCGTGCCTTAAGGTAAAATTTCTTCTTCCCAGAGAAGTGTCAGTTTTGCTCTGCAAGCCTGTCAACTTGGTTGTATGAGGCCCACTCACATTATTAAGGGTTATCTCCTTTACTTAAAGTCAACTGATTGTAGCTTCAAACCATATCCACAAAGCACCTTCAGAGAAAAATCTAGTCTAGTGGGGATCACAAAAGGCTTTCCTGCAGAAGTAACGTGCAAGAAGAGACCCAGTAAATTACAAGGACCTGGCCAGGCCATAAGGAGAGGAATTGCATTCCGGGTATTTTGCATGTGCTTATATACAAAAGTCCGAAGTTGAGAGTGAGCCCTGCACATTTGGGAAATGGAAAAGGAATCAGGGCAGCAGAAGCCTAATAAGCTTGTACCCAAATGTCCTTAGTGGACAGGGCAGAGTTACTGGGCCATACTGAAAGCTTTGTTTCTACTGCATCCAGGTACCTAGCCTAGACATATTTAAGATATCTTTGTGGGAAATATATGTTTTTCTTATTCTATTGATTCCATGATTAAAATCTTACATGGTCTTACTGTGTTTCCCTGAAAATAAGACCTACCCAGACCATCAGCTCTAATGCATCTTTTGGAGCAAGAATTAATGTAAGACCCAGTATTATATTGTATTGTATTTATTATATTTTATTATATTATATTATATTATATTATATTATATTATATTATATTATATTATATTATATTATATTATATTACATTATAAAGACCCAGTCTTATATGAAACCCGGTCTTATGTTATAGTAAAATAAGACCAGGTCTTATATTAATTTTTGTTCCAAAAGACGCATGAGAGCTGATGGCCCAACTAGGTCTTATTTTCAAGGAAATGGTATTACATGTAGAATAAAATCTTTGTTCGCCCTCTGGAAGTTTTTCAGATCAGGTACTGCCTTGCTGACTTGATAGCAATTCCTACCACTTTCCGTTGTAACTACCATTCTCCCACCATGTCATTAGTTCTCAAACTGGCCAGTACTAGTGCTGTCTCAGGGCCTTTGAACTTGCTTTTTCTTCTACTCTCATAACCATTCCCCAAGTTTTCACAGAGCAGGATCCTTCCCAGCTTTCAGACCTCAGCTCAAAATCTTACCCCCCTTTCCATTTTCACCATTACCATCTGACCTCCATCTTGTTTGTTTCCTTCCTTACTTTCTAGCTCCATTCACTAGCATGGAAAGTCCATGAGCAGAGACTCTGAGAGTAAGCATTTAATACACATTTTTTGAAAACATGGATTTAATACTTTTGGTGAATATCTTTGAGCTTAACTTTATTCATCTTTAGAATGAGACTAATAATGTATATTTTGTCTATCAACAGGACCACCAGGCTATGCAATAGAACATAGGTTTAACTCACGTATCCACTGTGGGAGGCTGAAAAAATGATTCTCTTATTCATGCGTCTCAGGGAAAAAAAAAAAAAAAAGCTAGAAAAGGACATGATTTAAACAATGTCCCAGACAAGCTATCACAAGGTAATGAGAGATGAATAAAAATTGTTATAGACTGATTGCAAAACAGCAGAACCATTCTAGAATTATGCCCATTCTAGAATTCTTTAGCTGAACCATTCTAGAATTTTTTAGCTGAAGAGAAATGTTACAAGCCTATAATATGGTGGATGATTAAAATGAACAGAAATTGTAGAGTAAGATGAATGATGATCCAAATCTTAGCTACTTGCTCGATTTTTGTAAAATGGGTGGATGAATACTTAGCAAAAAAGGTTGTCATGAAAATTAACTGGGATATATAAAGATATATCACTAAGCCTGGCACATAGTAAGTGCTAAAAAAATTTCTTATTGCTTGTAATAACATTCAAAAGGTGAGCATAGCATATTACACCAGAGCATCCATATTGACAGCCTGAGGATGATAAATGTAGGTCAAACCACAGGAGGTCTGGGAAGCAGCCACTGAGTTAGTTGTAGGCACCAACATAATGAGGGTCAAATGACAATTTTTCGTGACTAAATAAAAGCCTCCAGATTCCCCCAGCCACAGTCGCTCTGGGCAATAGATCCAGAAGCCAAGATTCTTCCATGTTTGTTGGTGATGTTTTCATCCCAGTTGAGAAGGCACTGGCAAGGACAAATGTGGAACCTGAACTGAGAGTTGTCCAGCCAACAATGATGATATCTACTAGCTTTACGAAGGAAACAATTCTTCCTATTTCTCATAGCTGTCATAGCCCTTCTCATAAGTATCTTATGGCTTCTGTAACACATGGCATGGCACTGACATGGCATTTTTGTTGGTTCCCTCCTCCTTATTGACTTATTTTCTGTACTCCTTTTGGAATATGCCTCTTAAAAGGTCTCCTCTATATGTAAGACCAGAAAGCCAGGATACTTGGAAAGAGAGGGGAGTGTTGGCCTAGCTCTCTCACCTTCCTGAGAGCCTCACTTTGGCATTCCCTCATGGAGGTCAACCCAATCCCTTCTACCTACTCTTAGAATTATTGTCTAGTTAAAAATGAAAAAAACACTGCCTTGAAATTCTTCAGCAACTCTTTTGTTTGTGTGGTTGGTTAGCTACTCATATACCTAAATTTTAAGTGCGTATTAAAAAAAAGATAAGGCAATGTTCTTTTTAGTAGAAAGCTATGGCATGTTATTGAATGTTTGAAATTATTGGGAAGGTCAGCTGAGTTCAGCTGACTGTTTTCTACACACTGGAACTGTTCTAGGAGCTGGGGATACAACAAAACATAAGATATATCTCGTACTCTTAGAAAATTTTGCCTTTTAGGTATGACAGACCATAAAACAGCCAATTTCTTTATAGTGCAAGTGGTTAGCACATCGAGTGATGGGAGCAAAATAGAGGACATCTAACCTAGATCATAGGCTGAGGAGGGGAGGGCTATGGATGGCTTCTTGGAGGAATCAGGAAGTCCAACATAGGATACAGAAACCCTTCTTAACATGCAATGTCTGAAGACCCATGGAAATAACATGAGGAGCCAGAGACAAGAATGTAGAGCTATCTAAATCACCTGGTCACATAAAGAAAAGTTGGAGCTTCAGTTAAACCTAGTTCACTTGGATAAGAGGTGATTTTTCATTGGTGTTTCCATCTCTGTTTTGATTTTGAGGAAACCATGGTCAAAAGAGGGGACTGATGAGAAGGTAGTCCACATAAAGCAATATTACCTGAGATGGCAGAGTTAGCACTTAAGTGAAACCCAGTGCCTGTAGGAACAGATGGAGGGACTTTGTGACAGACGTCAGCAGAACTACTAAAGGCCTGGAACAAAACCATGTTTCCAAGACTCAGTCAGAGAATGTGCTCAAGGCCAGGTGCCACAAAAGCTTCAAGTACCTGCAGAGGCTCTTTAAATCATAGTGTGTGCCTGACTCAAAAGATATAAAGACAGGGAAGACTTTTACAGGACTTTAGTTAAAAGAAAATTGAATAGCAGAAAGTTATCTTGAATATATTGCTAGGTTGAATAGTCCTTCTTTCTCACTTTAAATTTGTACTTTATTATATAGTACATTATTTCCTTTACCAGAATATGCTTACTAGTGTTTACCAGCCGGTTTCAATGAAATACTCATATATTTTCTTTAGAAAAATAAAAGTGATTATGAGAAGGTGTTCATTGGATCCGCGTAAAGAGACCAGTCCTCTTGGAGGCTCAGGGGATTCCTGATCAGTCCTGGGACATCCAGTTCTAATTACTCTGATGTGCAGAGTTAATTAAGGTCACTTAGTGCTTTTAAGGCTGTGAAGATAAATTAATTTCATAACAAATGCCACTAGGAATCTTTGGTCTAGAGAAAAAAAGAATATTATAAAAAGAATATTATAAAATGTAGTGAAGGAAAATATATATAATATACATATATACGTATATGTATGTGTGCGGAGATATAATATATATATATATATATGTTGTGTTTGTGTGGGTATAGTATACACCTTTATGTATCAGCTTGATTATATTCTCTCTGAAATCTTTAGCAAGATGGACATAGAACATGCTTCTGTGTAAGTCTCCCTTTTAAAAAATAAAATTGACACCTTTGATCTATGGGAATAGTAACCAATTAGTCAAAAACTAAAATTCTTAAAATGTCCCAATTCATTATTATTTTTTTTTACTCTGAGTCTCTTGACTGATTATGAAGAAATTCTGGATTCATTTCTAGCCCAGGCAACTCCTTCTTTGGAAGTATAAAAATCAATCAAGTTTCTTCTAAGCTTTTTGTTGTTGAATTGTATGTTGATGGTATTTGGGAGCAAAGAAAAGAGCTCTGATAATTAGATAGCTGCCATAGCCAGGCCTGCCATCTGATATGAAAGTAATCACACCATCCTCAGTCTTTCTTCTAGACTTCTTAGAAAAGAGAGAACATTATATTTGTCATATAATTGTCCATAAAATTTTAAGGAGTTAAAATTGAGAAAGATTTAACTACTAAAGGTCTTACTTTCTTCTTAGTTCCGCCTGGTTGATAAGTTATACTTTGTCTTACTTTTCACATGTTTCCCACGTGTATTCTTATGAGCCTCTGAATAGCACAGTTAGATGGTCAACAATTGAATAAAACATAATTTGAGCAAGAATTCCTATGAACATCTAGTATTCACTTATTTTGTCCCCCGTACCCCTAATGTACAGAATTGATAGTGTGGTACAAAATCTGCAATTATAAGTGCCTATGATGGATACTACATTTGAAGCTAAATTGGATAGAACTGGGGAAATTGGAATAGGGCAATCTTGTCAACCATCGCTTCTAATTGTCTTCAAAGTGGGTGGGGAATATAATTTTAAATGTCTGATTTTACATTTTTTTGAGATATATCCCTACACCTTTCCCTCAAACCTTTTTTTAGAAACTGCTTTGTGGTAAGACAAGAGGATAATTGTATTCCAAGGGAAGAAACTCATTACAAAATCTTACAAACACAGACCATCATCATGGTTTCATCCACATAGAGGTGAGAACAGGTCTTTGAGTTCCATCCCAATTAAATAAAATAATCCTGATTAGAACTAAAGTGCCTAAAATTCTAAAGAGAAAGCATCTAGCCTAGTCAATGGATAGAAGAAAAGTTTTTTAATGGTGTTCAAAGTTTGGTTTAAAAGTGCTTCTTTCCATTAGAAGGATGAATCAGAACGAAGGTAAGTTTAGAATCAAGGGAGAGAAAGAAACCTCCTAGTAAAAATAAAGCTTTGGCTACTCTTTGTGCCGTGGAGAGCTACCCAATGGTTAAGCCACAAGCATTGCTCTCTATTGAAAGAGACTGGAGAAGCAATCAAATGAATAACTGTCTCCGATAAAAGTTGTACTTATCAAGAAATGTCTGTCAGCTACTAGGCTCAAATTATCATGGGAGATAAGCAAACTTCTGTGAGGATTTCCCTGCAAAAAAAAGAAACAGTGATCTCATATATCTTAAAAACTCTGCCTCTTTTATTAAAGAGTTTGTACTCTGTGCTAGACGTAGTGAGAAATAGGAGAATGAATCCCTGGTTCCATCCTGGATCCATGGTTACCACTACTACAGAGCTTACCTACCACCTTAAGTATGCTTCATTTTTATTTTTATTTTTTATTTTCAATGAGTTTTCTTTATTAGTGTCAGGTGTACAAAACAGTGTAATAGTTAGACATTTACACCCCTCACAAAGTATTAACACCACTCGCCCAATCTACTACCCTCTGACATCGTCTATAATAACTGTTACAATTCCATGCTTTTAGAATAAACTTGAAAAACTTGATAGATCCAATACACATACAAACTATACACACTCACACATTTGTGCACAAACACAAATTTAATCTCTGTCATCCGTCCCTAACTTCAGGGTCAATCAGTCCATACAAAATACTCTCTCAGCTTCTTAGGCACAAGAAACAGGCTTGAGATACAGATTTTCACACTTGAATGCCTTCATCATGAAACAGTGACCAAAAGAAACCGAGGACTTGTTAAATAAATCATAAGATGATAAACTCTCAGAGTTAGAGAGAATTTAGGAGTTACTTAATTGGATATCCAAATAAAACAGAAGGTATACCTTAGCCAAAATTAATCAGATCATCAGGACATTTAGAACTCCTATTTCTGGGCAACTGTAACAACATATATTCATCAGCTACTCGTTAATTAAATGGAAATCAAATGAAAATATACTTTGCTGCCAGAGGCTGGAATCCTTGGCAGTGATTAACTGTATTGACTGCGGTACTTTTCATTAGATTTTCCTGGGAAGGGATGGTTACAAACAGTTGATAGAGACAAAATGCACAGATGGGGATGTTTGTGATGGGGAGAAAAGCATGTATAAGCATGTCGTCCCTTCACCTAGGCCAGTCTGTCCAAGATGCAAAGTAGATTTAAGTTCCTCTGGGTTTCTGTTGCTCAAACTTCCTATTTCCAACGTTTTCTGAATATTGACCTTTTACTCCTTCCTCTGCAACTTCCATTAGCTTTATTTTCACCATGATGCTACCACTTTGCCCCACACTGAAAAACACCAAAATTCCTTCAGTCTTCCAAAATAAACACTATCTCAGTATCCTGAGTGTAGAACCTTTTGGCTGAAGTTGGGGGTAACAGAAAGAAGTTGAAGCCAGGCACAGTAATGGCAAATGTAAGTCTGAATACAAAATTTCCTCCCCTAAAATTTTGAATCCATTTCTCTCATGGAGAAACTTTTTGTTGGCCATGCCCTTTGGCAGGATCCTGTTTCCTACCAAGTTTCTCAAGCTCCTCTTCTAATTCCAATCTCTCTCCTCCTTTCCATGCTTTCCAAACCCTCATGCTCACCCCTCCACTTTCAACAGAGCTGCTGTAACAACAAATTTCCTGAGACTTTGTTATGCAGAGCATAACTTTTAGACCACACCCAAGACTTCACACCTTCCATTATAAAACCACCATTACAGTATTTGTTCTAACAGAGAGAAGTTATCCTTACTCACAAGAATTTACCTTCCCTCAAGGTCAAAAGACTTAATAACTGCCTTCTTTTCAAAATAGTATATTTTATTTCCTTTTGTTCATTCATCCATTCTTTCAATAAAGACATATTCAGTACCTACTATGTAAGCCATTATGCTAGGCTTTGGGGAAAAAATGAATTTTTTGTAAATAAATAACTCAATCAAATATTATCAGATCAAATTCTTTAAAAAATTTATTTCTACATTGGTTATGAATATCCCAATGTATGACTCAATTAATTTAGAGAATTATTATTTTGGATAATGACTACTTGGAAACTGGTTTTCTGAATGTAACTAGTTCATTTCCAAAGTAAAGAATCCTTTGTTTTCAACTAGCCATTTTAAAATCTCTTGAAATGCAAACACAACTTTAAGAAACTTGAAAAATATGATCCCATCATAATGTATGCTCATGTGTACAAAGCAACACAAACCTATTCCTTAGACTTAGTACTCTCAGCACAATAAAGCTTTCTGGCCTCATTCTTCTGTTTCATGGAGAACTTTATTAGTCTCAATGCAAATGACTGAATTTTCCAATGTTTTGATACCAATTCCAAATACCCTTTACTAAGTAGGAACATGGTAAGAAATCTGAAGAACTAATATCATGGGTTACTCCGAAGGAATTCTATACGCAATAGTTAACAAGTATTGCTACCTAAAGATGTAATAGGAGTCTTTGTTTGTTTGTTTGCATAATTGTGTCATACTAAATGTACCCTTTATGAAGATAACAACCTGAGTCTTTTCTTTAAAAGAACAGCATAATAACTCTTTCAATTCAGTGCTTGTGTTAGTCATGACCCAAGTAAGGGAAATGTGGCAGGTAGGTTTCGTGTGAGCTGAGTCAGAGTGAACACCACAGCCTGGGAAAATTATACTTTGTCATAATGACATGTGAACTGAAATTTCCAGGTGTCCACACTAAGTGGAGTGAGTCATTGCTTGGGCAGTGCATTCAGAAGTTCCTAAATACCCATTCCTAAGTGTAATATAAAACCTACCTCATTTTCAGAAGTGGTCAGGTTTTGTGTCATTCTATTATCTTCCTTTTGTTATCATGTAAGGTTAATCTCCTCATAAAAGGTACTCTCCTTCCTGAAATGATTTCATATACTGTATTTCAAAAATAAGACCGGGTCTTATATTAAATTTTGCTTCAAAAGATACATTAGGGCTTATTTTCAGGAGATGTCTTATTTTTTCATGTACAACAATCTACATTTATTCATCTACAACAATCTACATTTATTCATGTACAAAAATCTACATTTATTCAAATATAATCATCTCATCTTTTTCTGGAACATTGTCATAACTCTCCAAACCCCGAATTCTGGCTTGAATTTTTGCGACTCCATTTCTTGTAGAACCATTGGCCCCAATCTCTCATGTCCAGCAACAGAGCTTGCCTTAAATGAGCACTTCTTGTCTATGTAGTCTGCTCGTACCATGTTTCCCTGAAAATAAGACCTTGCCAGACAATCAGCTCTAATACGTCTTTTGGAGCAAAAACTAATATAAGACATGGTCTTATTTTTCTATAAGACATGGTCTTATATAATATAATATAAGACTGGGACTTCTATAAGACTGAATCTTATATAATATGATACAATACAATACAAAGTATATAATACTGGGTCTTATATTAATTTTTGCTCCAAAAGACGCATTAGAACTGATTATCTGGCTAAGTCTTATTTTGAGGGAAACACGGTAGTGCATTGGCAACACAGCTGTCATTGATTTTATCTCATGAATTCTTCACCCAAGTCACGACCTCTTGCAAGCTAGGCTTCACAAAGTTCCCACGATGATTTCTCTCCATTCTATTTTCAATGTAGTCATTGATTTCCATGTGCAAATGGTCCTTGAATGGCTTGTTTATTGCAATCAAGAGTCTGGAGATAGGCAGTCATTCCTGCAGGAATCATTATTTGATCTATTCTTCTCTCTGCAAGGAACTTCTTCATGTCTTTAGTGTAGTGAGTGCTGGCTGAATCCCAGACTAGCAAACCTCTTTGGACACCTCACAAAACAAGTGGCAGCGTTAAATCAACCCACTTCCTTATAACTGTTTGTGTGCACCAGGCTTTTTCAGTTTCAAGAACATAAATGCCTGAAACATATTCAACCTTATCTTTCTTGCCCTTAGTGATGATTAGAGCTGGGGCTTTCTTTCCATCCAGATGAACTGCCAAAATACAGGTAACACATGCACTTCCGTAACCAGTGGAGGGAATGCAGATTGATGAAGCACCCCTCTGATCAATTGCCATTTGAGATCCTTGGCCCATAAACACTGTAGTTCCATCCATAGCAATCGTGTTGGAGAGCTGGTATTTAGAAAAGTCGATGCCATCAACAAAGGACTTGAATGCAAGTGCACATTTAATAACTTCAGTATCTTCCAGCTTGAACAGTGTTGTTGTTCTTAGAGACAGCTCATATGGCTGAAGGAAGCCATCCAGCCAGTGTTGTGATGCTTTGAATTTTTCTGGGGACATTTCTAACTGTGGTGCCATTGCAAGGGCAAATACTTGAATATCAGCCCTGTGCACTACCAAATCCTTTGCTCTCCTGTCAGCAATCCATTCACAGATGATGTCTTCCATCTCGGAAAATAATGGTTGCTGACCTGATTCACACTTGTACTTCTTAGCATTTCTCTTGTCCACCAGTTGACTGAGGTTACCGTACTCTGCTCGTCATTTTCGGACCATTAGGAGATCCAACTTCTCTTTGCACAAAGCCGTAAGATTCTTGCCCCGGAAGTCTTCCATGATTCCTTTCTTGTACTCGATGGAATAGCTCTTTCTTTTTGCACTCATCTTGTCTGGGGATCAAAATATTATTCCCTTTAAATCCACCATTAAATCAAGTGTTAATTGAAGACTTACAAGGCAGGAGTGGCAACAAAAATGATGACAGTTAAGAATGATGGTTCAAACAAAAGCGACAAAATATTGCAGGCACCAAAATTCAGAAAATGTTGCTTTATTTCACATGAGTGCATTAAGTATGTCTGTTAGAACACACAGCGTATTGAATTATGAAGATTCATATTAGACACAACCATGTCCATTCATTATCAAGTGTGCATGTTATTCGTGCGTTGTGTCTGTACTCCAATTGGTCATTCGGTAATAAGTCTCGAGTTCATTTGTTTACATAGGTGTTTACCTCTCGTCCAAAGGCACCCACTTGGGTATTTACAAATAATTATAATTTACAATATCATTTATTTTAAGTATTAATGTCCATATTATTTATTTATATTTAATTATATATTAACATTATTATTTTATAATTGAATACATCCATCATGTGTTGCAACAGACATACTAAATGCATCCATCTGGCTGACGATCTTAACTGGGGCTTATTTTGGGGGTAGGACTTATATTACAAGCAACCTGAAAAATCATGCTAGGGCTTATTGTCTAGTTAGGTCTTATTTTCAGGGAAAAACGGTATCGTTCCAAGGAGAGTTGGAGAAAAAGAATGCATTTGAATGTCAAGTTCTGCTTTGGAAATGATTGAAAGAGGGGAAATGGTATGAACAGCAGAAAGGAAGCCTTGGCTCAGGCCCCTTGGAGAAAAAAATTCTTTCAGACTCATTTTACCTGATTGGCCTTCTCTCAAAATGAAAACAAGGGCTTTGCATATCTAAGTTTAGCAACCTCCAGGTTCCAGTGTTTCACGATGGGATTTTGGGAGCAGAGCTGGTGTTAGCAAATTGTGATGCTCAGTGAAAAAAGTGAAATTTGGTTTGATTTGGGTTCATCTCCCTAATCCCAGTTTCCTCAACATCCTTTCCTCCTAAAATGCCATTTCCTGGAAGTCTTTAAGAGCCAAAATAAATCTAATGATTGATTTGTCAATCTGACATTTTAGATTACGGGCATTCCAAGTACCAGATAAATCATGTCCAATAAAATATACTTGTTACTATACAAAGGACAGCCACATTTGGAAGGGCCACTTGTTTTCACACCATTTTTTTCAATTCCTTCCCTCCATCTTCTTCTCAATTGATATTTCCTTTATTGGTGAACATTTAACTTAAATATGGTGATCCAACTTTTTTAGTCAGTGCCTACTATGTGCCAGGTGAATCTTTTCTACATGAAGTATCCATTTAATCTTCATAACAGCCCCACAAGCTAGGTATTATCATGCCTGTGTACAAATAAGGAAAATGAAGTTCAGAGAGACTAAGTAAAGGAAATAAGGGGTTGGGCAGTGTTGGTCCTGACTGGAAGCCAAATCTTTCTGTCTCCAAAGCTATGTTCTTTCCAGTATATCACTTTACCTTTCATCTAGCTCTGGAGATTACACAGGACAGATGAGAAGAAACTGTAAGGCCTCATGTTACTCTGAGCTTCTCCAGAATTCAGATCATTTTCTCTTCATATTTACCTAAGATACTTAAGTCCAAATTTAGTATTTTTTTATACCACGCAACTCATTTTAATGTCATCAGTTCTTTTTGTATATACAAACTGCTGCAATCCTTTTTTATAACTCACATTTTCAAGTCTTGTCTCCTCAACTTTTATTTCCCTGTAGCAAAAGGTGCTATGAGCAAAAATGAAACCAAATACCCTAATATTTCTTTCTTTGAAAATTCCCACTAAAGTACTCACGGTAGACCATAATAGCAAGTATATACTCCATTACTATAAAAACACGCCCCCCACACCAAAAAAAAAAAAAAAAAAGAGAGAGAAATGTGGCCTGTTGGGGGTGGGGAGGAAAAACAATAAAGACTGGGCTTTTGAGCTATACAGACCTTAGTCTGGAACCAAATTTGCTACCTCTCTCTGATCAAGACTTTGAGCCTATTACTCAAGCTTTCTAAATCACTGGCATGCACAGTCCTTTCTTATCTAACTGCATTGAAATAAGGTTAAAACGCTTTCATTTATAAGGGACATTCAATGAAATAATGTACATTCAGTATCTAGTTAGATAGGCCTCCGATGTCCCTTCCTCTTCTACTCTGCCACCCCCTCTACTGAAATTTACATTCACGCTGCCTGCATACATCTATCTCCTAGGTTAACACAGATCTTGATGCATTGGAATGCTTCTTGCGTCTTCTCTCCATGAAGAGATAAAATGGCAGCCATGATATACAAGAACATCGTCATTCAGTTATTTGGAAATATTTTGCTCCTCGGAGAGAGAGAGCACCTCAGAAGAACTACGGGTACAACATTCTTGCTGAATTTCACCGTAAATCAGAAACCATTAATCTAACATGATTTCTGTCCCCTCCACCTCACTCTCTGCTTTACATCTTGATTAAGAGGAAAAAGTCTATTGTATTTGTACAATAAAACAGAATCATGACAAATGCCGCTGAGGTAAAAAAGTCTCAGCAGTATCATATCAAGGTGAATATGAAAAATTAGATATAGGAGACTGCTGTCAGGTAAGGCCTTGAGATCAACTTCATTTGGAGCACTTCATCATCCCTGGTCACCTGCTGTGCTATTTACAAGGTCTGCAGCATGATGATAAATTTGGCAATCCTGTTAAATTTACCAAAACCCTAGCAAAAACTAGAGGGTGCAATCTACCTACCCTGGTAGGTGTGATAGTTTTCAAAACCCAGCTTAGAATATTATTTCAGGGAAATAAGATGCTTGTAGGCTTTGAATCATGATTAAGATAACTCCTGTGGGACCTTCCTATTTTATTAACTCTGTTTGAGTTTTCAGGCATCAAAGGCATAAAAACTCACCAAAATAGAAGAAAAATCCAAAATGAAAAGGTTAGAGAGCAGGCGAGAGCTTGGAAATTGTCTTTGATTATTTCATGGATTTGAAATAATCTTAGTGGACAGCATTGTCATTTTAATTTCTTTTGAAATAAATATAATGCTTGCTGTCTTGGTATCAGAGATTTAAATATCAACCGTTCTGACTCTTTTATAAGCAGTTTGGGGTACAACTAGACAAATTTCATTTTTTAATAAAAGATATTTCCGAAGTTAATTACCGCATCTCTAGACAGCCAAATGAATGAGAAGTCCGTACCTTTCACAGATTTTCCTCCCTTCCCCGAACTTCCTTGGATTAAGGCCTGCTTACATTATAGAGGCCTGCCCTGCTTAATCATGTCTTTACTGAGGAAGACCTGGGTGATTTGAGTTCACTAAAGGGCCTCATTTTCTACTGACTTGTGTTGCTTTGCTATTGTTTGGCTACTCAAAATCTGCACTGCTTGTTGTTTTCTCTCCCTACTGTTGCGATGGGACCTGGCAGTGGCAACATAAGGCTTCCTGGGGACAAAAAGTGTTGGGGACTTCCTGGGGACTCAGTGTTAAGCTCTCATCTCCAGCCAGAGCACCGGATGGGATGTTAAATATCTTTAACCCCTGTTGCTACTACTGCAGATCCCTGTATGGGCTCCTGAGATTTCTTAAAAGAAGACAATCCCATTTCTTCAGCTCTCTTTACGTTCAGCCAAGGGTGTTCAACACTTGATCCCCTCCCCAAGTCAAGAGTTTGGGTTACATTCATGTATTCAATCATTTTTCTTTGAGCATTATCTTAGCTTGGACTGCTATAACAAAATACCATAGACTGGATGCTTGTCAATGATAGAAATTTATTTCTCACAGTTCTGGAGCCTAGAAATCCAAGATCAGGAAGCCAACATGGTTGGACTCTGGTGCAAGGCCTCTTCCAGGTTGTAAACTGCCAAATTCTCCCTATAGTCTTACATAATGTAAAGAGGGCAAGAGAACTCCCTGGGCACTCATGAGGCCATCCCATTCACGAGGGCTCCACCTTCATGACCTAATTACTTTCCAAAGACTGCACCTCCTAATATCACATTGGGGTTAGGATTCCAACATGTGCATCTGGGGGCTTGGAGGCACACACACATTGTGTCAATCACACGCATCAATCATAAGGAAAACACAGGTCCAGCTGTTGAGAATCTAATCATGAGCAAGATACAACTATTGTGCTTCCTGGAGTTTATAATATTTTATTTCTGTTAAAGCATGCTGTTCATCCCAGAGTGACTGCATGGGAAGGGCATTCATCTTCATCCACGTGCTGATCTAGAAAAAATTCCATGCGTCTAAGCCATAGGATGGACAGACAATAATTAATTTTATATGTGAGCTAGATTTAGATTATGTCCGGGAAACACATGCAGTTAACACCTGAGGTGTAGGTGAAAGATGAAAAGTTAGAATACATAAAACATGCTTTTTAATAGTCTGGCTTTTAAATAAAGACCAATATTAAACCCAATCCCTTTTTATACTGAGCTCATAGAGCGATGCCTCCAAGATGGGCTCTGGAGACAAATCCATCACCTGTTTGGTGTATAAACTTAACTTATTTGTCTCAGTTTTCTCATCTGTAAAACTGAGATAAATGTAAGTATTTCATTGAACCTTGTGTGCATTACTGAATTAATGTACATCCAAAAACAAAGTCTGAAATATGGTCAGCACTCTCAAATGTTAGCCAGGATTTCAAACCAAATAGTCCCCAACAATTTGGTTTGAAAAACAAATATTTAGGCACATCAATTTGCCAGATTTTCTCCTATTACTGGGATTTTGACATATAAACTCAAATTATAGTATGTATTTCTTTCACCTCCACTCCATTTTAAATTTAAAAGGAAGTCTGGTGTTTCACAAGTGGCAGCTTTACTTAATTAACACAAAAACCTATGCTTGAGTAAAGCAAGTCAGTGAATTCCAATGATACTCAAATTGATTAACAGACAATTTTATACCAGCAGATTTTCCTTGTTAGAGAGCACTAGTGCATTGTCCTATGTTCTAAGTGTTGAGGGAAGATTATGCTGAGATGGTCAACACAAGTATCACTCATTATATTCCCCAAAACTGTGTGTTCTCTGAAGTTAGACTAGTAAGATTCTTAACTTTTTGGAAACATAAAATTTACCTATACGTACTAAATAAATATGTGATGGGATGTAGGCAGCTAACAACGTGTTCACGGAGCTACAAGATTACCTAGGGAGATATTCAAAATATTTAGTCCCTGGGATAGTACAAGATTTTCTCACTTATATGTGGTCTCTAAAGAACAAAATAAATGAACAAACAAAACAGAAGCAGACTCATAGATACCGTAAACAAACTGACGGTTGCCAGAGGGGTTGAAGAGCTTGGTGGAAAAGGTGAAGGGATTAAGAAATACAAACTGGTAGTGACAAAATAGTCACAGGGATGTGAAGTACAGCAAGGGAATATAGTCAATAATATGTTAATAACTATGTATAATGCCAGGTGGGTACCAATCAGGAAGATCACTTCTTAAATTATATAAATGTCTAACCACTATGCTGTACACCTGAAACTAATATAAAACAATATTGAATGCCAAATGTAACTGAAAAAAATATTTTTTAATGAAAAAAAAAATTGTGTTGGGTACCTCCTAATTAGAAAAAGACATTTACTAGTACCACTAGTTCAATGTTAGCCCCTCTGTTCATACAGCAAAACATTCTATTCAAATTTGAACTCAACTACTGTGGATGGTGTTTGATTTATGCTAAATTATGACGCATAAACTGGAATGCAAATAGGATCCAGGAGAAGGGATTTTGACAAGAAATATCATGAATGGCTATCAGGAGGGGGTTTATGAAATTCCAAATTTGAAGTTTGAGATGATGATTGTGAATGGTTCTAAATCCTTCTGCATGTTTGGGGAAAGCCAAGGAGCACATTTCCAGATAGACCTGTTCATTCGCACTTGAGGTACCATAAAACATGCAAATCAGATGAAATTAAGTAATCAGAATCTACCACAGACAATCACTGACTCTCTGCTCTCATGGTGCATAATTCCTTGCTCTGTGTGGGACAGGTGACCCAGAAAAAGTGGTGGTGTGCTATTCCCAAAGGAAGAAATGTCTACTTGGGACTCTGTCTGTCAATTATCCAATACAGCCCTGCTTCTTCTGACATTGAGATGTGTACTGTTCACACAGAAAGAGCTCATCAGTGATTTAGGGCTAGGATGACCTCAAGCTATTTATGAGTTTATGCTAATCTTTATGTGTGCTAATGGGCCGAACATAAAGGCAATGTTTCAATCTTAATTCAATGATTGCCAAATTTCTAGCTGCAATTCAGTGGGAAGGACCTCCCTGGGCTGGCAAAGTATAGCAGTTAAACTTAGATTGCAATTGTTATAAAACGACTGCAGGAGAAAACAACGAAGACATTTAGATCTGGATTTTCAAAATACTCAAAGCCATTTCCTTTCACATTCCATTGTCAAGGAGTACTTTTGCCCATAATGGACCCTCAGTTATATTTAGCACAAGGCACATTTTATGATACAGAGATTATATACTCCTAACTTGAGCAGATAGCTCATTCACATATGTTACAGATATACTCAAAATCAGAATTTCTAATCTTTGGTCTTTTAGCATACAAATGTTTTATCTGACCTCCATAAAATGGTTATTATAAAGAAGCTGCTTGTTTTAAAGTTGTAAGTATCAGTTTGCGGAAAGTCATTCCTGAGGGAAAATAATCAAAGCCTTGCTCCCAGGCTTCAGGAAATATCATCAGGCTGCTGAATGATCCGGAAACACCCAGAGAAAACTGGAAATATTTGTTATCCATTCTGACCAAGCAGCAGCAAAATGTGTCCTCATATTACATCTCAGATTTTCAGAATCCTAGCATTACTTATTTGTTCGCATTAGAATTTACGGTCCATGAAGACAGAGCTTTGTGACTTTTGATCACTGATATTATCTCAGTTCTTGAAATAGGATCTGGCATACAATAAATACTCAATAAACACTGAACCTTACTCTTTGCCAGGCACTTTTAAAGGCAATTGACATGTATTAACTCATTTTATCTTTCAACAGCTTAATAAGTCAACAGTAGTCTTATTTTCATTTTGTGAACAGGGAAACTGAGGCACAAGCCATTTCTGTAATGTCTCCAACATAGTGCAGCTATAAAGTAAAGAAAGCCAAGATTCCAATCCAGCCATGTGAACCCTGGCGCCTTCTCTCTAACCACTGCATTCTGATTGGATAAAGCAGAGAGAAAGGATTCCTTGAAACACATGGGCATTTAAAATATTTCTATCTAGCATCTGGACAAATAACATAAGCTGTTTCAACCCTCTCTATAACATGAAAGAAGCAGGGCAGAGATCACCAAGATTTATCAATGATATCATTGGAATCATCTAGTCCTGACAGCAAGCTAAATACTTAATCCCCTACTGTCCAGTATTGCTTCTAATGGATTCTTAGTCACATGATAAAGAGGAGAAATGAAACTGAACCAGGAAGCAGGAGACTTCAATAACTATCATTTATCAAACAGGTACTTCAAGCCTGCCCTAGGGTAGACACTGTTCCTACACTATCTAATTTAATTTCCCCAACAACTCTATGGCATACATATATAATATATATATTGCCCCATTCAAAGGTGAATGAGGAAAAGGAATTTCATCACATGGTAGAAAAAGGATCTGGGCCCAGGTCTGCCTAACTTACAGGCCGTGGTCTCTCAGTGGGTCTTTGAGGTCAAGCCCCACTTCTGCCTTTCCCTAGCAGAGTGATTTTGACCAAGTCTCTTAGCAGTTTTCTGACCTATGCTTGGTCATCTATTAACATGGTGGTGTTGATGATAACAATAATTTATTATCTAGCTTCCACAGCCTTTCTGAAAGTTGTTACAAGAAAAATAGATGTAAAGTGATCAGGTGCGTCACTTTAAAATGTATGTCTCCCCCGCTCCACTACTGCTCATCCTACATATTTTACAAAATAAAACAAACACAAACTACAAAACTCAAAAAATAAAATCTTCAATCAAAATAGACTACTTGTTGATTTTTTTATCATAAAATTATGGATAAATTTACTAAAGTTGAATTGTGCCCATTTTCTCAGGCCATACTTTTGCTGATGCTCTGAGCAGAGGCTGTTTTTTTATTACATTTGATAACCCCGCCCTTGGAGAGGGTGTTATAAACTATGAAATGCTCTGCAAAGGTAAGAGATCATCTCTGGTGTCATTGTTAGTGTTATTGTACATCTAGTTGTTTTCCCACCTAGCTCAAGAGCTCACCATCATGCACTCTTCCAGTTCCGTGCAAAGTCAATGCTTACACATCCCCACCCAGGGAAGCTTTCCCTGATTGGCCAAGGCTGAGCTCAGTGCCTCTCCTCTATGCTTCTACAGCAGTCTGTCGTTATCCCCATCATAGCCCAGTCTAAGACTGGATACATGAAATATAGAGAAATAGAAGGAAAGACTGTACCCCTGCTAATTCACACTAGTGTTTGACAAATTTGATCAGATTCAGTATTCTGGAAGCCAGAATAGGAAAAGAAATTTATGGTCAAAAACCCCTCCACACATTCCCCTTGCCTCTATCTCAGTGGTCAGCCAAATCTGCTGTGATAATGACCTTCACAGGAGTTTGTGAACATCACCTCCCAGGAGTGCATCCAAAAAGGGAATTCAGTGAGCAGTGTTTGTTGAACTGCCTGGTTACCCAGAATTCATGTAGAAATCAATAACAGGCAGGCTCATCTTTGCACATCTTAATGAGGTGAAATCTCACTAAAAAGGCTACATGAGAAAGAGACAATTTAATTTCCAAGGTAGCGACTAGGCTGAGAAGGAACACAAGCAAGAAAAACTCCTGACACTCTCTAAGACTGAAGCTGACTAGATGGAGATCTATTGTTTTCAAACCACCATAAAAATGGAGAAGAGGAAAAATCATTAGTGAGACCTGCCAGTGACCCCATTTGATGCTGATTCCTGGCCAGAGGCTGAATGTGAAATTCTAGTGATGGAAAGGGAAAAGATAGAAGGTCATGTTTCTGTAAACCACTTTCCCTAGAAGCTTTCCTAATAAAGAGTGGAAAGGGATTGAAGAGGCACATGAAGGACAAATGAAGAGAGTGACGGGAACTGGGGTACAGGAACTTCTGGGGTCTCTGTTGACTTGATCAGGCAGTGAGGATGGAAAAGCTTCAGGGTCTCCAGAGTATGAAGAGGAGGGGAGCACAGGGAGGAGAAAGAATCCGATGAAGCCTTTTAACATGTATAAAATATGAGTTCTAGGAACCTGTTATGCTAATCAATGCATAATTTTAAGAGTCAAACGTCAGACTAGGTCTTCTAAAAAGCATTCCCCGTGTCCTGTCCCTTCTTCCTCTCTTCCTAATCTCCACAGTCGTCACAGTCAACTCTTCAGTTGATTCTTCTACTATTTACCACATAATTGCAACACTAAATCTCACTCTTGCTATTTCTTGATTTTAGAGTTACAGACCTTATCTTGATTTCCTCCTTCTGAGGAAAACAAGGGTTTGTTTGCTCAGTGTCTGCTGTGGTCACTGCTGCTTCCTCAAACTCTATCAAGAGCTGCCAAATATTTTTCAACAAGGTCAAACACATCGATACTTTACCTCCGTTTTTCCTTGGGTACATGTATAGAGCATATGAAAAATATATATAGATTGAGGTTTGCCAAACTAGTTGTTCACTAGTAGGGACAGGACTATGGCTGCCCATGTGTGAGAGTGATAAGAGTGAAGTGAAAGTAAACATGTTTATATTTAGAGCAGATATATGAAAGTAAACATGTTTATGTTTTTGTGTGAGACTGAGCGTAACGAAATTGAGTGATAAACACGTTCACCAAAACAACTTCTGGTGATCACCTACGAGGTAAACACGTCCAAGGAAAAGAGGATAAAAGCAGAACTCCAGAGCAGTGCCGTGAGTGGTCTGACTGGGCGCTCCGGCTAAGACCCTCTGCGAGGGGCAAGCTGCCATACTCCGGGACTCTCCGAAGTTCTTCCTTGCAAGACCAGCTTGCCTCTGACCTGTCGTGGGCCCAGTCATCTCTCCAGGATGAGGAATCTTCTCCATCCTGATTGACTCTAGGACTTGGTTCATTATTAAATTCTATTCTCCTCTGTATAACCTGCTGTGCTTACCAGAGCATTGGCCTCTGGAGGGACACTGGTTCCCAAACAAAACTGTGTTACTCTATCTGAACCTGTGCTGGGACTTTGTTTCCCACTCATGTCACGAGTACCACGCAGGACGTAGGGCCCTGCTGAGGGTAAATGCCCCCTTGATTTTCAGGAAAAGATAGAATGTAGCGACTGCCCTTATAGGTGCTGGCAACGCAGCATCTCTCATAGAGCTCAGGTGGGGGCTGGGTCCACCGTGGCCAGCTGCACTGCAGGCACAGTGGGCCTTCTAGTCTTTGTCACCCCTCTCTGCTCTCAGCAACCCTCTATTTCCTTGACCTCAGGGGTTTTCATTTATTCTCTTATCTGCCCCTATGCCCTGAATGAGAGGCCAAGTTCAATCTGTTGACATCTTGCATGTCTGAAAATGTTATTTCCCCCTTAGACTTGATTTATAGTTTTGCTGAGAATGTAATTTCAGTTAAAATTCATTTTCCTTGGGACTGTGAAGCATTTCTCAATTGTCTTCTAACTGCCAGTGTGGCAATTAAGAAGCTTGATGCCATTATAATTCCTCATCATATGTGACCTGCTATTTTTTTTTTTATTTCTTTTTGCTGTCTGGAAGCTTTTAGAATTCTCTCTTTAATGATAATGTTTTGTGTTTTCCTAATGATAGGCCTTGGTGTGGCTCTTTTTCTTCATTCTGCTGGGCATTGGGTATGCCCTGTTAATCTGGAAACACAGGGTCTTCAATTAAGGGAAATTATTTGTTCTATGGGATATTGAATGGATAACGTTCAAAAGTCTAGATCCCAATGACCATCTTTTGGAACCTAATCTCAGGAGTGACATTCCATCAATTGGCCATATTCCATTTGTTAGAGGCTGGTCAGTAAATTCAAGAGGAGGGGATTACATGTGAAAAGAAGGAGGGGTCATTGGGAGCCATCTTGGAGGCTTCTTACCACATCTTGCTTAAAAACAGACAAGAGCCGTAATCTCTTCACTTCATCTGCTTCTCATGACAGTGAAGCTATATTCCCTGATGACAACACAGGGCCTCAATTCTGATTTCGAGCTTTTTCCTGTGATTTCCTAAAGGCAGGATGAATTTTATTGGAGAAAATACTTGATTTTCTTTTCTATTTGTAAAAGTTTACCATACTCTTTTTGGCAGAGAATGAATAGTCAAAAACATCATGAGTAAAGATCGTGAAAATCCATAGAGTTTGTATGGCTACAGAAGACTTTAAAAAAAAAAAAAAAAAGAAAAAAGAAAAACAGCTACAATAATTCTTAGAGATGACCTCATTGTACTAAGAGCATTAACAAGAAAAATCACTAATAGGAAAATTAAAGATTAGGGTCATTAATCGTTCAATTAATTTGAACAAAATATTCATTTGTCTTAATAATTAAGGTTTGTAAGGATAAAACATTATTTCTTCAAAAGTGCACCAATGAATCAAAATTTCCCTTCACTTTACCAACAGAGACATTCATTACAAAAGTGATTACTCAAACTCAAATACAGTTATCTAACTTCTCAAAGAAAAGCCCCCCAAACCAGAAAACTAAAACTGGAGTTTTTGAGGCTGTTGCCATAACTATATCATTTCCAGTGGGAAAAAAAAATCAGGTAAACTTATGCATTGAACATAATTTAGTTGGTAAATTGAGGTTTTTCTCGCTTCTTGAATTAATTGTTGCAACTACCATACAACTAACTTTCTTCTCATTGTTCACTATGTGATAAACTAATTACTCAAAGTTTCCATACTCTGAGCAGAATGTATTTTGAGGCTTTGGACTGAATGAATAAAAAGCTCTTTTAACCTCTAGCTGTGTGTGTGTGTGTGTGTGTGTGTGTGTGTGTGTGTGTGTGTGTGTGTAGTGTTGTACGTATGTATGTATGCATGTTATAAATGTGCAGTACTTTATATTAGTCTTCTGACAAAAAGACTATTGTAAATAAGCATTCATTGTTAGGTGCAATATATGAGCTATTCTGAGCTCGGTAAAAAGTTTGGAAATGTGACATTTTATTTAAATGAGTTAGAAATTGGTTGGCCATTGTGTGACACCTTCTCAGTGCCCAGTTCCCATTATTAAATTCCACAGAATTTGATAGACAGAAATTGACTAGCCCTGGAAGCAGTGACATGGTACAAAAAATGTTGACCATGCTATGAAATTCTACTTTCCTTATGTTCTGATAGAGTATCTTACCATTTCCTGGTATATTTTCAAACCAATGCTGAAATATTATTCTAAAATGCATGTGAGTTAAAGATATACGTGGAGTTACTTAAAAGAATAACATTTTCATGTCTGAAAAAACAAGCATTTTTCAAACTCCTATTATGTGTCTATCATTGTCCTGGGCATAATGGGAGAGAGAAGAGTGATAGAAGTTATAATCCAAACATTCACTGGTGAAACATAGCACATCCAAGAGAATTCTGCAACAATATAAGCTATTTAACGTCTATTCCCCAAACACATATTCCTTTGGACTATGAAACTTTGGAAGCACAATTCATGTTCTATTCAATATATCACCAGTACCTAAATTGTAATTGGAACATAATACATGTTTAAAAGATGGCTAATGGATGATGAATAAATCATTAAGTAAATTAATAAATAAATCTGCAATTGAACCAGATGCATGATACAAAATGCTATGGGAGTTAAATAAAGGAATATATTACTGTAGCCTAGACAGGTAAGAAAACTATATTTGGAAGAGATGAAATACTTAATCTTTGTGTCCCCGAGCATTCATATGTTGAAATCTAATCCCCAATGTGATGATATTTGGAGGCAGGGCCTTTGGAAAGTATTAGGTCATGAGGGCAGAGCTGTCATGAAAAGGATTAGTGCTCTTTTAAATGAGACCCCCGTGGACTCTCTTCCCCGTTCCTCCCTGTGAGGATAGAGGGAAAAGGCGGGTGCCTGTGAAGCAGGAAGTGGGACTTCAACAGACAAAAAGTCTGCTCGCATCTTGATCTTGAATTTCTCAGACTCCAGAACAGTTAGGAATATTTATTGTTTATAAGCCACCCAGTCTATCATACCCTTGTTATAACAGCCATAATGCACTAAAACACATGGTTTACTCAAGTCTTGGAAAATTAGGAATACTTTCATTGGATAGAAAGAAGGAAGGAATGCTATTAGCTGAGTTGTTTTCCGGTGAAAATACCCTTCACCATCTTTTCTAAACTACCCTAAAGTCTTAACACTCTTTCATTATTTCATGATCTCATTGCTTCCTTTGTATGCATGAAGAGGTGGTCTACTATAATGGTTACTTGGGCTGGATTGAAGTCCTGCTTTCTCATTTCTTAGCTGTGTAAACGTAGCCAACTTGTAATTTCTCTATCACAATTTGTCACCCACATTCTAGAAATACTAACAGAACTTGATGAGTTGTTGTGAGGATTAAAGGGCATATGATAGAAAGAGCTTATGATATGAAAGCATACAGTGAGTGTTAAACAGGTATTAGCTATTTTGGCAGAGACACCAATTCTCCACCAAAATCTGCTCACCCCTTCCTACACTATAATATAGACTATACTCCATACTATATGTACGATAGGGCATTGTAACTGGCAAGGGGCTGTGTAGTCAGATATACCTAGGCTTTCCAGGTGAAGGTATGATCAAGTGACTAGTTCTCACCCATGAAATATAAGAAGTGATATGGGCATTAATATCATATCCAGAACGGGGCATCAAAAAAGCACATATGTCTTCTTTAGGCTCCCCTCTCCTTCTTCTCTCAGCTAACTGAGCCCAGCCATACAACAATTCATTAAAATATTTGTTATGCCATGGAGCTTAAAATAATTTATCACTGATGAGAATTATCATTGATGTGAAAACACACCTTACCATTATCATTGGAAAAACTTTTTTTCAGTTTTCATTAGGATTTCCTTCCACTGGAAGCAGCCAGTGGAACAAAACTTAGGTATCTTTTGGCTTTCCTTTCTTCCAAAGCAACACAGGACACAATAGCCGCAGTGCTCATCTGTGTGTCAGGATAAGTCTTAAATTCAACAATTAAGTAAATATATTCAGTGATCGTCCTGTCAAAACAGCAGGAATTATAGATATTTTTCATGAAAGGAGGCTTGCTTTGAAAGACTGTAACTTTACCAAAACGTGGATTTCCCTTAACCAAAACACATAATGTTGAAGCATCGTCCAAGAATGCTTATCACATTGCAGGCAAAAAGACCCTCAAAGGATGGTGAAATCTTAGAAAATCCATATGCATCAGTTTGCTAGGGCTACCATCATAAATTATCATGGACAGGTACTTAAACCACAGAGATTTATTTTCTCACAATTCTGGTGCCTACAAGTCCAAGATCAAGGTGCTGGCAAGGCTGGTTTCCTTCTGAAGATCATCTTGACTTGTGGATGGCCATCTTCTTCGTGTATCTTCACATGGTCTTCTCTCTATATATACATCTGTCTCCTAATCTCTTCTTATAGACCCCAATCATAGTGTATTAAGACTCGCCCACCTCTTTTTAACTTAAGTATCTCCTTCAAGATCCTATCACTATACACAGTCACATTCTGAGGTACTAGGGGTCAGGATTTTAAAATACAACTTTAAGGGGCACAATTTCAGCCTATAATACATGTGATCTAGAAATGGCCAAATTCAAAAAACTGAAAGTACTTCCTCTATCAATAATATTATCGTCTCCTTATTCTCTTTTAATATTAACTGGATGCAATTACCACTCTCTCAATAATTCCAGTATCTAAACTTATTTTCACTAATATGTCTATGAAAAATGTATTTAAATTTGTAGTGCTTTGCATTGTTTTTAAATTGTATTAAATTTCTTGGGGTGACATTTGTTAATAAATATATTTACTATGTTATATGGGTTTCAAGTGTACAGTTCTGTAATGTATTATCTGTATATTGCATTGTATGTTCATCACCCAAAGTCAAGTCTCCTTCCATCACCATATATTTGAACCCCTTTGCTTTTTCTACCTCCCCCTCACCCTCTTCTTCCCTTTGTAACCACTATACTATTGTCTGTGTCTATGAGGTCTTGTTTGTTTGTCTTGTTTGTTTGTTGCTTTCAATTTTATGTCCCACATACGAGTGAAAGCATATGGTTCCTGACTTTTTCCGTCTAACTTATTAACTTATCATGAAATTCTCAAGATCCATCTATATTGTCACAATTGGCAATATTTCATCTTTCATTAGAGCTAAGTATCCCATTGTATATATATGTACCACATCTTCTTTATCTAACCTTCTATCAAAGGACACTTCAGTTGTATCCATGTCTTGGCCACCATGAATATGGTTGCAATTAATAAATGGATATATTCATCTTTATGAATGCTTTCATATTTTTCAGGTAGATAGCCAAGAGAGAGATTGCTGAGTCATATGGCAATTTTATTTTTAATTTTTTGAGAAATCTCCATACTGTTTTCTAGTGGGTGTAACAATTTACTTTCCCGCCAGCAGTGTATGAGGGTTCTTTTTTCTCCACAACCTCTCCAACACTTGCTATTACTTGTCTTGTTAATACTGGCCATTCTAACAGGCATGAGGTGGTATCTCATTGTGGTTTTGATTTGCATTTCCATAATAACTAGTGAAGTTGAGCATTTTTTTCATATATCTGTTGGCCATTCGTATGCTTTCTTTGTAGAAGTGTCTCTTCAGGTCCTCTGCTCGTTTTTTTTTTACTTGGATTGTCTTTTGTTGTTGTCGAGTTGTGTAAGTTCTTTATGTATTTTGTATATTAGCCCATCCTTAGAGGTGTTGTTTGCAAGTATCTTCTCCCAGTCAGTTAGTTCCCTCTTTGTTTTGTTGATGGTTTCTTTTGCTGTGCAAAAGCTTTTCAGTTTGATATAGTCCCATACATTTATTTTTGCTTTTACTTTCCTTGCCTTTGGAGCCAAATTCCTAAAATCTCAATAAGACCAAGATCCATACATTTAGTATCTATGTTTTCTTCTATGCATTGTGTTGTTTCAGGTCTTACATTTACGTCTTTTTTTTTTAATTAATTTTATTGGGGTGACAATACATTTACGTCTTTGATGCATTTTGAGTTATTTTTTGTATACAGTGACAAATAGCAGTCTAGTTTCATATGTTTGCATGTGACTTTCCATTTCCCCAGAACCATTTATTGAAGAGGCTTTCTTTTCTCCATTGTACTTTTTTGGCTTCTTTGTGGAAAACTATTTTCCCATATATATGTGAGTTTATTTCTGGTATCTCAATTCTATTCCATTTGTCTGTGTGTCTGTTTTTCTGCCAATACCATGCTGTTTTGATTATTGTTGCTCTGTAGTACAAGCTGAAGTCAGGGAGTGTGATACTTCTGGCTTTGTTCTTTTCTCACAGGATTGCTTTGGTTACTCAGGGTCTTTTGTGGTTCCATACAAATCTGATGATTTTTTGTTGTTGTCGTTCTATTTCTTTAAAAAATGCTATAGGGATTTTGATGAGGTTTGTCTTTTTAAAGTGGCTTTTAGAAATTGTGGGAACAATTGATAACCTCAAAAAGTGAAGAGTTTATTTGCCAACACAACCTTGACACACAAATCTTGGTGCTCTCAACAGACATGTCACCTGTCACATATGACAACATTAATGTTTTTTCCTGCTTTAACGAAGCAGGAAGCTGTACAGGTCATGGGATTTCTTTGCTTTGTTATGAAATTACAGACAGCCTACTGTTCTGGGCGTGTTGTCTACTGCCCTGAAAGTGGGTTCTTTCATCTGAGCTACTGTGTTTCCCCAAAATAAGACCTACCTGGACCATCAGCTCTAATATGTCTTTTGGAGCAAAAATTAATATAACATGTGGTATTATATTACATTACATTACATTATATTATACCTGGTCTTACATTATATTAAAATACAATCACGTCGTATGTTAATTTTTGCTCCAAAAGACACATTCGAGCTGGTGGTCTGGCTAGGTCTTATTTTCGGGGAAACACGGTAGGTTTTGAATCACAGCCTCTTCACGTGGTTTTGGTCAGGAGTAGGAAGAATATAAAGATGTCTTCTGCACAGATGTTCCTTGGCTTACAAGATGATGAGTCTTAAAGGGTTGGTTGAAAATTGGGCAGAACTTGCATGTTTTTTATGAGAAAAGTAAATCATATTCCCAGAACAGCCGGAAGGAGTGGAGTTCATTTAGGTCTTGGCTCAGATGGCAGCTATGTGGGCACTTACGGATGAGGTAAATCATTTAATTGGAGATCTGCAGTCACCATTATGGATGCAGCTGCTGGACAAGTATGGATTCCACCGGCCAACTCTCTTTCCAATCTCCAAAAAAAGATTGGAATCAGAAATTTGTGAAAACTTTCCAATGCTGGAAACAGAATTTCAGCAGGCTGAAGCTGCAAATGATAAAATCTAGTGAATTTGTCAGAAGTCTGCAGACACAGACATGCTACAGAAGGCTACTGAAAATTACTTCTGTTGAGATGAAAAAAGGATTCATAATTCTCTTCAATGCAAATATAGATAGCATTCAGGATAAAACTTCTAGAAAGATATCCTCGTTGATTTGGGGACAAAGGAAATGAAATCATGAATTGAACCCCAGACGGAAAAATCTTAGAACTCTCTAGTATTTCATAAGACAGACTACCCTTACATACCAAAGAGCATAATGAAACATAGTGAAAATGAATACCGTTTGCCTCTTATTCCTTTGTAAGTCAGGGTCTTCAGCACATATTCTTATGAAAATAAAAGTCAAAATCAAACAGACATCACAGATGCCTGAATATTGCTACTTCAACAAGCGCTCTCTACAATCTTACCATCTCATTAAAACCAAAGAAAACAAAATTGATGTTAGTGCAAGTTAGATCTCTTTCAACCTTTTTTTCAGAAAGTAGGTATACATTGTTTCTTTAAAAAGAAAAAGGAGAGTGAAAAATTATATTTCTTAAAAAAAGATTATTTCTGGTCTTCATTGTGAAAGAAATTCCCAGTCAATTGCTTTCATTGCACGAGTATCAGTTTTGTTTTAGGGATCAGAAAAGGCCCTAATCAAATAGGTGGCATGTGTCCATCAGGATCTTAGAGCTAATATGGAGCAGTGACTGCTAGTTGCCTCCCATCTCCCGTTTTAGGAATTAGATTTATAACAATTGCCCTATCCCTGTACCAGCATTGTACACTGACTGTGTGAAGGCAGATAATGTGTCCTTAGTTCCAAGATGTTCAGATTAAGATGAACTGTGATCAAGAAAACAAATCCATATTCGAACTGAATTTAAATGACAATGGATAAGACTTTGGGGGCAGTTTGGAAAGGAGTGGGCATATTTTACAAGTGGAGGGATAAAAAGAATTTGTGAGTAATGGGCAGAATATGGTGTTTTTTAAAAATATGCCAAAATGTGTTGACCTTTTTCTCATAGAGGTAAATCATGCCTGGTTTTTTGTGGACCTTCACTCTGGGGGAAGCCAGCTACCATGTAAGAAGTCCTAGTTCTCTAGGACTGACTGTCAAAGCCAAAAGTAGGCATTCTGGAGGGCAGCCTTGCAGAGCTCTCAGCCAACAGCCAGCATCAATGGCCAGTCACGTGAATGAGTCTCCTTAGTAATCCCACCCTGTTAAGAATTTTGCTGTCTAATATATGACTGCAACTGCATGAAAGACTCCGAGGGCCCAGCTGAGCCCTTCCCAAATCCTAACCCATAAAATCATGAATACAATAAAATGAATATTTTAAGCCACTTAGTTTTGGGGTAACTTTAAACAAAGTAGTAAAAACTGGAACAGAGAACAACAGAAAATATTTGAACTAATTTCAAAAGAAAAAAAAGTTTATTAGAAAAATAAACGTGGCTCATAGAGTCAAATGGGCAGAAGCCAGGGCATACCCTTGGACACAGGTCTCAGAAACTGCTTAACAGTTTTCATCTGAGTCCTTCAACTGCAATGAAAATGTCTTAGCTCAAACTGCTTTAGCATCATACCATACACTGGGTGACTTAAACATCCAACACTCTTCACAGCTCTGGAGGCTGGAAGTCCAAGGTCAGGGAGCCAAAATGGTTGGGTTGTAGTGAGATCCTATTGCCTGACTTACACATGGTCACCTTCTCACTGTGTCCTTACATGGGGGAGAGCAGAGAGAGAAGCAAGCGCTTGGGTCTCTTCCAATAAGGGCACTAATCTCATCATAAGGACTCTATCCTCAAGACCTAATTACCCCCAAAGGCCCCATCTCGAAATCCCATCAGATTGGGGATTACTATTCCAACATAAGAATTGGGGGAGAGACACAAACAGGCAGTTTTTAACAGAATGGTCACAAAGAAGAAAAACACTTTTTTTCATTTTCCCCATTCAACTTGAGATTTAAAAGCCCCCCAATTGGCCTAGCTTTTGGCAATTGTCAACGATTTTGACAGAATAAAGGGACAGTATTTTCATTAGTGATTCCACTGTTTCAATTAGTTACCTACTGCCATTATAATGCTGAATAGTAATAATAAACAATATGAAACCTCAATGGCATACAGCAATAAGTATTTATTATACATGCATAGAGTGTTATCTCAGGGTCAATTGGGAAACTCTTCTAATCTGAGCCAAAATCGCTCACCTGTCTACACATCAGCTGGTTGTTCGATGAACTACGATGGCTTCAGTTTTACATGTCTCTGCTCTACCTGTCTCTCATCTTCCATCATGCTAGCTCAACCCGGTTCGCATGGTAAAGACAGAGCACAAGAACAGGGCAGAGATACTCAAGGTCTCCTTAGACCAAGGCGCAGAACTGGAACAACTTCATCCCCACCAAATATTGGGGGGCAAACTGGAAGGGGTCGGGGGAGGAGGGTAAAATGCTGGAACCATCAAAGCAATCTGTCACCCTCACAAAGACTATACACGATGGGAAAGGAACTTACTAAAAGAAATCCAAATTACCAAAAGGAGGTTTAGATTAATTCTGAAGCCAATTACAACAATCAAATAAATGTTATACAAAATATTGCAAACATACGTGAGTGCATTTAGATTTGTTTTTTATGAAGAAGTCTCAAGTCTTCATCAAATTCTCAAATCAGTTTTATATTCCAAAGAATAACATACAACACAGGGTAGCAGTTCAGTCCCAATACTTTATCTATAAAAACTTTGGCATAGCTCTATGTTATCTGATCCTCAAATTTCTTGTCTGCAAACTGAAGATTTTGCTTAAATACTCAGCATTTATTGAGCAAGGTTTTCCATTATTCCTCCATTCTAAAAAGCCTCCGTGGACATATAATTTATTGAGATATTAGTTTGTGTCTAGTTCTCATACATATAAAAAGTCAGCATAGAAAGATTAAAAGGCCCAACTCTAAAACCAGGCAATTAACACCTGCCTTGTCCATTTCATTTACTAGCTGTGTGAACTGGGTGATTTACTTAATTTTTCTGGGCTACAGTTTCCTCATTTATAAAATGGAAACAATAATAGTACCCTCTACCCCCTCAGAGCTGTTGTTAGGAGAAATGAAAAGCAGAAATCCGGGGGCACTGCTGGAACTTTTTCTCCTAGCAACATGCCATGGCTACAATCCAGAGATGAGAGGTTGCCAATGCCCCAATACTAGGATCCTGTCATGTGCCACACACTGCCTCTTATCATTCCCCACCCCCATGCTGGTGGCTCTCTGTCAGACCACGGCTGTGTGAAGTACAGTACCACAGTCATTCTTGATGACAGAAAATGGATGACAGCCATGGAAAGATGGCCTCAGCCTCGCTCCACTTTCCAAATCTAAAGTGAGTGCATTATATTGGTGAGAATAAATTATATGCAGAACCCCAACTGCAAAGGAGCCTTGGAAATACAGCATTCTTCTTTCACCTTCCCAACCTCTGCAGTACACCAAGGCATGCAACCCCCCACAGGTACCATACTCATTGTAGTAGGTTTTCCCCATGGAAAGGGAGCGAGGTGAAGTCTCATTTTCCTGGGAGTAGAAATTGTAGAAGCTGTGAAGGCAAGGAAATTCCCTAGAGGAGGGGATGGCTTTCTGTAGATCCCACATAGCAACAATAACATAATACCTTGGAAAAAAGAAAACACACTCATTTAGGTACCACTTCATCTCTGAGAAACTTGACGTATATTCTACCTCGGTAAAATACTAGTACTATCCTCAAAGACACTGATAAAAAATTAACGAGATGATAGATATAAAAACAATTATTGCAATAATGACAAAGCTATTCAATTCCATTGAGGATCGATCTACATTTCCAAGAACAGGGAATGTGCCCTGTTCTTTGTTATTCCCAGGCATGGTGCCTGACCAGAATCAGATGTCAATACATGTTCACAGATTATACCAACCAGAAGATACAATCCTAAATAACAATGTACAGAAAACTGCGGACTTAGGAATGGAAGAAAAGGAAAGAGAAAGATTTTTTTTTTTTCTCTAAAACTCAGAGGCGACATCTACTTTGCCTCTGTGGAGAAGGAGACTTCACCTTAACAAGAGGAAGGTTTCTAAGTATTCAGTAATCCTTCCAAGGAAGAGTTCTAAGAAAACAGGATATTACAGGCTTTTAAGACCCAATCACGATTCAAAGCTCTTAGGTTCCTTATTCTGTCTTCTTACACCGCATTCACTTATTTCTCAAGTCTCTGAATCTCATCTTTATAGATAACTGCAGTGACCTTCAGAATTGACAGGACAGGTGTATTGTCCGTGAATTGTTTGTTGCTTTAAAAGATGTTATTTTATCTGCATCTGAAAGATATCAAGGAATGTATGAGCCAAGGTAATTTCCTATTGTTATGTTTTGTTTTGTTTTCCCAAGAATCAAACAGTGTGCCAAGTACTGGGCAGTAAATGGAAAAATAAAAACCTCCTGAATTTCTATTATGCCACTGACTCTCCTGGGCATTATAAATAAGACATCTTTAAAGAGACAGAGCCTCTGTATCAACTGACGTGTGTTAGGATCACACTATCACAGTGGCAGTTGTCGCGCATGCCCTCTGAACTGCCATGTTTTCCCCTCTAAAACAATAAAACTCCTGAACTAGTCTTAGGACTGCTGAGATATTAGGTTGGTGCACAATCATTGCGATTTTTGCAATTATTTTTAACCTTTTAAACCGCAATGACTTATGCACCAACCTAATGATATCCACTAAGGCAAATGCAAAAAGTACTAAGCACTCCATTGTGAGCTTGTTAATACTGATCAATCTATAGAGTTTTAACTCTTGGAATAATCAGTCTATGCATGTTATTAGACAAATATTTTTGATATACAAATTTGATAATGGCTTTCATTTGATGAGTTTTCAAAAATTTAATGTGAGAAATATCAAGGAAATGTCAGAAAACATAAAGGAAAAGTAAACTAGTATGATAAAAAGTAAAATCAAGAGTTAGAAATCTTTCTAGAATTTATACTTGAGTAACTCCAATACCCATCCTACAAACGTCTTTTAAAAGTAATAACAGTTCATGGCAGTCTCTTAAAAAGTAAAGGATTCTTCACAATAGCCTTAATAGAAATTTTTTCTTTTGCTTAAGCTGATAAAGACTCCTATCATATAGATAATATATCTCTAAAGAAAAACAATCAAATTACATGCATTATAAACTTCAGACTGGGCAGATGGCAAAATCCAATTTGGCTTGCCTACAAAAATTGTAAATCATGGAGCTGAATTTTCAATTACCAAAGTTTTCACTTTTAGTATCTCTTTAAAGCTCTGCTCCACCCTGCCTCAAAGAAAAACAACCTCAACAGTGATTTACAATAAATAATTTTACAGAATAAGACTTGTCAATCTCTGAATGCCAGACTTCATGTTGGTTATATCCAGCAAATCTTCCTAGGTTATTATGCTTGCAGAAAAAAATATTACTTACATTGTCCAGGGTAGGTGTCATTTTAGATTCAAAAGCAATAACTTTAACACGGAAGAGAGACAAATAATTTTGCTTATCATAATCATAAGAACAAATGGTGATAGAAAAACAAATGATTTCAGTGAAAACCCCCAACTACAGTCTATGATATCAGAAAGAAAAGGAATTTGAGAATGAACACTATTAAAGGGTTACCACTTCACCACTATTTTATTTTTATTTTGTTATAATTAAAAATGCCACATGACTGGTTATTCTCTGTCCTCTTACCATCTTCCTCTGCCAATTCAATTGTGTGGGGTTTTTCTCCCCCAAGAAAGTAAAAAAGGATACAGTGTGCCTTGCTGTCCCTTTATTTAAACAATCTACCATCATGAGGCAAATAAAAATAAACATGATGAAGAGTATAAAGCTCCAAAATCTAACAAAGTTCTCAATAAAAATAGTTTCTTTTCTCTAAGATCTTACTCCATGCTGACAGTACCTGAAGCCCCATATAATTCCTTCATTTTATTTGATTCCTGAGACAGGAATTCACCAACTTCATTCTTCTTTCAACCTTTGTGATGAGGCTTACAGATCATTAATTTGTTTGCCTTCAGATCCCTCCCCCACCTTTACCTTGCTGTACTCTCAATTATATGGGGGGCAACCCCCTGCCAACAATGTTCTAAGACCCCTTGCGTCTGCCTTTAGGTGAGAAGCAGTGATAGATAATTGCAGTAAGGGCACTGAAGGGCAAGAGGAAGAGGAAGCCAGTGCATTTCTCCCCTTTGTCTTTGCTTCAGCATCATCTCCTCAGAGATTGCACCACTTTGTCCAAAGCTCTGTGGTCCCAGTTCCCACCAAGCAGGGTCACATGATTCCTGCTTCCACTGGTGGCCCCAGCTGTCTCTTTAGCCCTCAACTCTAGAGTTGGTAGTAGCTTCCCACAGTTGCAAATCTTAAGGTTCCCTCATCTTCTGGTTGTTCTTCCTAATACTTTTGTAAATTCATGTAATGTATTCCTTGTATTGCATTAACTAGCATGACCTCTGCTGGCAGGCAGAATCCTCTCTGATAAAAGAAGCTATGCTGATGATTCTTTCTTCATGAAAGGCCTCAAACAGGGTCTTGAACTACATGACAGTAACATTTTTTCATACTTTCATTTCTGGTAAAAGAATCATACAAAAAGAAAAGAAAAAAGAAAGCAAGAAAGAAAGTCAGTAAGGGTGTTATTTGCAGAAAGATGAGAAGACCCATAGCTGGAGCTTGGATTTCCCTCTGGGCAGTTCTGGTGTCAAAGAATGGCTTGGTTAAGTAAACTCTCCAATATTGTTTAGCTCTGCAATGTGTACAATTGAATTCTCTGAATTTGATATCAAATGACAGATAAAAGTTGTTCCAAACTTCGTCCCCATCCCTAAAATCGGAAAGTACTGTCCCTAAATTCTTCCTATGTAGCAATTGGAAAGAACCCATCACATCTGGATGATGAGCAAGACAATTATGCCACTGCTTAGGCGACTTTAGATGCCTCGTCTGCCTCACATCTGTTTTTCTGGAGCTTCCTTATCAAAGTCAATAGCAATTCAACTCTATTCGTTCCTTGCTCCCAAATCCCTCATGTCATCCTTAATACTCTCTTTATTTGACACTCTAGACCTAACGCATCATCCTGAGAAGTCTCCCTGACAATACTTCTTACCACCCCTTCTGCCCCAGCACAGCCCAAGTCACCATCATCTTCTGCCTGGACAACTGCAATAGACTCCAGAGATCTCTCTAACTTTTATTCTTGCACTCATCTAATGTCTTCTCAACACAGCAGCTAGAGAGACCCTTCAAAAATATCAGCTTCATTATATGATTCCTCTACTTAAACCCCCCAAGGAGCTCCCCAATATACTCAGGGAAAACCCAAAGACTTTATTATAAGAAACACAGTATTTCCCAGAATCGCGTCTCCCCTTCTCCTTTCTGTCCTTATCTCCTAACTTTCTCTCTTTCTAATTCTGTTTTAGCAGTATGGCATCTTCATTGATCCTCAAACATGCTAGTAAGCTCCACTCTCCTGTAATCAACATGAGAATACTACCTAATTCAATAAAAGAACAGAGACATAGAAGAATGAGATTATTCATTAGAATATAAAATTTAAATGAGGACAAAATTTCCAAATATCCTTGATTGCTTTCTCTCCTCAGCCTTGGACAAGCTGAAACACCTTTAAAAAATGATCATGGTTGGGTCCCTGTGTTCCAAACTTCTGTCTAAACTGTGTCCCCTGTCCTCTGCTAGGATCCTGGTGATCCGTCTACAGCTCTCTTAAGTTTTAGCTTTACTCAGTTTTTATGACTCACCCCAGCCTGAATATGTCTTAATCCTGTCTTGGCCCCAGATGCTGTCTTTCATACCT